>NC_092423.1:106346195-106688695 GCF_036169615.1 Heliangelus exortis | reverse complement strand
ATGTCATTTTTGCATCTTAAATATGCAACATAAGTACCAAGTTATCTTCAGCTTTTAACAAGGTTTTGTTTTTCTTCCTGTTTATTGTAGTGCAATATAAATCTCCATACAAAGCAATTTAAGCAAAACAGAGCTATGAATGGTGTCTAGCCAAAATCATGAACTTCCATCATGCAAATAAGAAAACCTAATTAAGAGCCAATGGTCAGAATTCCCATAATGATGTACCCAGACGAAATGTGTTCCAAGTTCCCACAGGAATCTGGGTAGATTGTCTTGCATTAATGTCTATTACAGAAAAACACCTTGCATGGATATACTTCTTTATGACATGAAGGCTAGTGAGACTTCTTTCTATTTTCTGGTATTTTCCTAAGTAAAATCTTTAAAAGTTAGTTGATTGCTCTCGCTGAGATCTACAGTAATCTTGAAATTAATGAAATGTCAACATCATTATACAATGGGAATGACTAAATGGGTTCATCAAAGCTGTTTATGCATTATGTAACATTTTAAAATTGTGTAATTTGGCAACTGGAACAGAGCGCTTTTATGCATTTTTAAATTATAGAGTATTCCTTAGAGTGAACTATTTTGGATATTATATTCAACAAAGGTTATCAAAGCAAACTCTAAAACAGGAGGCTTTAAATTAATATATTAAAACTGAAAGACTCATGCCAGTGAGATACCATAATGATTTTGTGAACAGAACAAATGAGTATGACCATATCCAACATGAAATCTTTTCCAGATCTACCATCCTTCATTAATTATAATGAACTGAATCATTTGAAGCTGTGATGTAGACCATTAAGTGATTTTATAGAGCTCCTCCAGGTCAGTGTAGCAATGAGTATATTATATTATCCTACACTTTAAAGCATGTGTCTGAAATCATACATATAAAACCAACCTTGAATATCTGGTAGAGTTCTTTGTCGCACTGGTTCATTCAAACAAATATTTATACAACACTCCCCAAATGCTAGTTTAACCACCCCCCAAAATTATAGAATCAATCACAGAATCATAGGATGGTTTGATTTAGAAGGGACCATTAAATACCATCTAGTCGTAAAGTTTCTGTCACAGGCACTAGATCAGGTTGCTCAGATTCCCATCCAATCTGACCTTGAACACTTCCAATGATGTGCCATCTATAGCTTCTCTGGGCAACGTGTGCCATTGTCTCACCCTCATCATAAACAATCTCTTCCTTATGTCCAACATAAATCTACCTTCTTTTTGTTTAAAATCATTGTCCTTTGTTCTTTCACTACAGGCCTTAGTAAAAAATTCTCCATCTCTCTTGCAAGCCTCTTCTATATATTGAAAGACCCCAATAAATTCATCCTGGAGCTTTCAGAGCCAGGTTGCTTCAACTTAATATGGTTGTTCTTTGCAGGCAAATTTAAAACATGATCAGGAGACAATGTGATGGAGAAAAGAACAATACAATAATGCAAATGTCCTGTTAATACCATGATACGTACTGAATTTTATTTGGAGAATCTCTGCAAAAGCTTCATGCAAGAGAATTGAAGGAGAAAAATGAAGCAGCTTTGCTGATGTTTATGATGCCTACATTCAGGGGAAACATTTAAAGACATGTACCTTCAACCTTGCTGGGCTGAAGCTGACAGAATAGGCTAAGCACTGGTGACTAAATATAGTAGTACAAGGTCATAAAGACTTTGAAAATGAAGACAAGAAGTTATGTTTTCCACTGAAAATATTTACATAACTTCACTGACACTAACAGATTCTAGAGAGGAAAAAAATAATTTGGCTGTTCAGCACATTAAGCATGGAAAATTCAGAAATCAGAACAGTTAAAAATGTACTCACAGTGGAACATTGGAGGAATTATTTAAAAAGTTCCAGATTTCTCTTTCTCTCCTAATCATGTGGTTATATAAAAGGAAAAGAAAACCTAATGATAGATGCAGAAGGGCTGTTCTGTATAGTAGGAAAGCAGAATAAAATTGACTCTGAAAAAAATAAAACAAAGTAAAAACCTCAGGTATATCTTGCAGGACAGATACGCTTCTACTTACATGGAAAACAATAATAAAATAACAATGCTGTGCAATGCAATGCAATAAGTGACCTGTAAATTTTCTGCCCATATTAGCTGCACTTGAAATTGATTTTTTTAGTGCACACAGGCATGGGGAAGAAATTTATTTCTACGTATTTATGCTGAAACGGTAAATCTCTAACAATGTATATCTTAATTTTACCTCATTGCTTGCCAAGTTTTTCTCTGTCATTTACTGCATCACTAATACAGTATTTACTAATAACTCTATAGAGTAACAGTATTTCCATAGCAACAAATGAACGATACTAGAGATATTAATCTTTTCTACATTATCTGTGTACAGTTTGCTGTAAAGCAACATTTTGTATTTTGATAATTGCTAGACTGGAGTGATTGTACATTATGAGATGATTAGCATAAACACTTAAGAAGATGAAAAATGTGTGTTGAAAAGGAAAGAAAACTGAAGAAAAAGTGGTACGATATTGCAAATATTACCATAAGGACCAGCAGGAAGAACTGTAACATTACTCACTTGCTCTGGTATTAGCCATCTGCTATGGATTCAGCCATAGAAGATCTTTCCTAGTGTTAGCAACATGGAGAGATGCATCTCATTCAGCCACCCAGTTTTGCTCTGAAAATATCTCTTTTAGTCTCTTAGACTAACTATTCATCCTGCTGCGATCTTTTTGATATTAGGGCACTTGAAGGCACAAGGTCATTACTCATACCATATATGTGTAATCCAGAGCTTTAATATGTGGCATTTCACAATAATTGCAAGCAAATTTCATTTTTTGTAAGCAATCCATAATACTGAAACAATCAATGTTAATAGAGGAAGAGACACTTCTAAGGTTATATTTTGTTTCTCAAGATATTTAATTGGAAGAACTTCAGCAAGTACATTTGATATCACAACCATAAAACTTACTAAATATGGTGGCACTTCTGTAACATAGGAAATATGTAAATAAAGTTTAAATTCTTTTTTGTATTTAATGTCTGGAAACTAATTATAATGGACTATTGTAGGGACTAAATGCAAACTACCACAAGTTTGAACAAACCACTGCAGTCACAAATATGTAATACTGCAGAGTGAAGGTAATTTTAAATGATCATGACACAATTATTTTAAGGTGGGAAGGGAATTGGGGAAGGGAACTGGGGAAGAGAATTGGGGAAGAGGGTCAGAGAGGAAAAGGGGAAGATGGGAAGATGGGAAGAAGGCAGGCAAAAAGGAAATAGTTCCATACCAGTTCCATCCAAATGTTTAAAAATTTGACAAAGTTACAGTGAGCAGTGTTAAAAGCAAGCAATATTAATAAAGGAACTCTGGATGCAGCGACTCTTATAGCAGATGCTTCTGATTTGTAAAACAACTCTCATCTCATTTCATAAAATCATAGCTACCTCACCATAATCTAGAATATGCCATGATTCAAAAGGAAGCAGAATCTGGGCCACATGTTTTATTTTTATTCTAGTTGGTTTTTTAATTAAAAATAGGGTATCAGGATATAATGCAGAAGAACAGAATATTGTTCAAATGCAGCTGCTAAGTAATCAGAGCCTCATTGTCTGAACCATGCCTGAAGACTTCATATGTATGTAGACAGCAAGTGTGACATGTTCAATATTTAATAGTTTTGCAATAAATACCCTGCCTGTTTTTTTTAAGTTCATTAAAACTCAGCGCAGGATTGAATTAATGGTGAGAATTTTTATAATGAGACCAGTTTAAGTCTATAGGAATGTCAAGGATTGTAATGAGCCCTGCCAGTGACCAGAATAAATCTCATACAGGATTGTTGGAGCAGTTTTTCCAGGTGCAAGTTAACCCTACTGAACACTTATGCTCAACAAATCAACTTTTTTAAAAATAATTTTCATCCATTGCTTTCTTATAAAGTTTTTTAAGATAAATGTACAAAGTAAACTGTTTTCTTTTAAAATTAATTGTATATTTTGTATTTACTGTGTTCTGGTCTCTATTTCTGGGTTGCTTCTGTTGTTCATTCTACTCTGACTGTGAAGTGGATTTAAGATCTGCAACTATTCCCACCCCTGATATATTTCTCTAATCTACATTTTGCTCACCATGGCTAAAAAATTTCTGGAGATATGCATCAGTGAAGGCTCATTCTTATAATACCAACAACTTGAGTAATATACAACTTTTAAAGTCCCTTAAACTTTTCCCAATGATTAAGCAGAAAAGAGATAAATTATGGCTTTTGCCTACTAGTATTCACTGTTTTGGAGACAAAATACAAAACAAATTCAGTTTTTATTTATTTTCAAAAGATACAAAAAGTAATGATGTTAGAAAATGCTTGTTGATATCCATTCATAACTGGGAAAGTAAAATATATGAGTGAAATTACTAGCCTATGGCTGTGTCAAACTGTAGCATAACCACAAAATGAAAAACTAGTTCCTATATATCATAAAACTAGGAGGATATTTTTATTTCCACAGTGCTTTAGAGCTGTCCCTTTCTACCTTTGGAATATCTCTGGCATAAGAAAAAGCAAACAAACAAAACAAAACCCAATAGCCCTGAAAAACAACACAAGAGCATGCAGCAAACCACCTTGCTTCAGGACTAGCATACAAAATAGAAAAAGTAAAACTTAAACATCTGGCCAACAGCATTTAACATCTTTACTTGATGTTAGTACTATTTAAGAGAGGCAGTAACTAAGGCTTTAAAAGGCTAAGAAAAGGTCATGAGAACCACAGAGTGTTATTTCCTCAACTTTTGTTCAAACAGAACTATTGTTCAGTGAAAGAAGTGTCCTCAATATCTAAGTTTTGTGATTAAGCCTCTGTTCCCTGCATCTAGCCTTTTGCAGGCCATATTTATATAAAAGGTTTGCAGGGTTATTTTTCTGAACTTTGACATCTGCTTACCATATGACATTTCTTTATTAAGGTCGTGTGACCAGAACTCTGGTATTACTGTATACTGCAATCACCTTTATTAAACCAGACAAAAAGATGTTCCACAAGGAGCTAGTCAGTTAATGAAACTCCTTGTATTGAATACATTCCTACAGGGTTTCCAGTGCTGGTAGCAGCCTTACATTACAAAGTGACATAAAAGGGTTATGGGCATTTTCCAAGAACAGTTTTATTCCTGCTCTAGATAAGAATTTGTAAGAATGTGTGTATTTATGACTGCTGCATTTTTAATTGAGTTCCCCTGTATGTCACAGTACTGCTGGTCTTCACATTTTCTTGGGCTGCATCATCATCTTCCTTCCTGTATGTTTTTGGTTTTCAGTACAATAGCTGGATACCATTTTAAGGGCTAATATTAGGTATCAGAAACTTTCATCAGCTGTGTTCAATCTACTAATAAACCCTTTCAATTATTTATTAGGAACATACATTTACTGTAAGAATGTATAGGGGTACATTAGAATCATGTAATGCAGTTTGAGTAACCTTTATTTGCACAAAATTTACTTGCTGATGCACACATGCACTGATTCAAAGCTACTCCAACAAAGAATTATAAATTAATGTATCTTCTTTTCAGAATATTCACATCTCATTTTTTTAACATATTTTAGAGGTCATTTCTCCATTTATTCCTGGTGCAATGCTGCTAATATCTAAATAACATGACATTTGTTTGAATTATTATCCCATTAATTGGTGTAAGTTTCTACTTTTACTTATAACAGTTCCACCAGTTTCCTGAAGGGGATTAAAAATTCCCAAAGTTATACTGCATAATGTTTTCTGTATTTTCACACCTGATGTCATTACAAGACATTAAGCCTTGCATCAAATTACTTTTTGTTTTGTTTTGTTTTTCTGAAATTTAGTTGTTTTTTAAGGATCCCAGCTTTCTAGTAACAAGGTTTTGTAAAGATTTCATTAAGACCTTTGATAGCATTTCACAGCAAATGATACACTCAACCAGTGATTCACTTTTTTCACTGCTGTGTGTTCTTTTAACCAAAGTTTCAAGCAGCTGGAGTTTTCCCTGTGGTGTTCAGCATCTAACCCCTTCTTCTCCATGGATTTGGAACTCTCCAAAGGCACCTGATTAAAGTCTTGTTCTTCTATCTTTGCGAATTTTCTTTAAAGATACTTATATGTACTAACATAATTTTAAACTGTCCTCTAGTACTTACAAATCACAATATAATTTAAATCATCAACTTAAAAAAGCTTCCTAAAGCCTTTTCTTTCTTGTTGCTTCCTTATTAAGTACTGAGATTTTTTAGGGAGTCTTTATGGTGGAGCTGAAATACTTTCTAAACCATCCATAGATGCCCTTATTATATTTTATTAAGTACTTACTGTCTATATGTTCAAAACCACTTCAGGAAGGTTTCATTGTTTCTTTCTTTATCGCTTTAGAAAAGCAATATTTAAATGAATATGAACAAGCATCAAACAGCTGTAGACGCACCTGAAGCTTGAATTTTGTATGCTTCCCAAAGAAAAATTTATTTTATTGTACTGAATGATAGAGTGAAAGACCTGTGCTGCAGAACTTCTAAATCAGTGAAAACACTTTGAAGAACTTCAGAAAAGTAGGTGCAATACCACTAAAGTTAGTTGACAAGCAGGTCTTAAAAAAACTTAATAACACTTCTTCTATAGTTAAACTTTCTAGCAACTGTTTATTGTCTATTGGCAGAAAGGCATATTACTTGAAACCTACAGCAGTTTCATTCTATCTGCATATATTGCACTAAACATTATACTATTATGTTCTCTACGCAAAATGAAAAAAAGAAGCAGTAACTCCAGTCCATTTCTTTTATATTCACAGCTCCTTGTTTCCATGGTTTTTCATAAAAAAATATACTTATATATAATAAATGTCCATCTGCTGCCTTTGCTTATCTAGTTTCAAATTACAGTTTATCAATACTATGTATTTCCTTATTTGCACACCATTGTAAGGATTCTCACTGTTACAAATATTCACAGCAGAATAAGTGCCATCACTGACAGCTGATCTGGCATTTTACTCGTGCTTCCCTGTGAAAACACAGGTAAGTTCTGCAATCACTCATTGCTATTTTAGGACAAAAAAATTATCTAGATTCTCATAAATTCAAGACCCATTAGAAGTCCTGTTGAGCTCACAGTGTTTCATGGAACGTTTTTTCCCTTTCTGAATATAGATATTTTTTATTATTGCTCTTTAGAGAAACTGCTGCTGGTTTCTGTTGTTATTGTTGTTTCAGTGACACTGAATTAAAAATGAAAATAGATTTCATTATTTATTCATAGGATTTGATTCACCCTGATTGTTACATTATTTTCAATGTTGACAGTTGTTGGTGAATAGTGTGGAAAGCTAGAGGGCATTTACTTGACCATGAAATGTCATAAATAATAAACTGATGTTGTCTTGTCTTCAGCTAGGGATTTTTCACCTTCAAAAAAAAATAAATTAAAGTAAAAAGACATAAATTAAAAATATTTGAATTTTACACCCTTCATGTGAACTTCCTGTCTATCTATGCTACCTGTATTATATAGATATTAATTCTTGTGAGAAGAATGATCTTTTTCAAGATGTAAAAATAACAAAATAAAACCTGATATCAAGACTTATCACCTGATTAAAAAAAGCTATCATTTGACTTTTGTTTTGTTTTGTTTTTTCTTTAAATGGTGCAAGAAACTTGGGTGTTGACTGCAGAGAATCAATAAATATGCACTATAAAAATTTTTTTAAAAGTAAAGAAAAATAACAGTATGCATATTAAACTTCAATCAAAAGAATTTTTTTCTGTCAATCCATTAAAAAAAAAAAAAGTTACTTTAAACCATATTTTAATGATTTAATGAGTGGGAAAATTCACATTATATGTGAATTCCAGAATGTAAATCTTGGGCCCTAGTCAAGGAATAATACAACCACACAGTTTTATAGTTAAATAGGAGAGGTGTATTGAATGACTGCTGGTTTTAAGAATGAATGACACTAGAGGAAATTTTAAATTGTGTCTTAAAGCCATTAGGAAGATTTGAAGTATCCAGTTAATATCTGTCATCGAGAAGAACTGCTCACCAATTTAAATTTAATTTAAACCAAAGCAGTTTATTGAATTATTAATAGCACATGCTTAACAGGCAATCACTAAACTGTACATTCACAATCAATATAATACAGCAGATAACCCACAATGCTAAACAGCTACTGAGCATTAATAAACACTTTCTAAACACCCTTCTTTTTCTAATTCCAGGTGGCCCCAGCCATACATGCATCCACTCATGCACATATGTAAACCCACTTGTACCCTCTGATGGGCAGCCTGACCTACAACCCTCTTTGTCAGGCTGTGGATTACCCCAGTATCACACCCTGCCCTGCTCGTACGCCACCAGGTATGTGTCCCATCCCAGCAGCTGTCCTGATGTCACAGGGAGATAGACAGTGATGCAAATCACATCCAGACTGAGGATTCTGTGTGCTTGATCCAGACACATGGTTTATGTTTCTATTCATAGCTTAACAGTGTGATTTGCTCTAGGGTTAGGCCACAAAAGCACCCCTGTAATGTCTTTAGTAGTTTGGGGTGTTTGTATTTGGGAATGGTATTCCCTTGTGTTGTAATGCAAACTATGCGCCCCTTATAAGAGCCACCATCAGTGATCATCAATGTTATGACATTATATCAGGTATAAATAATGAAACAGAGGTCTTTCATGTGTTGCTTTACCAGTTAAATGTTCTAGTAAAGCTGCTGGGAAATGCCATAACTCTCAAATTCTCCATTTGGATAATACTCTAAGACATGTCTGATATACAAATAACTCCTGGAGGAAAAATTCCTAATACTAATATCATTATGTGTAGAGGATGTTTGTGCTAGTTCTGTGTGAGCTTCTCATTAGTGGAGGGCACATATCAAAATATTTCACGCTGTGGTTTGACCCTGTCTTGTCACAGTGTGACTCTGGCTTCAAATGAAGTTGCATTATTCATGGCCTGTTTCCAAAGTGAGCAGTAGATTTAACATGCCTGGTAGACTTCATCTTGCTGAAAGGTAAATTTACAAATGCAGACACCGGCAGGTAGGCTCTTCTTACACTTGCTCAAACCATTTCAGCAGAACACTGATCAGCTTAAAAAAATGCAGTTTTGTTGAAATCAAGTTGTTCTAAATGAACATTTCAGTTTTGAAGAAATTTTCCACAGGAAATTGTCAAAATTAATATTTTCATTTTTCCTTGTTTTGTTCTGATAATGCCAAAACATTTCATTTCAAAAGTATCACCCTGTTTCATTAAGTGTGCCACTTAGATTATATGCTAATAATTTTAAGACAGTATGTTTATACATCAGTGCATGCATACACACATTTCATATTTTTAAATCTGATTGTATCTGAATTGTTTACATTATAGTAGTTCTATGTTATCAAAACAGAAAGTCATGATATGGTCAACTGTAAATTGGTATTTCTGACCGGTGGCACTGAGAGGCCCCTTTTTCATGCAGTGTATTCTGACAAACACATTTCAGAGAGGTAAAGATCAGTTATATCTACAAAACATAGCGTGAAGATGACATGTTCCCTTCTTTGAAGATATTCAAAACCCACCTGGATGCAGTCCTGTGTAATGTGCTCTAGGTGATGCTGCTTTAGTGGGAGAGTTGGACTAGGTGATCTCTAGAGGTCCCTTCCAAGTCTGACAATTTTGTGATTCTATGAATGCTTTGGGTCAGTATGTCTCGTTTAAAATAATCTGTCCACAGTTACCAATCACTTTTAAGACATCACCTGAGACTTTTAAGTCTCAGTTTAAAATATTATGCCCACAGTTACCAATCACTTTTAAGTCATCAGGAAAAATGTCAATGTTTCATCAAATCTCAGAGCTTTGTAGATTCAGAGAAGGGGTGAATTCATGGATATCCCCTTTGTTTACCTTTCTCATTATCTTAGCTAATTGGGTTCAGATGTTACGATACGTTAAATCATCCTTTTTCTTTTGAAAGCCAGTGAAGAGCACTCAAGAGACAGAATTAGTGTCTGAAAACCTTTTAAGCACAAAATGTCTGCAGTCTTAGCCACAGCAATTGAAACTCACACATATCAGTCATCCGGGGAACCTCAGAGTTGTCTGACAGGGATCAAGCAATAGGATGTATAAGGTAAAAAAGTCTCAGAGACACATTCAGCCTTTGGCTCTTCTCCATCTCCCAACAAGAGAGGAAATACTGAAATACTGTGATACACATTTACCCACTGGTTTCATAAACAAAGGGCCAGTGAACAGCCACCACATCTGGAGGATTTAACCCCCTGTCCACTTGGAGCCTGTTAGTCCACCAAGGCACACCACTGCTGTCAAGGTCATATTTAGGCTTTTTGTAGTAAAGATTTTACAGTTAATTACACAGTTTGAAAACTCCCTGACTGATTGTTTAGATTGTTGACGGAATGCTCTGATCTCAGACAAGACATGAGGACTTCACTCTCGATCGCAGTGAAAAGTCTGAGGAAAGTTCACACCACCCTGGATGCTACTTTCTTCACTCTGACTGTAGTCACCCAAGTGGAGTGATTTGTGCATACTCCTACATACTACATACTCCTGTTAAATTAAACTCTAGCTAAAATTTTCAAAGGCCATAACAAAACACTTCCCCTTTACTTCCATGGACCTGAAACTATTGACTCATTCTTCAGGTCCTGTGGCAGCATTCAGCAACTTGTATTTCTTATGTACTTCATTCGAGCTGGGGATACAAATCAAATACATTAATTTTAAAACTTGATCAATCAGCTTTGCTCATGTAACAACTAAAATGCATATCCAAATAGCCATGCAGCTAATTCATGGTGCAGGTTAACCTCAGCAGCAATTCGTGCTTAATTTCTTTCACTACCACTCCTAACATTGTTATGAAAGCTATTAAATTAACAGATTCTTGTGACAGTGCTTCATTTCTCATTAGAACAAAAAGGCAAGCAGCTAACACCACAGAATTTTCATCAGCTAATGCCTTGTAGTAAATCCATTAGAAAGCCATTGGTATCTAATTGCCTAATCACAGCGAAGGCCTGGGACTGACATGGCTGTAATGGGATTAAAGTAGATTGTAGTGCACTACCTATATTCTCAGATCCAGTCTGGTGATAGCAATGACCTTGCAGGTCATTTCAGTAAATTTAACCAGACTGAGAAGAAAAGAAGAAAAAACTGCCTTGATTAAATAAGTAAAAGAGCAGATACTAGTTTGTTTACACTCAAAAGAGATAAAGTGGACAGTGAGACTGGAAAAATACACCATTAACCTGAAACTAATCTAAGGTATCAATGAAGGAAGACCTGTTGTCAGGATTGAAATTAGTTGCATGGGAGGAATAGTGACACATGGTGTGACGAAACAGGAAAAATGCCAGGTGTGCAGAAGGCACTGAGTTATCAAGAATGCACACCTAAGTCCAGAGTAATTTGGCATTACGGTCTGTACCTCCAAGGGCAGAAGCAGTTTTTTGCCTGATGAATGTGGTGCTCTAAAGCTATACAAACCTGCAATTCAAAGGAATGGACTTGCAATATTGATTCTGTGTGTCTGTGAACTATTGGGCTTTATTGCAGTGGATGTCATGGTAAAATGGACACTGTTGCTTTGCTGAAACCATTTCAGGCATCTTGGAACATTGCTTTGAATTCTGTCATGCCAAACATGGAAGGATGCTCTTGCCTAACCTTAATTTTAATAAGATAAATTATTTCCACTGAAGATTTCTTGCTGAAAATTCCCACAAAATCCATTTCCCTTTTTTCATCCAATCCCTTTTAGAATTTCTCTGTATGTACTGACATAAAGTGATTATGTACTGACATAAGGTCACCAAAATGTGATAATGTACATGTGAGCAAGTGATAAGTGTAGAACTGAAAAATCATAACTAGTGCTTCCTAGCCTGGACATACCTAAAGGGATCTATCAGTGAGGCATTAGTATTTTGTGAAGTGGGAACAGGCCTAATCTTAAAATAAAATACTGGGATATCACATGGTGATTATTCAAAATATTTTGGTTTATCTAAGTTAGGCCACAGTGCTAGGTATAATTACTGAAATATATTATAGTACTTCCAGAAGAGGAACAGACTAAAAATTTGGCTTGCATTCCAAGCAACATTATTTAGAATTTGCTTCTTTGTTGTTTTGCATGCTAATGGAACCTGCACCTTGGTCAGCTAGTTTGAGGGCATGTAAAATGTTGTAAAAATACTATTGTAAAAATACAACTAAAAATAGTTGTAAAAATACTATTTTGCAGAATAGGAAAAAAGCAAATTAAACATTGTCCTTCACCTTTATAGGACAGATTCAGATCTTTTAGGTAAGTCTTACCATTGTCTCCAGCTTCATGTTTTACTAATATGTAACCTGAGTGTTTCACTCACTGTATTATTTTCTTTTTCATATTGTACTTCTCTCAGTAGTTTTCCAGAAAATCAAAACATAGTTCAATCAGGTCACTTCTATCTGATAAAACTCAAAATTTAAGAAGGCTATTTTAAAGTTAAAAAGTCAATGTTTTCTGAATTTCTGAAAGGTCATTTCACTTGGATCCACAGATAATGCCTTTAACTAAAAGATTCACAAAATGCCTTTAACTAAAAGATCCAATGCAAGATTTGCGATTCTCCACTAAAGGGCATGAGTAGCAAGTACTTTTGTGAGAGAATGAAATACTGAATAAATTTTATTAGCCATGCTATGATGAAAAGAGCAGGGACACACAGTTGTTAAGAAACAAGGAACTTAAGGCAAGCAGTGGGATAGAGAGCGAGACAGAGGGAATGCTGGCTTTGACAGGTTGTCCCAAACTGGGCATATCACCCCTATTGCTACTGGGACCTTGACAGAGTGTGTCTGACAGAGTGTGCAGAAATTTCTTCTTCTAAAGGCTGGGCGACCTGGTTGACCGATTCTGATTCCATGGTGGTGTAAGTGACTTCCAGGATTTACTCCTCATGCAAATTATAGTCAAAACAAAATTGCATTTAAATGAATTTAAATGAATAAGAACTTGATCAGGTTGCACCGGGTGGAAATATGCCTTTGTAGCTTTAAATTACTTGTTTGTTTATTTCAGAAATTTGATAATCCAAAACACGCACCCTAGGAACAAACATGAAGGATTTAACTGTACATTTATGTGTTCATCTCCAGTCTTCAAAAGCTTGAAGCTGGAAATCCATGTGTCAGACTCAGTGCACTTCTTTAGAGTAATTGGTTGTACTAGATCTAAAAAGCCCAAGTGTCACATAGTGCAATTTGTGTCTATGGGTGATATTATTGACTATGCTTATGCTCTACATACAAACTGAAATGATGTCTAATGCTTTTAGCATGACATCTCTCTTCATAAAGGGCCTCATTATTTCTTTTCTATGTTTAAATATACAGAAGCAATATCCTTAAAAAAATTATTTGTCCAGTAATAGAGATGATGCCCATGCTATTGAAGGAAGAGACAGCTTTCCACAGTTTATATTATTTAAGTTAATAAAGAAACAACAATAATAAAAAGATTTGCTAGGAATTCAGTAATTTTTAGGTTGTAGCCTATATTAAAATGGTAAACAACAGTGATAAAGCTATCTCTGTAACTTTTCTACCCTTCAGAATAAAAATTTCAAACACTTTTAAACTTTCTTCCATATAATAACAATTTATCAAGTCTGGCAGTGCCTTTGTATTTTTAGAGATATAGCTCTACACACTGGCAAAAGTTAGCCTGGGTAGACATTACAATATGAGTTCCTTATATCTCAGAAATATCAATAAACTAAAAGGGGTCATCCAACCCTACAGCTCACCAGCAAACATCTCCTCACTGCAGAGGGTACTGCTGTCCAATGTAGCAAAGGATAAAACAAGACAGCTGGGCTCAGTTTTCTCCCAGCAACAGGGGTACGTAGAAAAGCATTAGCAATTTTTTGCCTCAAAGTCATTTGGATCAAAAAATACTAATAATGGTAAAAGTCCTACTGGCAAGGAAATAATTGGACTGATTACAACCTTGGGAAAGAATTCTCTGGAGATGCTATTTCAGAAAGCTGGAGTTAGGAGAGCAAAATGCAGGCTGGTAGCATAGCTGAAAAGAAATACATACATTTTATGCAAAAGAGGAGAGGAGGGAGAAGAGAGGAAAGGAGAGGAGAGAGCACTGGAGTCAAGCCATTAATTATGACCATGCTTTTTCAAGTAAATTGACTCAAAAATGACTGCAGGATGACCCCACTGAAAAATTTATCATTATGAAGAAAGACATTTAGTCCTTTGCTACCCTTTAACCACAGTGTTAGTTCCTTAGCAAGGATAGTATGATGACAACAGATATCTTGATGCAATTATGTTTATTTAAAAAAGCTGTGTAACTACATCTGAATATAAAACCATTACTCCTTGTCCTGTCACAACAGGCCCTGCTTAAAATTTCATACACATCTTTCCTAGAAGCCCCCTTTAAGTACTGAAAGGCCACAATAAGGGCTCCTCAGAGCCTCCTCTTCTCCAGGCTGAACAACTCCAGCTCTTTCAAATCTCTGTCCTTCTCGTACGTCATTATCAGATGGTAGCAGAAAGCACATCTGTGGAAGGTGTGCCCAGTTGAAGGAATTCTTCCACTTAGTCATGGAGCCCTGGGAAGAAGTAAATATATTGAGGAGCATCAGGGAGTGAGATAGACTGCTGGAGCCACACTCTACTGTCTCCAATAATATCCCTGTTCTCCATGTGCCTTAGCAGAGCTTATGGGAGGATCTTTGCAGGCACAGAGGTGGGACTAACAAGTCGGTAGTTCCCAGGCTTCCCCTTTCTAATCTTTTTAAAAATGGGTGCAATATTTCTCTTTTCCCAGTCACCAGGGACTTCACCTGACTTCCATGACTTTTCAAATATCATGGACAGTGGCTTGGAAACTACATCAGCCAGTTGCTGCAAGACACTGGGATACATCTTGTCAGGTCCCATGGAGTTATGTGTATTCAGATTCCTGAGATTTTCATGAACCTGATCTTCTCTTACAGTGAAGAGGTCTTTGTTCCCCCTGTGGTCCATATAATCAAGAGGTGTGGGAAGAAAAGCAAAAATTGTTGAATGCCTCAGCCTTCTCCTTGTGCATTACTAGAAGTTTGCCAGTCATGTTCATCAAGGGGTTATGCTTTGACCTCCCTTTTTTTGGCTGACATACCTGTAGAAGCCCTTATTATTCTTTTTTTCATTTGCTAAGTTCATATCCATCTGTGCCTTGGCCTTCCTGACCCCCTTCCTGCTCAACCAGGCAGCATTCCTTTACTCTTCCCAGGATAACTGTCCCTACTTCCACTGCCTATGGTCCAGTAATAATCCCCTGTAGGAGGGCTGTCTATTATTCACACCTACATTTAACATAAACGGTGGCTGAGACAGGACACATCAATGTGTTATCACATCCACAAAATCACTTTTTTCTCTCCTAATTGCTTTTTTTCCTTTCCAAAATTCTGACTGAAAAGACATGCTTTACAGAATGCTGAGGAGGAGAATAACTTCAGTCACAATTACTCTAGAGCAGAGGTAAAAATTAAGAGACTTCTGATGCCTTACTGAGAGTGCTCATTGTTAGCATTGTCATTAGTGCACAGAGTTGCAGGGGAGATCATATCCTTCTGTGTAAATTCATAGAGCTGACAGAGAGCCCTCAGCCCTCCCGTATTCTCTTTATAATACCACTGTGCCATTCATTGCAGCATTCACAGGTGGCCTCTGCATAACATGAGTCAGGAACTAACCAAAGACAAGAAGAAATCTCTGTACCGTAACCCAAAATTTTAAAGGTTAAGCACCATTGTGTGACAAAGAAAAACAGCACAAAGCCAGTATACTGAAAGTGTGCTCTTCAGCTAGTGGAGTAGTATATTTTTCGTGAGCTGGACTTTTAAAAGGTCTTCCAGCAGAATACCAGGTAGAAATATGACAAAACATGAAGGTGAAGAACTTACAGAGACCAACCATGAGGACAGGTGTTGCAGAAGCAAAGATTAAATGTGTGTCTTTTAGACAGAATATTCCCCCTGGCCTTTGAAATGTTCTGCCTTGTCAAACCTGGATTGGACCTTTTAGTGATGATGGTTCTTCAGAATCACAACAGATATATTGGTAGGTGGGGAGTTACTTTACATTCTGTTCTCTGATACATTTCTCTGCCAGCCTCCAAAAACATTTGTCCAAGCACAAGTGATGGACAGCACAAGGGCAGGAGTATCACAGAAGGAAGAACTCCTTAGCTGGTTCTGTTATTTAGGGAAATGTCTATGTCTCCATGAAAGCTGTTAGTAGATAAGTAAATCACTAGATTTCTTGAAGAAGGCTGAAAAGTGAGATTTATTTACCATTTTTTATCTTTACTGTTTATTTAAATAAACAAGAAGAGCAGGAAAGGATGCAATTCAATCATCATTTGTAATGGAACTCCTGAATCCTGCTTAGCAAAGAATCAAGAGAAATTTCTCCAACACATAGCTTGAAGGAAGCCAATATTGGTCCAAAAAGCAATCAGCTGGCAGTTATTTAGTCACTGTCTAGTGCCTAAGTAAAGCTAACTTAAACATGTTATGCCTCAATGCTTCCATTTAGCACCAGTTTCTCAGAAATTTATTTCACCTTAAAGCAAAGACAAAAGATTCACGTATAACAAAATTCATCAGCATATATGAGGCTTAAATGGCATGCAGGCCTAAGAGAAACACCATAAACTATTAAGTGGTTTCAACATGATATAATTGGTTTTCTCATTTTGTGTTGAATAACTAGACAGCAGTTAAAATACTGTAGAGAACAGAATTCGAGATTTTGCTTGTGGTCATACTTCATATTAAGTCACTGTAAAATCAGAGTTTGTAACTGGCTAAGAGAAATAAATAATTCAGTAAATGATTTATCAAATAGCAGATTTTATAGATTATAATTACTATGACTTAATTGATATTCTTAAAGAAACTCTGAAGTGTGCTATTTATTTCTGGAAGATAACATTGGTTTATTAACTTTACAACCTTAACAGAATCAGTGATTTTTCTTTCTAAAACTAAATAGCAATATTTTAAAATTAGTTTAGATTTAGCAAAGTATAGTCATTATCAAGTAAACTGCAATTAAATGTCTCCAAGACAAGCTTGTCAATGGTCTTTGTTATGAAATGAGGGGGAAATTGTAAATATATTCCTAAAAGCATAATCTTTTAGCAATTTTTCTCTATTGGAAGACTCAGAAATAAAACAATTCCTCCCACTCACCTCACCCCCTCCATTACTTCTCAAAAAACCCCTTAACATGTGAAAAACAACCTTTTTATATCTCATGAAAGAGAAAAAAGATCTAAAAAAAGTTAATAGCTGACAATATATATGGAAATTATTCAGGTTAGGGTTTTAAGTAAACAATTATTATTTTCTAACTGAATAGATTAATTTCCATCTTGAGGGAGGAAAAAAAAAAAAAGAAAAAGAGAGAGAGAGAGAGAGAGAGAAGACACAAAAAATACCTAACTTCCTACCCTGAGGCCAGCAGACTTTGACAGAATGATCTTTGGTCCTGAAAATTTCTCCCTCTTTAAAAATATGTTTTTTGTGCTTCCTGAAAATATAATTCTTATTTTATTTGGGGTTTGTTTTCAAATAAGAAACTATAAGGAGAAGATTATGCATTTAGGAGTCTGGGGAAACCTAAAAATAATAGACAAAATTCAATGAGAAGACACTTTAAAATAACAGTAACAATAACAACCAAATGTATAAATTTTCTTATGACTGAAGAAAAACAGTGCATTCACCTAGAGAAAAGATCAAGAACTAAGGGCTGTGGGAGGCAGGGAAAGTACCATGTGAAACTCCTTCATAAATGTACATGTCAGTGAAACTAAACAAAAGAATACTGAATGTGCATCAGTAGTGATTGGGCCATTATTTACTATGGTTCTTCTCTCTCAGAAATTATGTAAAAATGTAATGTTTGATGCTACAGTGCATTACTGAAATATCACAATGATTTCTTTTACCTCTGGTACTTAAACCATGAGAAAAGTTACCAAATTAACAGTGCCTCAGAAGTCATGGTTTGTACAGATGAGTATGAGGTGTTTCCTGGACTTCTGTCTACAATAACACACTTTTTTTAACTGAAAAATGTTGGCAGTTGAGACATCAAGTATGAACGTGGTCCAGGGAAATTTCCTCACACAGTGCACTCTGCTAGAGGTGTTGTCAATGTTCAGTGCCACTGTGACACTACAGCTTTACAAAACTGGAAATTTTTCTCCTCATATACTGTCCCATCAGTAGCAATCTGATGGGAGATTTTTTTTCTCTATCCACAGAAAGCAATATTCATAGATTTATGCCACTCAGACAAAAAGTACAAGTGCACTGGTCAGAAGTAGATATTAAAGAATGAAGTTGTTTACTAGAAAACAGTGAGATCCCCTAAGAAAAGTGATGGATTAATCTTTCAAAGGATTAGGAGACTAAGGACTTGAAAAGGATCAGAGAGCCGAAACCAACCAAATAAAAAAAACTTCTCTTTTAATAGGGCATTTATGTGGTAATATACTGAAGGAAATTGCCTAAGTGTAAAATATAACCTCTGCACCAGTAGCTACTCCCTGCAACTAGCATCTAGTGAGTTCACAGGCTTAATCTTCCTCATATTATTTGGCTCAATCATTTCTTTTTTTATTCCTTTGGGTTCAGACTGTCTATTTTATTGTTTGTCTTAAGCTTTTGTCTTCAAGTCTAGAGTCACTACATGAAGTCAAAGAACAACAATCTTTAAACCCAACAGAAATCCTCTCTCCTGAGGATTAAAAATTTCTGCTAATGGAGGTAGAATCATTTCTGAGGGAATATTTTGAACTGTTTAACAAGAGCAATGGATGAGCTGATATTCATTAACTTTCAGATTTTTCATTTGAGAGCAAAGAACACAAATCACTTAAAGACAGATGTGAGAAAAGTGCTACACAGCAAGGTTCTTAAACTCATAAAACTATTTCTAAACTACTATGCAAATTATTCTTTCTGAAAAAGAAGTGTTACTCTCTTGCAGCACACTCAACAGGAATATAATGGGTAATACGCATTAAAAAAAAACCCAAAACATTATTTGCCTTGATGTAGGTTAGATGAGTAAAATACAGATACTATGAAGCATATGGAATTAAAAATAATTCACAAAAATAGGCAAAACAACATCTCTTTGAGCGTCCAACTATGCAAATGGCCAGATAAATGCAAAAAACCCAAAAAGCCTTTTGATTCCATAGTCTAGTGAATTTGGTGAATGTACAAGATGTATATTAAAAAGGAAAGTTATCTGCACAAAATAAAACTGTAAAAACAAAATAAAAGAATTAATGTGGTATTTTTTGTACAAATCTTTAAATAAGTTTTGAAGACAAACAAGGTTATGATGCTTTGTTTCAGCACCTACAGTTAGTGCATTTAAGACATCTAGATGCATTTTTTAATGTTTGTTGTGTTTTTTTTTTTAATAATGCCAGCTTATTTAAATGGTATTTGTTCATAAGAGTTCTTCATTTCATGAAAAAATGCCATTTTACTGAATATAGTGATACGAAGGACTCAGCCTGCATTTGCTAGGTGCAGAATGATGGAAGCGCTCTGCCCCTCTGTATAAGCTTTTGGTCTGTCACACAATAAAGGTGCCTGCTTCTGCTGAATGATTTTGAGATTCAAAATATGAAGAGGTTTTGTAAAAAGACACACATATCATAAAGGCTGTTTTGAGAAGGCTGGGTAGGAAATCTGTTTAAGTGAATGAGGTGCAGAAGCCTATGTGGATTAAAAAAAAAATAAAAAAATATTTAATGATCTTTGGAGACTTTCTCCTTTTTATCCGGTAGATCTCAACTCAGCATAGTTCTATAAAGCACTAAAAAGAATGCTTTTTTGTTGTTTTATTCTTTTTTTACTGGGAGGTTTGCTTAGAGATGTTTAGCAGTTTGCAGGTATTCCCTCTTCACAGCAGGAGTGCTACTTTAATCCTCCTTAAGGGAATTTCACCCTAAAATATGAGCTAAATACTAGTAATATCTTGTCTCATCCTTTCCACGTTCCTCTTTCTTCCCTAGTGCTTATTAGAATTTGTGTGTTAGTCCACAGATATAACTCGTACTCAGTCTTTCCAATTGTGTCTCATTTCCAGTTCAAATCATGCAGCTTGAACATCAGCTGAAAAAAATTATCAAACTTTCATCGAACCCCAGCCTAAATTGATACAACTTTTACCAGTGGTGCGCTGAAAGCAATATGATCTCTCTCTCTCTGTATATTTTTTTTCTTTCTTGAATACTTATGAATTATTTAGAAAAATGAAACAAAACTTTTTAGGTAATTTTAATACCTCATGAACTGCAGTAGCAGATAAGATGTTTATGAGATTTTCTTTCTATGTTTTTTTTTACAGGAAACAATATTGAATATGCTTCCTAAATTGCTTCAGTGATGTTATTAACAGTGATCCCTTTCTTGAGACATCATTGCATGAATGCCTCACACAAAATTAAATAGAAAACAGATTGGTACTTGGATTCTGGTGTTGGGCTGGCATGTGTGTTTTCATAGTTCACCTTAGATAATATCCTCAGATCTCAAAGACTCAAAGACTGATTGATTATTCCTCTAAGTTCATAAAGATATGGTTACTCTTGACTTTCCACATATTTGAGAATATCCATTTATCTTGTTGCTCCTCTTCCCATGACAATTAACTTGCCAAGTTCAACAAGTCTGACAAATGTTTTGAGGTGATGTTGCTCGATTTATTCCTCTGAAGTTCATCCTCAATTGACAGAGACAGTGTAGAAAAAGCTAACAGTTTGTTTCTCTTGTTTTACTTTTTGGAGTGCTGAGTTGGTTTATGAGCACTGAAAATTTAGAGAGATACAGAGGCACAAGAAATATCAGACAACTTAAATGTCAGCCAGAATATATATTCAGGGACTGAAAGACCCCTGGAAACACAATACCAACTTCTGAAATGCATGTAGAATAGTAAGTATAAAACACTAAACCAACATATTGGCATTGTCTCTGCACACTGTTGTGCATTCACAAAGTCACTGTTCAACTAACCAAGTTTAAAATTTATTGAAATTCCTTTTTAAAGAGCAACTGATCGCAAAATCATGAAATCATGTACATTCAATGTAACAAAAGAAAAATGTTGGTCAGACTTTTCTTGGTTTTCATAGCTAAACAGCTTTTGTTTTCCACTTTCATGAATTTGGTTCTCACACTAATAAAAAATAAATAATAAAAAAAAGTTTCTTCATTAAACCTGAACACTGCTTTTTGAATGTTGAGAATAAACAATGTATAGGCAGCTCAAAATGCTAGTCTGTAGCCTTAATTGAACATTTATAAATTCTGAACATACAAACTGACTATTCTACTGCACATTTATTCTGCAATGCAGTTTTTTACTTTTTGAGGCAAAGAATGTTTATATATTTACTAATTTAATGGTTAAACTGGGTTAATGCAGCAATGCTCCTTCTGACTACATATTTAGTGAGAACATACTTCCAGACACAGCATGAACCCTGAGAGAAATGTAATTAAAGAACAAAAATCTCCTCTACCTCATTTGCTGTACAAAGTGCATCCACACATGTACAAAAACTTTGAAATGCAGAGGTATGGAAGCAGCATATATTTAAAGAATTTTTCCATTGTTACAGCTTTAATTGTCTATGAACTTAAAATTTACAGTTCAAAAATTATGTGCATGTTATAATTTGGACAGTTCCAAGAGCTTGTAGAGGTTTCTTGCTAGAGTTGGTTATTTTTTTTATTTAACTTATGACAATCTACAGAAATTCACATTATAAATAAATAGTATCTTACACCTTTAATTGAGAAAATTGAAAATCCTGTGTAATTTGTGCCTCCCGGTCCACAAACTGAAATCATCAACACCCATGCTCTACTTTCCAGAAAAAAAAATACTTTAGCCGTTGCTAAGTTACACTGAATACCCATTGAATTACACACGAAACCTATGTTAATTCCAAATACAGTCATTATGAGTGGCAATATTACAAAGAATACTGAATAGATCCAAAATAATAGAAAACCAAATTAAAGAGCTGCCATCACCTTTTGCTACGTTTTACTCAGCCTTTCTGGATTTTTTTTAAAGATAGCTTAATTGTCAGGTGAAAAAAAAATTGTAGTCTCATTCATTCTTTTACAGTACAAACCAGTTTTCTGTCTGCGGTACAGGGAGAAACTAGAATTTCAAAGTACAAATCAGAGAATGAAAAAAAGGAAGAACATCTGTGCTATGCTGATATATACACTCAATTCAACTGCAAAATAGCTGTATTTTTTTCTGTGCTTTTAAAACACATTCTAACTTGTCCCTGTTTCTTCTGCTACTGCTGGAATTATGGCTTGGACCAGAGCTCAAGGAAGTTTAAAGTAGGGCACCTTTTACCAAGCAGGTGATGGTAATTACTCTTCACTGCCCTAGTCCTGACACTCCTGTCCATGGCTCTGTGATTTGGAGCAGCAGTGACAATTCTGTGGCAGGCAAGAGCTGCACTCAGGACCAGTTCTTTCCTGTGTAAAAGAATACTGCATTTCAAGAGCACAAGAAAAAGAAATCTAAAGTACTCTTACAATAAAGCTGTGTAAATTTGTCAGTGGGATTACATTCTGTAATTGCTTCAGTAGTATGGGCTGAACGTGAGGACCAAGGAGATCATGTCCAGACCTTTGCCTTGGACCTTTAGTCCAAGAGCATCTGTATGCTCTTGGACTGTCTGCAAGGCCAAAGAAATTACATAGGAAATCTATAAATCCCCAAACACATGTTCTTAGAAACTTAGTTTAGGAGGCTCCTAGTAAGAGGACTTCCTGTGCTTCTCTAAAGGAATGATGGAAGTTGTTATCCAGCTGTATATAAGGCACACCCTCCACAAATACAAGAGCTTTGGTGATGACATCACAAGTGCTCTAGTTAATAACTGCACCAGTGCATATTATATCCTGTGTCCGTCTTCATCTAAAGATCTGTAGCTGAAATGAACATTCCTATTTGCCCTTATAGGTGACACACCAACCTCTGTGATAAATCTACTTCTACTTCAGCAAAACTTCTTTATGGGATCAGTCTTCTCTTTGCATGATATTTCTGGCCATGAATTCTAATTCCATGGACTACACATAGCTGCATGAGCCAGAGTGTTGTTAAGAGTGGAACAAGAATTAGAACAGATGGTTGCCTAATAGTTTCTATAAGATCTATCATTCCCTTCCAGTCACTCACTGAGCACTCATACTTAGCACAGACTAGACTATCTCAGCTGTAAGGGACATAGAATGATGATCTAATCCAGCTGCCAGACCACTCCAGGGTTGACCAGAATTCAAAGCATGTTACTAAGGCCATTGTCCAAATGGCTCTCAAACAATGAAAGGGTTGAGGCATTGACCACATTTCTAGGAAGACTGTTACAGTGTTTGACCACCCTCTTCCTAATGTCCAGTCTGAACCTCCCTTGCCACACCTTTGATCTATTCCCATGTCCTGTAACTGAATCCCAGGTAGAAAAGCCCAGCTCCTTCCTCTACACTTCCTTTCCTCAGGAAGCTATAGAGAGTATTAAAGTCACCTCGCATCCTCCTTTTCTTCAAATATACAAGTCAATCCCCATAGGACATGCCTTCCAGCCCTTTGATAAAACTCTTACAACACCTCACTTCTGAAAAACATGACTCTTATGTTTCTTTCTCATTCTGTCACCCAACTCCATTGTACTGTGCCATGATTTACAGCTTTTGGTGCTAAAAGACTTGCAAAAGAAAACCACTGATTAGACCCCTCTCACAATAGTGAAGAGAAGTCTCTGTGTTTAAGGGGTTTGGCAAACAGCAGTTAAGGCTTAACTATTTGAACGTAATATTCACCCAAGCCACTGATACCACAGTTGATAGCACAGACTGCAGATGGCAGCTGTGAAAATCCAGTCACTCCCATTTTTTTCCAAAATGTATGCTAAAACATGGTGCAGTCCATGATCCAAAACGCAAATATCATGTCTGAGGAAACAGAGTCATAATTTGATTCACTGCAGTGCTGAAAAACATACAGCTTTGTTCAGGTATTTATAAACATGACTGTAACAAGCTATCAGCAAACAGCAGTCTCCTCCATGCTCAAGTAGAGCAGCTGCCAGTTCTTGTCAGAAGTCTCTGAAGTGCATCACTGACTGCCACAGGTTCTTCACAACTGTGCCTCTGCTGGTTTGCACAAATGTAACATTTTCACATGCCTGTTCACATGCAAGTTAATAAAATACATCTCTTGACTGATTTTAGCATTGTACCATACATTCGCATATACTTTTTCAGACTGATTCCACTGAAAATACTGATAAAAGCCAGGAACAGTCATGTTCTTTAGACAAATCTGTTTTCATTCTGAAAATCTCTGAGATCTTGTCTTGGAGCAGAGTATCCTCATCTTATTTTGGCCTTTGAAAGTCAGAACTTTGTTGCTTTGTGACTCCTTTTTCTCTCAACCTGTGTCCAAACCTGCTGGCAGACACTGATAGATACTATAGTGTGTTATACATATTTTCTCCTTCTCTTTTTTACCATCTGCTTCTGAAAAAGTGTTCAAGAGAAGATCTACAACCAATGTTTGTCTCCTGTGATTCAGTTTGGAGTTAGATTTCTAAGGTTTTAAGATGAAAATAAGAGGCTTTTGTGTTCCAAACAGTGAGATTTTGTTAAGAAAACTGTAATATTTTCTGCTGCTTGTGTGCAGCTAGACCTACACAAAGGTTTACTACTAGTAGCTTAGGACACTTACAAGTAGTAGCAAAATGTGCCTTTCTGTGCTGCTGCTTTGGTATCTCTTGAATTCTTCTCATTCTTACTAGTGTCTCATAGATACATCAGGAGTGTCGATCAGTACTTTGGTTAGTTTTACACTCTGTTGTGACTGAATTTCATAATATGATTTTGATTCAGATAAAAATAGTGTCCTTCAAATTTGGTGCTGTTCAAAACACTGAATCAATTTATTTCGTGCTTTACCTTCACTTTTTCTGCACCTTTCTTTCCATTTCTCAGAGATGGTCTTTGAACTTCATTTGCCTCAGTGTGGATTTTAACTGATCGTCATCTCAAATAAATCTTCCAGCCATTTTTCATGGTGTGAGGGCTATCAAACTGTTTATTCTTTTCACTATTTTGGATCAGATCTAATGCTTCCTTTTTCTAAGGAATGATCAAAGTAATCCATACAAGCTACTCTGATTTGCATTTTGTTGTGATTCAGTTTTAGGTGACATCTCCTGCATTTGTAAAGACTGTGATTAAGTTTTTGTTGTGCATTTTTCTTCTGCTGCAATGTACTAAAGTGTCATAAAAGTTACCTTGACGTCCATCAGACCTTCTAGCATGTCATTCTTCCACAATACCTCTTTTGCAGTTCACTGCAGTATGCAAAATACTCTTTTGAAGTGCCATTTTTAGAGTGGTGAAAGTGGTTACCTTGCTACCTTCTTCCTTCTCCCTTAAGTTTACATTTCGGGCCTGATTAACTTGCCTATTTGGCAGTGATATTGCAACATGACAAAGGAGGGTTTTCAATTTTTAAATTATTTTTATTATTTATTCATATTTTATATTTATTATTATTTATTTATATTTTATTATTTATTATTTTGTTTCAAAGATCTGTTCTATCTAATGCTTATCTTCTGCAGTCATCAAGCTTACCTTCTCAGATGTTCTCTTATTTATCTAGTAAAAAAATACCTATTTTGTGCCTGAATTCCTATTTTCTTTGGCCCTATCTATATGTGGCAATACATTTATTACAGGCAAAGCAAGCACTAGAAGTGTACAAAGTCTGGCTTTTCAGTCATCTGGCAGATATCACACACAACCTAATGCCATATCAAAGAATTTTGTTTATTCTCCTTTATTTATGTTTATAGATACTTTGTGTACACCCTGTGAACAGATCTGGTTTTAGCTTACTGATTTCATTTCAGGGTTATTTTTGCTAGGTACTTATTATATAGATATCAAGTTATTGAAGTTCTCCTTGAATGCACTAATGATGCTATATATGAATGTATATTCAATGAATGTGCAAAATCATATGAATGCAAATGCTAGCAGCAGTCTCTCATGATCTACCATTTTTTCTTAATTCAGTTTCATGTATGCTGTTACTTCCATGCTTTGAAAATGCTGAGTTTTGCCTTTAGACCCATTTTAAGGTGGCAACACATAACTTCATCATTCTATATTTCTTTATCTGCCTTGCAGCCAAGAAGCTGCTAAGCTCCTCTCCTACCATGTATCCTACAATTATTTCCTACTGCACACCTTGTACTGTTTTGCTGAAGTGTGCAATACATTCATGCCAGGATGTTTGTGCTGTGACATATCATTACCATCTTCTCTAGCTTTGCAGTTGGACAAACTAGATACTCACTAAAGGCCTGTCATGTCACTGCCTTTGCTGTATTTTCTCTTGGAATAATACTGTATCCAACTTTTTGTTCACATCTACTCTCTGTGCTTGTTTTCTCATACCACTACATGCATGTCATTATTGGTAGCAGCAAGAAATCTAGTCTGTTCTTGAGAAGTCTTATGTACACTTTCATTTTGCAAACAAATTTTGTCCACAGAATTTTTCCTTTAACATATTTTGAGCTTCATCTCATTGTCTCCTTCATTATTTCACACTAATCTGTGAAAATTGTGTAGCCAGATGTCCCCCTATTAAGTGTCACAGTAGGCCCTGGTTCTCTTTACAAGCAACTTTTCTTATTAAGGACTTTGTTTCTGCTTAAGTGAGCTTAAATTTAGACATTCAGTTCTACAGAGATTGCTGTCTATATGTCCACAGGGAACTAAGCCTCCCATGTTAACTCAATTACCTTATTACATATGGATCATTTCTCTTTAGGGTCTTCTGATTTCCAGTTTCATAAAAGCCTTTTTTTGGTGCCTTTTTAGCTTTCTCACAGAAGTATTAACTTCCACAGACAAGGTGAACTGTATATGTGTTTTTTCCTTAAAAGTATTTGAATCAAGTTCCTTTTAGACATCAAAGCAGTGCTTAGCTCTAGAAGACTTTGTTTTAGACACAATTATAGAAGCAACATTACATTTTGTTTTGCAGTTTGATTTGCTTTGTGATTACTAAAATGTTTATCTCTGATGGTATTTTCAGATGAAGACCAGGTTTAGGCTAGGCACAGAATGGAATCTCAGAAATTAGACTAACAGATCAATGAGAAATTATTCAGCTGATTCTCAAAAGGAGACAAAGTAAATAAGGAGATATGGAGAAAAGCTTAAGTGAAAGAAAGTAATGATCACAAAGAAATATACTAGTATTAAGGAAGAAAACTGCAAACATTCCGGGTACTTTTGGTATAACAAAAAAAAAAAGTTTCACAAATGAGAAAGAACATAATTTGGTGTAATTTAAAGCTGAACCAGTCTACTTTAAACACTTTGATTCCACTGTAGCAATTTTCTGCCATTACATTTTCAATCTCCTTCTTAAGTGTCCTTATCCAAGTTTTGAATGTCTAACAAAAAAAGACCAGTTTAGTGTTTTGAAGTTTTTTTACCAAGGATTTAGAATGTGATGTTTTGTTAACAAATTATTTTACATACATAATACAGCAGGATGAGAGAATTAAAGCCTGCATTTTACTTATCTAATTAATTGTTCAGACCAATATTCCCACTGCAAACTGAAAAACAGAACTAGACATACTAGAGTTTTTTAAATAAGTCAAATCCAAAGAAATTTCCCCTTCTTGGTCCAGCTCTGGGAGCTTTATCCAGTAGAGATTATAACCTCCATTATTACAAATGTTTATTTTTATGGCTACAATCTGTCAGTGAATTCTGAGAGCAGCTAGGGGATCTTCCATTTTCACCATTACTTTCAGAACAATAGAAATAAGGTTTCAGGCAGATGCAATACAACATGACAGTTCAACATACTTTGTATTTAATCTAGGGTTATCGAATTGAAATCTTAGCTGTCTAACATCAGTCCTGCTGTTCCTTAACATTTCTTTCGGCAGATGAGTTCCATGAAAGGAAGCTTGCTTCCTTACATAGGCCAAATAATTACCTGTTCCCTGTCTTGAATGCCATCTAAGGACATGATTGTTGTTTATTCATTATTCCTTGGTTTTCGTCATTGCAATTAATATTTAATCTGCATAGTCTGAATAAGGGTGAAGACCAATCCTTTTTCTAGTTCATAAGTGACTGAAATGTCTAAGTGCTTCACACTAGTGCATTCTTTGAGTCCATGTATTTTCTACCATCCTGTAAGAAATTCTCTTGTTCACACAGCTGGGCACTTCAGGAGTTATTGTATAAATAAAAAAACAGCCAGAGTCCTTGCCCACCCTCCTCTACATCTACACAAATGTACACATACACCAACCACTCCCTCAGGGCTTGAAGAGTTGCATATAACCTCCCTGTAATACCTGAATTTCAAAATATTGCTAATATAAACCCTGTTTGCTTTTTTCTCTGTAGGACACTGACACATGAGATTTCCCCTTCTTGATTGGAGTCACTACTGGGGTGAGAGCCAGAGCACAAGCAAGAGACTGCCCAATAAAATATCATCCTTCCTCTATCATTCTGTCAAGAATATCTGGGATGAGTGCCTTGGCTCTTGCAGAATAAATAACAACTTGATTCTTTTTTAAGGGCGTATTTTCAATTTCTTTTCTCCGGTGTTACCAGGGAGAGATTTCCATCTCTTCTCAGCAAGGCAGAGCCAAAACAAAGAGAAAGCCCCTACAATTATGAACGTGAAACTGTAAGTTATTGAGCAAACAAACACAAGGCATTGCAGCTTTATTGAATGAAAGTCAGTCAGAGAATGAAGATTTGAGAAGGCCGATTTGCGGAAATGCCATTTAGTAACACTCTACACTTATGACTTTGTCCAAATTTTAGTCCTGGCAACCGCTTCCCTGAATGATTCAAACCCCAGTCCATACTCATCAAGTTTTAAATCAGTATATGAGTGGGAACAAATCAACATCCATTCTTCTATTACCAGCCTATGCAGTCTCCTTGCTTAATCATCCTGATTGTTGCACAGGATTCAAACTATTTTTCTGTCAAGATCAAAGTTTAATAACTGTAATTTGACTATTCTTTGAATACCATTAAATAAGATGCCTTTTTTTCCAAGGCCTGTTGACTATCTTACTATCCTACTGTATCGTGTCCAATTGCTCACACAGTATACAGCTCTACATGACTCCAGCTATAATTAAAACATATTAAACAACCTCTCACCCTTTCTGCTATTGCTTTCCAATTTGCCAAGTGCAATATAAAAATTCAGACACAGTTATACAGTGTTAGAAGTGGTGGCCTAATTATGACTCCACAGTCTTGTTCAATGTTTTCTCAGACATTTGTGTTAAACATGACCCTACTGCTGGTTGCCATAAAGAACCTGGGGATGACAGAGATCTTTATTATGAAGCACATTTCCATTCTGTTTTGGGTTTTGTGCCTCTGGCATCAGTTCAATACATGACAAACAGTAAGCTGAAAAACAAACGTGGGCAGAAGAGGAACACAAGAAAAATGTGCAAATAAAAATGTGGAAGAACCAAGAAGGTAAAACACAGAAAGATAAGAAAGCAATTCAAATAATTCAAAGAAAGAACAGAAAAGAAAGTAGATGAAATACAAAATTTGAAGACTGTGAAGAGTGTTTTTTGAGGAAACAGTAAGTAAATTTGGCTGGACTTGAATGAATTTTGGTAGACGTCTTCACTGGATTATGCAAGAACTGCAGGTACACAGGAATACTGCAGGAATGTGACACACAGCAAAAAGCTCCTTATTTAGACTTCCTTATTGGAAGTAGCCAAATATTTATTTTTTAAATATTAATCCTTTTCTAATAATAATGATTTTTTTTTTCTGTTGGCACAGGGTTGCAGAGGTTCTTTATGTTTGCCTACATGCCACGTCCTTTATTGAACACACTCTTTCATTTCCATTAGCATTCATGAAAAGCCCATGTCTTGAAGGAAAAATATAAAATTACTATAAAAAATACAGATACAAATTTTCATATCTGTGGGTACAGATATCGATACTCAAAGACAGCCAAAGAAATTGTTTTAATTAACTACTTTTTAATGGATCACTTTCTTCTTGCAAATGTTTCCTTCTCTTCCCTGTCCTCTTCCAGCTTCTGGTCATTCTTCCTCTTTAAAATGCCTATTTCAGGTGCCATTACCTCTTAGGATAATCTTGCAAATGCTTTTGAGTGATTTTGGTTTTTTCACCAAACAGATGCAGTCTCAAAGTTATGGTGCAGTATCAGCACGGGAACATTCCACACTATCTCCTTATAATCTCATAATGAGTTTACACTCATTAGGAATGACCTTCTTTGGAGATGCAACTTGTGAAGAATTTTAGAGTCAGTAGGACTGGAAAACAGGCTGGGTGGAGAAAGATTTTTCAGTCTATGTTGTGAAGAGATGCCCATGTACGTAAACACTACACTCCAGGAAAAACAAAAAAAAAAAAAAAAAAAAAAGGCAATGAGATTCAACCATGAAGATGCAATGGAATTGTGACCAGCTAATGATGTGTTTGGTCTGCGCAAGAATGGACTGAAACTGCATTTACATTTCCCTGAGGATATGAGAATGAACATTAGGGAGGGTAAGCTGCCTGCTCTGTTTGCAATGAGCAATTTATACATCTGTAACTAAGTATAAAAATTCCATGCATTTGTGTTGGTAGAGTAAAATTCTAGCATCTCGGTGGAACAACATTACCTCTTTCAATGTGGTAAACAGCAGACTTTCTTGGCCCATTAAGAAAAGCAGATCTTACGTCAGAGCCTGTTTCTCAGTTCTAAACCTACCAAGAGAAAAACACTTCAGCAGAATGTACTCAAGGAAAAAGAAAAAAAAAAGGTCTAATACTTTCAGCATTTCTTTCTTTTCCAAGAAATATGTATCTCACTGAACAATGTCACTAACATTGAATTTTGGTTGGCATTAAGCACAATATTATAGACATAAGGCTGATTATTGAATGCAGATATTTTTTGGGTCGTATTCAAGTAAACTGATAACATGGTGTTATTTTGTGATTTAGCAAGTTATATAAAAAAGTCATGTACTCCATTAATTCAATATTTATCACAATAAGATAACTATGAGACATCATTTATTCATGAAACAGAATTTTATTTCATTGATGGAGACCATATTCAGATATTTATTTTTATTACTATTCATATTTTTCTCTGATGGTAAATTGTGCTCTTCATTCTAATTTAATATTGCCTCTGGGATAATCACACTGAGAGGATCTACACTTTGGACACAGATAGATTATTAAAAGAAAAGCAATGAACTGCTTCCTGTTGCATTTTGGTTTTGTATAAAACTCATTTTTTAAAAGAAAAATAATGGCCTTAAAATTGAGTTATAATCATCATTTATCTCATACTTTTCAATCTTAAACTCTTTTAAACATCTAAGGAATTTTATATGAATGATAAAAAATTATCTGTGGCAGAATATGTTTAAGTACCTCAGCATGACCTTCAGTGGAACTATACCAAAACAAACCAAAACAAAAAATTCAGAACTGACATTTACCAGTATTACTTCAAAAACTGACTTTTTCAGATAAAAATACCTAATTCTAGATCAGATCCTGAGCACAACCAATAATATTAGTGTAATTATTCTCTTCATCATTGAAGCAAATATTCTTGACTGAGGTAATATCATTGGGAAAATTAGAGAATTAGCAAGCAACCTGGAGTTGCCTAGTATTGTCCAGGAAACCCAAGGCAGGTGTGGGTTGTGTTTATTCAGCTAATTATGTTACTTATGAAGAATTTATTCTGTATGTTTTCATCAGGATAGAAGAACCTTTTCACCTCATGTTTCTCCAGTGCAAGTTCAGTAGTTAGTTCTAAAACCCTGAGCTAAAGACTCGTGCAAACAGATACCTTGACAATAATAGACTGTGTGAGGGCCCAGAAGAAATAATTTGCTTGCACTTTGCAGAGGCTGGTGATGTTTCTCTCCTGAAATCAATCTGTGTTCTGTAAATAAATTGTTAATAAACATGCCTGCTTATTGGCATCAGCAGGAGAAACAGATAAAATCCCCAGCCAATTACTTCCCTGTTCTAGAAATCAGGTAGTTGGCTAATTTGCAATCAGATACACAGGCTGTCTGTCCTTGGGGGTTCTCTGTGGGAATGCTTTCCAAACTGCATGCATGTCACCCTGTCAGAAGAAAAAAAGGGGAAAAAAACCCAAAAGAACCTAAGCGAGCTGCAAGGATCTACCTCACAGTGTCAAAGGGAAGGTCAAGATGTCAGACTCTCATAATGACTTTGCTGAAGGACACAGAATTTTCTGATACTATACCAGGTTTGTCAAAAAAGGACAACTCATGAAAGTGTAATGAGGGAAAAACACATCTCTGATGGGGCTTCTCAACCAATTGAAGAAAATGTTTGATTTCACCATTTATATTGACAGTAGTTTACACAACAGTTTGTAGATGGGGTTTCCTGCTAAACAGTGTCTATGTGAGCTTAGCTGATTACAAGGAGAAAATTTTTTATATTCCTGCAATGCTTTTGCTTATGGAGACCCAAACGTGTCATGAAACTGCATTGCAAAAACTGGAAATCCAGTTTGCTGCGTATCTTTACAATTTTTAACAAAGCCAAACTTTCTATCCGAAGAAATTTTTCCCAGGTCTACAAGTTCCCATGGAAGTAATGTAAAAAATACATTTTTTTTTTCTACCTTACTGAGAGAATATTTCACTATGAATCATTTATTAAATGAGTTTAGCCTTTTTTTCTGTCTGCAGGGTGTCTACAAATGTATCACAACTTTCTTCCACTTATTTGTTATTCGAAATTGCTTGACAGGTTTTGGGTTTTTTGATTTTTGATTCTTGGTTTTTTTATGTGTGGATTTGTTTACTCCACAGGTTGCAATGTAGATTCTGAAATTGTAAGTTACTTATCAATTTGTGACTGGTTAGCTAAATCAGACCACTTTCTTTTGTTTCCCTGGCTGCCAAAGTGCTCACTCTATGTAGGACAAGTCTCTTGGCATGGGTACTGCTCTATCTGAAGTATGCAGCTTCATGCATACATGATCAGTCCTCCAGAACAGAAGCAGAAATCTGCTGTGAAAGCACATAGTCAGAAGTTTAATGTGGCATTTGTGTTAATTGAGTACAGGTAAGAGGATCAGAAACTGTCTTATGTAAAAATCTGGATCCTCTTGTTTTTCATTATGAGTTGATAGTCTTTGTTGTTGCAAAATGCTAAAAAATTACAATGAGGTAGCTAGTGAATTTTAAGTGATGGTTGTGCATGCTTGGGGGAAAAAATAAAAATACAAGAATTCCACCTAGATGTGAAACTTTTCCTGAGCATAGCTCCAACAAATGTTAAGGGAAGTTGATTTATACCAACTCTTGGATCAACAGGAACTGATGGAATTCCCAGAGACTGCTAAATCCCCTTTCTTTCTAGCACAGTTCTTTAGTTACCAGTTACGGAAATAAAATAATTGCCAGTAACCTAGGTCAAATAACAGTATTCCTAGTAAGCTGTAATTCTGGGTTTATCACTTAAATTAGGGTTTAAAAAAGTATTTTGTATGTAATAATCCTCCATCTTGCTGGGTCTGTCTGGAGCACTTGCCATAAATGACATCACCAATTGCCTCTTGCAATCTCTGTGGAACTGTTTATGGACACTAGTAAGAGCCTTATCTAAAGCCAGTAAAGGGGAAAATTTAAGAAGAGAAGCCCACTCTGGTCTTACTGTTTTTAAACTGATATATCACTACTGACTTAAGTGGAAGAAAATCAAATGAGAAATTCATTTATTTTGGCAGTGCAATCTTTAACTAGGCACTTGTACAAAAGAGTGTTCTCATTTAACCCAGAGGGGTAAAAGACCTTGTGGTAAGAGGAGGGGTAGAAAAAATCCTTTATATTGTGGGCTATTTATCCTGTATCCTCAGGAAGACTAAAAGACCAACATAAGCTGAACATTCATATATTAAAATTTACAAAAAGTTCATTTTAAAAGCTAATCTGAAAGAAAAGGAAAATATTTCTGTTGAAATACTGAGTAGATTAGCTGTGGACATGAAAGAAATGGAAGCAGTGAGTTGTTTTCTAGCCAGGGATTTAAAATTTAAGCACACAATTAGACTATGGTGGTTTCTAGATCTCATTTACACCTTCACTTCAGGAGAAGAAGGGCTGGCAGGGAAATGGGATAGAAGTATTATCCACAGTGATAATAAGCATAGGTTGCCCCAAGGAGAAAGAAAGGGAAATTAGAAATATAGCATATGTTATGCTGGTATATACTGATGACTGAGAATTAGGCACTGACAGACAGCAACTCCAGGGGAGCTGTCAGTGGCTCCACTAAGCTTCTATAGCAGGTGTCATTGTAAGATAGTGGCATCAAATAAGCTGGAGAGAGGTTGGAAGAAAAACAGCAAAAGCAGCATAACAGAAAGGATATATTCATGTGTATGTGTGTCCATGCCTATGTAATGTTTTTGTTGTCTCTGATTTTATAACTAACCTTTTTTTCAATGTAATGTCTTTATCAGGAAATAACTCAGGGCATATTTTCAAGATCTTGGGTTTCTTTAATCCATCCTTGAAGATGCAGATTTAAGCCAAGCTTGTTCACAGGCATCTTCTGTGGAAGACAGAAAAATCTTAATGACACAGAGTGGACTGGAAGAACACAGTGAGCATGTGGGTGTGTAAATTCATAGTTGTACACATGCACCAGCATGTGCTTTCAAATTTGCCTTGATATATCACCACTGCTGAGTCTAAACTAAAGACAAAACAGCGTGGCACCATTTCAGTGGTAGCCATGCCTACTCTATGTAGCTTCAAGGGACAGGTTTGTTCTATTTTTAGGCTACATGCCTCATTTTCTAATTTTCTTTCATTGCAATATAATTTTATTGTGCAGGTTTTATACTTTTCATCCCTCCATTACCTTGGCTTTTAGACACTATTTCGATTTGTGTTCTGCCTGACTGGATGCAAAGTGTCAGACGCCTCCCTGTCAGACAGTCAGTAGAGACTCTAGTTTTATTGCCATTACCAAATAAAAGTTATCTTCCTTCTTTAAAGCCTAGATGTGACTTGGAGAGCCTACAAGTTCAACAGCACACTGTTGATGGAAGGCAGATGAGACAATTAGACTGTAACCATTAGTTTAAAGGATTTAGGGTCTCTTTACAGCCTCTGTGAGCCATTATTAGTATTTTATTGCTTTGCTTTGTGGTGGAAAGACACATAAGACAAAAGACAGTTTTTCAGGGTTTTGGTTTTGTTATGGTTTTGGGGTTTTTTGTTTGTTTTTTGGGTTTGTTTTTGGTTTTTTTTGTTTTTTTTTTTGTGGGAGAGATCTGCTCGGAAAATTGACACAAACTATGAGTTACCTGTGCTGTGCCTGTGAAGCAGCCCATTGCTTGTAAAACATTCTCTAAGGAAAAGAGTCTTTTCTTGTCTTTCATGATTTATTAGTAGTAAACTGTTATATAATGCAGAGATATATATATTGCAATTGTACCCTTAGCAATTCTACTTATAGGCCTTCTTTCAGCCTTTGCTAAGCAGTCACATGTATATATGATTAATTAGAAGTTGATTTATTATCTACATTTTGTGACAATTAAAGGAAATACAATGTTCTTTCCTTTGGGAAAAAGGGCAGAGTTCAAGAGAGAAGGAGGGATGAAGTGAGAAGACTAAATACCAAATTGAAAGAGAAATAGATGTTACAAAGGCAGGAAAATCAGGAACACAGTTATTACAAGCTGCTAAGTCTTCACCATGGCTCCCAACTTCTAAAGGACCTGGAGGGCTGTAGGCAAAGGCAGGAGACATGCAGATCAGAAACAAAGGTATTTTGGGTCAGCACTGCCCTCTGTTGCCACTGGCATGCTTCAGTATCTGTGAACAGCAGATTGTTCAGATAGCCACCTGTGTATTGATACATTGCAAAGAATTCATTTTCATTGTATGCCTCCTATCAGGATATTACCATATAAAGCAACAATATTCCATGGGATCCATGGGTTCTTTGACTCACAGGCATCTCCAAATAAAATAGTGTATTTGAGGACTTTGAGATGCTCAGAGGCTTAAAGTCAGCCTCACATGCTACAGTACCATTTAATGTTATTTTTCCCTTTAATTTATAGGCATCACAAACTCCAGAGTTCAAAGCTTGTTCAAGCCTTTCAGCTTGAAATGTTAAGAGCTTTACAAAGCAAACATGTTTTCACCCTCAAAGAATGACATTTGAAAAAACATATCTTAAAGGCTAATAGTACATTTAGATTTTTGCTTATATTTCTAGGCCAAATAGCAGAACATCTTTTTTTTTTTTTTTTTTTTTTTTTTTGGCAGCATAGTGACAGAATGCCAGTGCTTTAATTTATTTATTTTTGGCCAAGAAAAAACGAAGATAAAAATCTTACAGTAAAATACACAAGCACCAAATGACAAAGTGTGGCAATTGGAAGACAAAATAATCTACAATTGCCCATTATCTTATGATGAAAACTTATTTGCTGCTACTTTTAATTACTACAAGTAAACCTTTTCAGCTGTTTCGAATAGCTGTGTTAGAGCCCTGTAGTGTAATATCTCAGTAATTAACATAATGTTAATTTGGAGACAGTCAATAAGGATACTGAAAATATTACGATGGGCCTAAAAATACTTTTTTGTGATCTGGCATAAAAACTTCCCTGGTTTGCATTGGTCACCTGTTATCCAGAGCTGGATGGCACCATCAAAAGAAAAGAGATGAAAGCTAAGCTATTCATTACTTACACTTAAATAGTCACCAAGAAAGGAAATTAAAACTAGATTGAAATTCAAGGGGTAAAACAGCATACTAACAACATTAATAGATTCCAAATATCCTTAAAGTGTAGAATTTTTTTATTGAAATCCTGTTTCCAGTACAATAAGGAAGTTTTTCCTTGTGGGAATTGTGATCCTTTTGAAACGATGCAGCTGGAGGAAAAGAGAAACTGATTGGCAAAAGGAGTCACAGAGTTAAAATAATGATCTTAAGGGATTCACTGCAATTCATTCTGTACCAGATAGGTAAGAGCTGCAACAAACTCCAACATATTTTCCACCTCTCCTTAGGCAGATATCCCACCAGACACCTTCAACCTATTAGAACTTTTGCTCAGCAAACTACATAACCAAATTTGTCTCTGGTTGTCCTTTGAGGTGAGCTCTGGTAAATTATGGTACAAGAGGTCACGATCTTTTAATTGTGCCAGAACACAGCAGGAAGATCTTACTTTGCAGGTGTACTTTTAAGATAACTAGTCAACCAAAAGGTAAATCTCTAAAAAGATTATCATAATTTTGTATCAGCTGTTTCTAATTCTTTTAGAAGAGAAGTGAATTAGTGGAAAAGCGAATGAGTTATCATGGACTCAAGGGATGCATTCTAAATAGTCATTTGCTTTTCCACTAGTTCACTTCTCTTTCAAATAACTTCTGGAGTGCTTGAAAAGGAAAAACAGCAGTTCAGAATTTATATGGAAAATATTTAAAGAAAAAAATCCCAAACTAATGTTACTAGCAATAATATCTTACAACAGTGAATAATCTAACCCATACATCATAGATTTAAATGGCAAGTAAAGCTCACATGTGTTTTGAATTGATATTTTTGTTTTCAAAAGAAACAGAGACAATATTTGATGATAGTTTAACATTATTTAGATTATTTACAGAAAGAAAGAGTGCACAGAGAGACTAGAGAAACCTGTCCCTGTAGAGCTTCAGGATGTCAGATAAGAAAGACAGGAGATGGAATCTCTTTTTAAAGCATCCATCCACAGTGAGATTTATAGTATTTTGGAAAAGAGGAGAGTGGTGCCATAAAGAAGACTTTGCCTCATGGCAAGGTCATCTATAGCTGTGTTATTCCAGAGAGATATTTGGCTAAGCTGTGCAATGGATATTCTGCATTACTCTTAGGCTTTCTATCTCAGCAAGTGGTTTGTTTTGTACTTTTTTTTTTTTTTCCTAGTCTGCAACTGGAATCTTGTGCTGTAAAACTGCTTTTTATTATCTTATACATTGTAGTAGATATGTATATATGTATACATATACATATATACATATATATTCAGGCTTTGAATTAATGGCATATATACATATATGTATATATGTATACATAGTAGTATGCATCTTTACACAGATGAATGAATTTTTCATATTACTTTTCCAAGCAAATAATCATATTTCTGTCTCTCTTCACAAGTAATTTTCTATAATTCTGACTGTTATTTCCTTCCTGAAATGCAGTGTACGGCCTGTGCTGCCATAGTGCAAGCAGCTAAAAACAGTTATGAAATATTATTTCACAAACGATACTCATGTATACGCATGCAAGGCTGACACTTCCTGTTCCCCCACTACAAATCATTGCTAATTTCCATCCATTATGGTCTGCTGTAATGCACAAATCCTCTTCTGACCTGAAGCAAAGGCCCCCATTCACAACTTTTACTGCTGCAGCTCACTATTTTTACTACTTGGTACTTCCTGAATGACAGCTTTTTTTAAATTAGTTTTTGTAAATTTTTAAGGTCATGCATTAATCTATTCTTTTCCTCTGGATTGCTTCATGGCCCACTTACCTGATAACTAAATGAGTTTGAATTCCGTGACTTCACAGAACATACATTTATAACTACATATCCATCTTTTCTCAGTATTGCTTTACAACTGCTCCTGTATCTACATTACATAAATTATATCTAGATTACATTTCCGTGTTATAATGCTATCACAAAAAGAGTGTTAAATCTCTGGAAAGTGAAAAAAAAAAATTATCACATCTGTTGTTCCTTCATTCCAAAATGTCTCTTAAACTGTGACAAAAAGAAATTAGTGTGGTTTGAAGTGTATTGCTCTTTACAAATGTATGCTGTCTTTTACTCCTCTCCAGATGCTTCCAAATTTATTACCTAGTCAAGATATTTAGAGAATGGCATCACTTTGCTTTGTTTTGTTTCCCTTTGCTTTCTTTTCACAGAAACTAAGGCCAGGCTGACTGTTCAGCAAATCTATGGTTCCTTTGTGACTCCTGAACTCCACTAAAGAAGCTCAGCATAGGCCAGATTCTGATAGCCTACACTGTGCCCCAGTTCCTAGTACTGTTTCTCCCTACTGAGTAGGTGTAACTCAGCATTTAGAACCTTAAGAAAAAACACACAACATTGATAATTGTATGTTAGCTTGTGCATTGATATGTATGATTGTGATCCTGTGTTTTCTTTTTTCCTGCCTTTTGGAATGTCTTGATATAAAAGGAATAATATGCAACAGTTTTCAGTTGTCGTTCTTTAAGCATATGGGTGTGCTGGTTTTGACTGGCTTAGACTTAATTTTCTTCATAGTGGTTAGTATGGGGCTGTGTTTTGGATTTGTGATAGAAACAGTGCTGATAATTCAGGGATGTTTTCCTTACTCCTGAGCAATGCTTACACATAGTCAAGGCCTTTTCTGCTTCTCAGCTCACCCCAACCAGCGAGAAGTCTGGGGGTGGACAAGAGGTCAGGTAGACACAGAGCTGGGACAGCTGACCCCAGCTGACCAAAGGAGTATTCCATATCATATGGCATCATGCTCAGTATATAAACTGAAGGAAGAAGAAGGACAAGAGGGATGTCTGGAGTGGTGGCTTTTGTTTTCTCAAGTAACCATTATGCGTGATGGAACCCTGCTTTCCTGGAGATGGATGATGGGATGGTGCCTGCTGATGGGAAGTAGTGAATTAATTTCTAATTTTGCTTGGCTTGTTGGTCCAGGTTTTGCTTTACCTATTAAACCATATTTATCTCAACTCATGAGTTTTCTCACTTTTATTCTTCTGATTCTTTCCACCATTCCACTGGGAGGTAGTAGGTGAGAAGCTGTGTGAGGCTGTTATCAGCTGTGGTTAAACCACAACAACGGGTTAATATTAAAGATGCTTAAGCATTTGTTTTAATTCAGAAGGATGTGCCAGAAAGACCAAAGAGTTTTGCTATTGATTAAAAACCAGGACAGACTTTAGGATTAATAACAGAAGGCTCAATTTTCGGTATTGGCTTTGAGATCTCATGAATGCAATTTTGTACTCCCAGACATACTGACTTGGCACTTTGAAAATGTGACTTTTGAGAGCACTTTTTGATATGTAGTAAAACTTGGGGTTTGTATGTAAAATGGCTGCAAGAAGGCAGCAAAGGAACTTCCATATTTTCTGAAATTTACATAAGCGTGATAGACTTAGAATAAAAATATGGCATTGGTGTACAAGCTAATATATGAAACCCCACGTCTTTTTCTAGAAAGGCATATTTGGAGTGGGGGAAATAATGGAAATTTCATACCACACAGAAATTGACCTTATTCTTTGAATGATTTTGAGATTAAACTTCATTTTTCATTTTTCCTAAGGGAAGCCATTTTTTTTTCATAACTCTTCTAATCATATATTCTGAATAACCAACATAACAATTTTGCAGCACTGAAAAGGTAAGAGTATTTTGGAAGAGAAAAATGGACTGAACATCAAATCAAAAATTATGCACTAGAATTTTGATTTAGTATCTAAATTACCAGAATTAAGATCAATGCTCTTTTACATGATGCTATAAGAAATCAAAGCAAAACTTCCAAACTGTTGTCTGGGAATTATAACATTACTATAGACCACATTTGGAGTAAATTTGATAAAGAAGATATTTAAAAATAAATGTAAGGATGACAAAATTGTTCTTTTACATTCACGGAGAATGCTGGCAATGAATAGAAAATTAGTTTATATGAAAATCAGGGAAACTCCTACTTACTATAAGCAAGAAATTAAATTTAAAGTTCAGTTAAATCGGTGTATAATTTTGTTAAGCATTTATTTTTTGGAGCCTTTAAATAACAGGGCAGGATAAGTGAAGAACTCATTTGAGGAAACCACTATCAGTAACTTGAAGGAAAATTGATTATGTCAGCTGCAGCCACGGAACAATCACAGCAGACTCTCTTCTGAAAATTAAAAAAAAAAAAAAAAAACCACAAAAAACAAAACCTTAAAACATTTCTGAGTTAAGCCAGATAAGCTACGATGGTCTTCAGGTGTGCAGAGTGAGGCTTTATCATTTTATCCAACTGCCACTGTATTTATAAATCTGGCATTTGAAAAGCAAATGATACTGTGTTCATTAAGTGGGATTAACTACCTGTCACAGCCTGATATTTTCTGGTGAGTCAGGATGATTAGAAGCACCCATGACATCAAATTTCAAAATTTATCCTCTTACGTTTAATTTCCATGTGATCATCAGATTAGATCTCTGCATAGGAAAGGATTTTGAATAAAAGACATCATGTTTGTTTCTACCTTTAAAAAGATATTGTCAAAAGTCCTTTTAGTTTTGTAGTACTAAATAGCAATCACCTCACTACACACTCATGTACTATACCCTATCTACACTATTAAACTGGCAAGCTTTGACAATAGTGTAAGAAAAACTGTATATTGCAAGTCATTGTTTACTTCTCTCATCACTTTTATTTTATCAGTCATCACTTTTATTTTATCAGTATATTGGAATTTCAGAAAATAATATACTACAGCCACAGCTTGAGATAGAGCTTTCTGATATATTCCTAAATTGGATACAAAATTCACAACTGGAATAGGTCAAGTGATCTCTCTGGAGGATGCTGATGACACCAATGCTACTTCTCATTATTTGCTATGGGGTTGTATTCAAGTGAGTTCATATTCAGTTCTAACTTTGGAGCTCAAAAAAAGGCAGGAAAGAGTCTTTCTTAATTAGTGTCACTTTTCCTGTTTTCCCATCAGACACAAGCAATTTTTTCTTTTTTTTTTTTTTTTTGGCTGGAAATACAACTTTGTGATTGATAAGAAAACATTTCTTGAGGGTAAGAAAGCACAGGTTGTGTTGAAAAGTAAAAGATGAATTCTACAAGCTGTAACAGTCTGGAACTTGGCAAATCTCAGTCTGGAGAGAGAATCCAGAGAAAGCAGATGAGTATAGTTTTTTTCATTCTGGAGATGAAAGCCCATACGCTGCATAAGAAATTGCATCTGTGATCTAAAATCTACCTTGTTTTTAATATTTCAGTCCATTACATTGGTCTGAAAACCAGTGAATAAAGAAGACACTATTGTTCATTCCTAAAATATTTGATGCAGCATCCCAGAAGAGGATAGAGGTGATGATCTGTCTCCATAACAAGGCATTGAGCTGAAGTCATCCAGGCCTTCTTATTGTTAATAAATCTCTTGCAAGTACATTTCATCATGGGAATTTCATTATGGCTTCGGATAGACCGATGTAATGAAACAAAGAACTTCATAGCATAGAGTTGCTTATCTTTCTGTGCTGCAGAAAGCTGACAGTGAAGTTACTCAGAACTTTGTGTACTCTGTTGGGGGCGGTGGGAATGTGGGTTATGTAAATATTTGCTTTGTAGCTGTGTGTCATGCAGGTTTTGTAAATATTTGTTTGAATTTCAGTGTGGCTCTACCCTCCAGGCTGTAGCAACTTATTTTGAGAAAATATTTATATGAACTTAGCAAACCAAAAGCCTCTAGTGCAGCTTAACTTCACCACCGAGATGAAAAAGAAATGTTGTATTGTATTGGGCTTGTCATGCATTTCTTCAAGTACTTCTGAAAAAAGGTGGTGCTGGGAGACAAAAAGGTAGGTCGACTGCTGAAAGTAATAATAAGAAAAAATGTGACATCTCAGACAATTTGTTTTACATTACGTTAACCCTAACAGTCATTATGCAAACTAGAATTACTATACTTTTACTTAAACTACTGAGATTATAAATTGTAGGAGGCTGGGACTCTTTTTTATCTATTATTCATAAATCACCTCGCACAATACAGACTCTACTTAGTCCATCAACCCTTAAATACACACAAAATAGTATTACAAGGCAGTGAAATCATTTAAAACACCACTGATTCATTTTGGCTTCATACAATAAATTCAAACCATATGGAACCAAGTTTCTTGGGACACTATTTTCTGGCATTTCCATGTATTTGGGTGTTAACAAAGGCAGCTGTTTGAGATAACCGAAGAGATTCAGGATACCAGTGAGACTAAGCTGATTTGAGGTAGCCAAATGCATCATTTATCTGAGCTGTCATTGTGAAGTCTAACTATTTCTTTCAATATTTCTAAGAAACTACTGAATGGAGTGAAAAAAAAAAATATTTTACACAGGCAGAGTCAAACAGCTGAATGGCCATGTATATAAGTTATTCATATATTCAGAATAATGAAATCTACAATTTAACTTTCTTTACTTTGCAAATTATCAGGCTAGAGGTTATGAATTTTACAAATATATTTTTCTATTTACAGTTCTTCAGTAAATAGCTTGTGTCAATAAATTTTAGCTCATGATTTGTTCATGAGCTGAGCATTGAAAATATTCATTATTTATACTATACAATTTGTCCCCTAAATTACATGGCATTATTTATGTTCCATGAATAGGTGATTTATAAATAGCTTTATAAATAAAATGGATTGTGTTTTCCTTTATCAGATTAACTGTGAACTTTCCTGGTGGTTCAAATCTATCATCCAAATAATAAGAACAACATGGGAATCACACTGCTGATCCCCACTATTTCCATAAAATTGATATTGCCCTTTGTTGTTGGTTTTTTATTTATAAATGTAGAAAATAAGCATTTATATGTTGGAATACAGGTAAATTACTGAAATAGGAGAAATTATAAACAAAATAGTCTGAGGTATTATGAGTTCTATTTTTATAGAAGCATAATGTGGTTCGTGTACTGAGATATATGAAAACATTATATGGGAGAACTATAGGGTAATTTGAATCACACAAGAGCAGACATATTTATCCTCTTGCTTTGACAAAGAATACACTTCTTTTTTAAGGTGTGAAACTTTCTACAAACAAAGAGAAGAGAAGGGGACCAAAAATTATTGGGTAAAGGAAGGGTAAGTTAAAAATCACATAGCAAATTACTCCAAATTACTGTTTTCTTTTCAGTGCTGTCTAGCTCATGAGCAGTAGCAAGCACTTCAAAGAAGAGCAGGGTGAAATCCAAAAGCCACTGGTCCTGGGGATAACAGTGTCCCAGAAACTATGAAAGGAGGTGGAGCAGCTGTAGCATTTCCCTCAGACTTGCATTTACAGAGGTATTTAGAGCAGCAGTGGCATCTGGGCCCTCCAACTCAACTGCACAATACAGCAGGGGTTGGAAAAAAAAAGAGAAATGGAAAGCAATGCACTTGGTTGGAGTCCCACATCTGCCTGGCACTTAAATAACATTGAAAGTGCCAAGAGCCCATTTTTTTGGAGTTTCTTTAAAGAACAATACCAAAACCCTAACTGGGGCTCAGTCCCACAGTGCTCAGACAAGAGTGACACAAATTTGGTGACAGTAACTAGGAAACTACAACATGTGACAGACTCGGAAACAGAGCTTAAATGTAGTGCCCAAGCCAAAGGGCAGAGGATGATGCATACGCAGAGGTCCCAGATGAGCTCCTCATAGCTTTTTTTCCATTACTGAGCTGTTTTCACAGAGGTTTGATCCAAGGTTACATAAATGCTCCATATCTTAGCTCAACATCAATGGCAAGGGCAAGTCAGGGCATTTTAGAGCCTGTTGGTGAACTCAGGATCCTGACAAGCACAACAATCTGGGTTTTTCCTTGGATCTTACTGTGCATTTTATTACTTATTTTTGAAATCAGGTTTTGAATTAAGTGCTAAAGGAGCTGAGTAAAATGCTGAAGCGTTTGATTGTCTTGGTGAAGTCCCTGCAGGTTCATCAAAAGGCGAATCTTTTACTATGGTTTAGGGGCTACTGAGTAAACCTAATGATTTGCTTTCTCCCCACCCATCCCAGACCTCAGCAAAGAAAATTAATGCTGTAGAAGCATGCTGAAAAAAGAGGAGTTTTCTTGCTGAAAGAAAGGCAGGAAGAAAAAATGAAGAGGCAAAGTGTTCCTATTAGTCATGATCATGAAGGATACTCTTGTCAGAAAGTGGGATAAGAGATGGGAAGAGCATTGCTCTCCTTATAGTGCTCTTCCTCCCCAGACCAGTGGGTTGAACAGCAAACACAGGAAACAATTTTGCCTGTGCCTTCCTTAGCTCCCAGCAGTACAGAGATTAGTAAACAATGAAACTGAGTTTTGAAATGATTAGTCTTTTCCCTCATCACTTTAGTGCGTGGTTTTGGAAAAACTCCGATGTGTAATTACGTGGTCTCTTATGATGACCAAATACTTTACTATAATTCTATGCCTTTATCATTGAGTAAAACAATGGTTCCATTATAGAGAAGAATTGCAAACTACTTTTCTTAGACTAGTCGATGTGGTTTGGGGAAAAAAAAGCCACAATGAGAAAATCATGGGTGATGCAACAAAACCATCCATGCTTTCTGCACTTCTGAACATATTACTTCTTTCATGCCAGAAGCTATCAAGATAAAACACCTGTGAGACACTAAATATTCTGAATTAATAAGAAAAAACTCTCATCTTAAAGGAATGTTAAATTCCCCATAGAAAAGCTGATCAAAATCCTGTGTGCTGGTCAGAAAGTTGATCATAAAACCCACACAAAACATCAAAAAGAAAAAAAAAAGCAAAAAGAAACACCAGTGCTGCATAAAGAGATATTAAGATATTCAGATATTTTTCTAGTTACTAGAACTTCAAAAGGGGGCAAATTGTATTAGAGGTCAGTGTGGTAGAATGATAGAATGGTTTAGGTTGAGAGGGACCTTTAAAGGTCATCTAGTGCACTCCTCTTGCAGTAAGCAGGGACATCCTCAACCAGGACCAGGTTGATCAGAGCTTTGTTGAGCCTGGCCTTGAAAAGCTCCAGGGTGAGGCCTCAACTACTTCCCTGAGCAAATGTTCCATTGTTCCACTACCCTTATGGTAAAGAACTTGATCCTATCATCCAGTCTAAACCTACTCTTCTCTAACTTGAAACCATTGCCCCTCATCCTATCTCTACAGGCCTTTGCAAAAAGTCCCTCTCCAGCCTTCTTGTAAGCCCCCTTTAGGTACTGGAAAGGTCAATATTAGGTCTCCCTGGAGTCTTCTCTAGGCTGAACAACCCCAGCTCCTTCAGCCTGCCTACTACCTAAGTAATACACAATACATTTTAAAAATAATCAGCAGCAACAAAACAGAGGCAAATTAAAATCATATTATAAAGGAAAGCAAACACAAGAAGTCAAACAGAACCAAATATTTCAGCCAAATGTGTCCAATGGAAAATTACTGTAATTGGTTTTGAAATGGTCTACCAATTTTGCTTTTGGATATAAGTTTTGATACAGTAAATCATTGGTAAGTCACAGCCCATTGCTGAATTTCTGAGGGTCAGAGCCAGGTTGCTTCCTGTGTTATAAGAATTAGGGGCTGCTGCACTTACTGATTCCCAAGCACAGTAGCCTCCTAATCTCGCCAGTGGATCCTAGAGATAAGCTGAATGCAATCAACATTGTATTGTTCAGAGCCTGAGAAATGGAGACCTAATTTGCCTCCCCTATGTGTTTAAAGGTTTTTCTTTTTGCTTCCCAATACACAAGTCAGTAATTAAATGTTTTATATTCAGTTAACTCCTGAGGTTGAGACTGTCTCGTCGGCAACCGTAATTGATGGTTGATTTCCCCATCTTTCTTCTGACCCATAAGTTTTCTTGCTCTTGTTATTCCTCTTTTCTTTCCTGTCCCACTGCAAGGAGAGAGTGACTGTGTGCAGGCCTGGCTGCTGGCCAGAGCCAATGCATCACAAGTTTTTTAACATTCTGGAGCCACCTAATTTAGTGTATGGGAATGGTCCAGTATTCTAGACAGAGAGCTGATGTTTTGCCCATTCATATTTTCTTTCCATGAGGCAAATGTAGGGAAGGAATTACAAGGACAGTGAAGTTTACATTCTTTTTCTTATTATAGAGGTGGGTGTGAACAAGGCATATGGATGAAAGTATTCATAGGTTCTGGAGTTTAGATGTAGCTATAGGCACCTGCAAAGTGATTGGTGTTAAGTCATGTGTGTGAAAATTTGAATCTTTTGCAGCAGTTGCCTATTTCTCTCTACTGGATATGTAGGACACCTAGAATGGTTCTTCTGGCTTGCACATCTCTGGGAAAAAATAGGGATTTGATAAATACAGTAATCCAACCACTTGGGTGCTCCCCAGAGTTGTTAGGAAAAACCCTCAGGGTCCTCAGTCCAGAAATCTTTAGCTGAGGTTAGGTAGTAGCACAAGCTTTCCTTAGTTGAGCACAGTAGAAATAACTTCTGCCTCTGAAAAAACATAACTGGTCCTTTTCTAATCCTAGTTAGTGCAATATTTTTCTACAGCTTGAGATAAACCAGTTCAATTCCATCCCTTTTTGCCTTGCGAAATGTTGATTTTACTTGGAAAATACCTTGGATAAAACACAGGTACTTTCCTGGAAACCAGGACCACAGCAAGGACCTCCCTCACAATTTGGTGAATACCGTGAGGGTTAGACTGCTGTTTGTGACAGTTTCAGTAAGATGAGCAGAAACGTAATTTTCCCTCTAAAAATTCTGTCTTTCCCACGTCTGACCTCTCTTAATGAGCACTGAGCTGTGTCCTTATAACTCTCTAGACAAAGAAGAGAAGCTCTTTGGGTTTCTGTGCACACTCACGGTAATGAACCCCACAGCGCTCCTCGCAGCTGCAGCATGGAGCGACATTGGGATGATGAGACCTTCACTTTACTCTCCCCTGGAAGAAAGCCCAGGCACGCAGGGAGAGGATGTACTTGTCAGGGACCCCTAGTACAGGCAACTGCAGTTTGGAGCTTCTGAGACATGCTGCAGAATTCATTTCCCATGTCATACAGGCACAGCCTTTTAGGCTTAAGCACTAACTATGCCTGCATTGCATAACTGAGCCAAAGCTGCCTTATACTAAGACTACAAAATCTGAGAGAACAGCACAAATTTGACTTGAAATTCATGTTGTAGACACGTGTTTTTTTAAAGCATGCTCCAGGGTTGTGGTGGTTTTCAGTTATTATTTTTCCCTTATTAAATCTTGTCTTCTCCCTAACCCTACCACAGTTGATGTAAACCACCATTAAGGTTCAGCTTAACAACTTCTTGACTGTGTAGACAGATGAGGCCAAGGACATCAGAGACTTAAAATAGTAAGCTGATAGGTATTTCAAGCTATAGAAACTACCTATAGAATATCCAGGTAGACACAAGATGCTATGAGTTTGGAAGTCAATTTAAGAATTGAACTGCAAAACAAATTTGAAATCTAAATATTTTCTTCAGTAAACAGTATTAGTTAATTTTTTGTGCCATGTTATTTTGAGTTTATATTAAGATGTTTTTCTCAGCTTAGAGAATCTCTTATAAGCAATTCAAATGAAATAAGACTTTTAGACTATTTTAGTAATTTTTTTTTTAACATAATGACAAATGTAAAACTCATGAGATCACCAAAATGATATCTAGAATGATGAGATGGAGAATAACAGCAAAGGTAGGATGAAATGTTCACAGTATGAATGATTCAGACTTCAGGGACCAAAATTTAAATGCAGAGACGTATAGGACACAAAGAGTTCAAGCAGAGAATTTCACTTAGTGCAGCTGCCAAGTAAAGCCATCAAAGAAAATAGCTCAAATGAGTTTAAGAGAGCACTCTGCATGTCTGAGCAGGGAGGGAATCAAAGGATATAGTTACTAAGCTAGAAAATGGGTGTGAGATAAACTTAAAGGGAATGGCTTATTGGGTCAGGTGTACTTTTCTCTCTCTGGCATTGCCTTTTGTCCTAATATTCCATAAAAGGAGGATTGAAAATAGTCATAAGGAAAAGCCCTACAAAGACTATAATTAAAATGTACTGCAAATGTTTTAATCTAACTGACTTGTGTTTTGATTGGGGGTTTTTACATTAATTAGAGATCCTATAAAGACTGTGAGAACCATTTCATCAAAGACAAAGGCTTAAAGAAAAGCCCAAGATTGAGAGATCCATTCTTAATGAAAACGTCTTCAATATGTGAACTAAGACATTTTTGAAACTGGGAGTCTGAAGAAGGAAAATTACACAGAATTGAAAGGTAGAACATAAAAACTATACTTTGGAGAAATTAGCCTAAACCAACTACATAAGTCAGAGAGTAAAATCTGTTAAAATTCAGTCTACCTGAAGAAATACTAAGCGTAGGTTGCAATACTGGATATTGTACATCAGTATATAATTTTTAATTTGCATCCGAATTGGAACTAATTTGCATGTTATAATTACCTTCCAAACTGTCTTTTGGGAGATAAAAACAGAGCTATTAACAAAACTTCAATGTATCACAGTTTCTAGACTAAATAAATTTGCTCTATGATATTGCCTAGCAATCTTTTCTGAAAATGACTAAAATCATAAATATGCTTCATTAAACAAAAAGAAATGGAAACATTTGGGGTTTAAAATATTAATGCTTAAAGATTATTTTGTACCAACAATCATTTTAATGATTTGCTTTCAAAAATAAAACTGCAGTTTTAGTTTATCTTGATTATATATTTCCTTACAATGCTTGCTCTGCTATAACTACACTGTGTAGTGATTACTAACAAAAAGCATTAAAAACAACTTATTAAACTTTGGAATGTCTTCAAAAAAGATATGCTGTGGTCACAAGTAATAAAACTGGTGTTTCTCATGTATCCAGGTAGAAGTGCTGAAGGCTATAACATATGTCTCTCCTTAGATGAAGATAAAAGGGAGCCAGGATCTATCTTTTAGATCATCAGGTCATTTTAATCTTTTGCATCATCCATTTTAGCCATAGAGACCAGAGGTACGAGATCAGACATAACTTTATAGCAAGGGCCTACATTATTTGAGATTAATCCCTGAATTTTAAATAACTTTTCGTGTCTCCTGTGTTAAGTTTTAGCAGCTGCAGAGGTTAGACCACTGGATCATGTGCCTTCCTTCCAAAACAGCTTGTATGTGTGTGTGAAAGAATTTAGTTCCTGCTTTTAAAGCATTGAATTTCAGAATATCATTATTTTCAATCTCTAACTTCGAAGGGAGAGATAATCTGAACCCCAAATTAATTTTGCAGGCACTCAGTTGGGATCAGATGGCACAGTCAGGATGACAGACCCAAAATTTGTTCTCTTCTTCTCTTCTCTTCTCGGCCCCTGACCTCAGCCCCTTTACCCTTCTCCTTTCTCTTTCTCCTTCTCCTTTCTCTTTCTCCTTCCCCCTTACTCTCCCTCTTCCCCTTCCCCACTTTTAATATAAATTGCTCTTTATTCGGTCTAGCTAATTTTATGGTTCAGGCTTGCTAGAGACATGCAGAGATAGGTAATGCTGGGTTTTGGGAATTTTTTGCATTTTGCTTTTTGTCAGGACTACAAAATTCTACAAGGAAAACTGAACATCAGGTTTTCCTTACTGGAGTCCCAGTCTACTTGATAGAAAGCACTCAGTATCTATGTTGGGCAGCTGGTCTGTGAAAATCAACCCAGGTGATCTGGAAGAAAATAAAGTAGATCAGACTGAAAAGTTACTGTCTTTCCATAGTATCTTTGTCAAAATTAATTTCTGCACACTGCTTAGATTTTTATGGCATAGTATTATCTAACAGAAAGATACTTGGAGAAAATACAACTGACTCTAGCATCACTCTAACTTCCCTCATAAACTGTGGTGACTTCTGCTATGGTGATTTAAGACAGTAACTTACGACCCATACAGGAGAGAAGAGGACGAGCATACTTTAAACACTCCAGTCATAATTTAGTGTAATCACTGGAGCTGCCAGCAATGGTAATTTGTGCTGGTATGCCAGAATGAAGCAGATGAAATGTGCTCACAGCCTCCTGTTTGCCAGTTCTGCTACAAGGGTGTAACCTCCACCAAATGCACCCGGCATGCATCAAAGTAGTGGCAATATCTTAAGTAGCTACAGTGATCTGCTTTATTGAACACGAGTGATAGTCTACAGGTCACAGCCAGGCTATGTTTTTTTTCCTGTTATAAGTATACAATTATGTGTACAGTGGCTGAAAAGTGGACAGCAGAAATATTTTTTTAATTGACTTAATAGTGGGAGAGTAGAATGAGACTGCAGTTCTTTGCTTATTTATTTTCATTTTGGATTTCAGATAGGTTTGAAACTGTGCCTGTACACATACTCCAAATGAGTGATGTACTAATTCCCTATGCTGCCTGAAAGTCCTCAAATCTACATGAACTGATCTTTGGTAAATATAGTTTGTATCGAGAGAACTCTCGAATTTCACATGCTCGCATTAAGAAGTGCATTACTTGGTCTTGTATCACAGCCAGATTGAAATACTGGCTAAAATCTAACAAGGCACTTTACCACATAGCAAAAGCAAATATATATTTTTGTCAATGAATAGATTAATCTTCACACTTTATTTATTTATTTATTTTCAAAATAAGCTCTTTAGTTTAAATCCAAAATGCAAATGTACATGAATTTATGAGAACTTACTTTGCATTCTGTGTGGAAGACTCACATTTCCTACACATCTTCATGGGCTTGCCTATAAATTTAAAACAAAGGCTTTTTTTCTACTCCTGTGTGTTCTCTCATAATCCCCTTCTCCAGTGTCTATCTCAAAGATTTTCACTCAGGCTACTGGGAACAATCCTTAGAGATATACATGCAGATCTGTGGTGCTAACTGTCATTACAAAGGTTTACAATGATAAACCTTCAGCCCAAAGAGGCTAGTTGAAGTCATATTGAATTCTAATCCTGGTGCCAAAAAATGGCAATAATATTAAAGAAAAATATCTTTTCACACACTGTAAATGTATACGATAACTCTAGACAAAAGGTCACTTTTCATTTCTTTGTTCTTCCAAGCTCATATTATTTGCTACCATTGATAACACTGAAGGTATTTTGAATCCTTGTGGCTGTGATTTTCTTTGACAATGCATTCAAAGCTCAGAGAAGCAGCTTCAATTAAACAAAGATCTGAATCTGTCATTATAAGAAGTTGAATATTTCTTTTCATATAATTGTAGATTTGAAGCACACAATGAACCAGTCTGCAAAATAATATTCTTTTTCCTTTAATACAATTGTTTTGCTGAGAAAAAAGTTCCACAGCTCTGTGAGATTGAATTAATCCATGAAAATATAGCAACAAGACAGATACTCTGTTTCGGTTTAGTCTTTTGGTGTTGTTTTATAACTAAAACCAAATATCTTTGTTTTCTTGTAAAGATTAGTTGTAGAAATTTGAAATCATCCATAACCATAGGGTCTCTAATGTTATACCACAAACTATGTTGCCTATTTTTGTACTACTTCTGAAAAATGAATGGAAGAACACAGGGGATAGAAAGAAACAATAGAAAGATCAAAGAACAAAGTGAAAATATACCTTTCCAGATGTATAGAAACCTTGCTGGGTTTTTTCCCTTGGCTATTAATGTGGGATAAAATGCATCCCACTTGAGGATGTACAGTAGAAATATCGCATCTGTATGATGAGAAATACTTCTGAAAAACGTAGGAACATGATAAAGCATCTACAGGATCCAGGCCATCCAACATCCATCTGTGGTGTCTTCATTAGCAAGAATAAGGCATATTGGGAAATTGTATATTGAAACGGTGGCACTGAGGATACAAAATTACTGGTTTGAGACAATTGCTTGAGACAGACTCTAGCCCAGTATCATGCACTGGGCACCTGTCGGCAGCTGCAGCAAGGTACATGAGCTCTCGGAGCTGACTTCCAGTTAATTTAAGCAGAAAGAAATACAGCCTGTGTGTTTAATCTCCATGGGATGTGAATCAAACCACCTGGGGGGACTTTTTCTTTTACATTGAGCTGCTCCACATGAAAATGCTAATGTGCCTAAACAGTTCCCAGTGCTATGAGCCAAGCTGACAAAGCTTGTAGGATAATGTCCTCGTCATTAGGGCAGGATGCAATTGTTCAGGCTGGTTCACATCAAAGGTTCAGTTAACCTAAAGTTATGTCTCTGAAAGTGACTACAGGAATCCTGTTTCCTTGATACACTCTTCCATAGGTGACAGATAACCCTGCTTATCACTGCGTGTGATGGACATTTGTATCATAAATGTCTCTAATTTCTGTACTGTAAGCTGTGAATACTGTTGTATTCTGAATTTCTGAGTTGAAGTGTAGGGTGAAATTGTGACTCCTTTTTTTATTTTAAATTGTCATGCAGTGCTGATGTCATCTGGAGGTTCTTGGATAAGAAACTGTCAACAATCATTTTTACATGTCTTCTGATGGCTGTATAGATCACTATCATGTTCCCCCTTAGCAGTGCATCTTTCAAATTCAAAGATCTCTTCAGCATTCTCTTCTTGTACAGAAGCCAGTCCATAACACTGGTTGAACTTTGGCAGCCTTTTGTAAACTTTCTTTTTGAGTCTGTATCTTTCTTGAATTAGTGAAATCACACTGTCCCTAAAAAAAATGAAGTGTGAAGATCTATGTTTTCCAGTTTGTTGTCTACTAGTTCTGTAGGAATTCCTAGCATTTGATATAATTCTTTGACCTCAACTATTCACTCAGCCAATGCTTTAATAAAGCTGTTTGTTATTAAACCTGAGCTTCCTTACGGAATATTAGCAAATACTTCAGATCTCCACATGGAATATGTTAGAACTGTTTGTCTCCAAATGTAGGGTTTGTATTTATTAGAACTGAAACTCATTGGTCATTTTTCCACCCAGGTAAAATTTTTTTACACTGTTTAATGTGACAAAATGCTTGACAATCATCTCCATCTGTCAGTGCCCTGCAGGGTTTGTACCAGTAACCTCATCCCTTACTAATGGCATCTTGATATTGAAAGTTAGAACCTGACTTGAGCCTTGCACAAAGAAGATATTGCATAAATAGTTCTTTCCAATCATATTCCAGTGAACCCTATGTTAACCATTTCCACTGTTATTTTATATTTTTTCTAAAAAAACATTTTGCCCTTATTACATGTATCATTTTTCTAGAAATCTCCTAGTTAGGATGGAATGTGAGAACACAGTCTTGATATTGTTTCTCTAGAAGAGCTTTTCCTTTATAATCTTTAATCACATCACCTCCTTTCAAGATTCTTGACTGTTCAGACGTCTGTTCTTTACATACAGTTTCTGGCACAGAAAGAAAATTACAAACTCAGCCACTTTTACTGCATTTTGCCATTCTTATTGCTTCCAAACCAACTTCTTCTGAGTGACAAATTAGATGGGCAGATTCTCAGCAATAGCTGCACAAATCAGAGACCTTTAGTTCTGACAGTTCTAGAGGCTGAACCTAATGAACATTGAACTACATCATTAAATGCAGTAAATGGTCATGTCTCCATTGAAAGCAAAGGAGAGATATATCTGACACCATAAGACTGCCTGACTCTTATTGATGACATGTCATATATCACAGCACTCAACTAGAAAATAACTTGTCTTCAATATACTTGAGAAAATATGATAATATTAACTAAAAATACATATTATTTTAAAAATAGTTTGGGGAAATGTCAATTTCCAGTTGGTTGTGAGGTAGTTGTCAACTGTGAGTCATAAATTAATGTGTAATGGGGACAAAATATCATAGATATCATATTTTTCTTTTGTATGGACACTAGCTATATAGAATGTCAAAGTGTGTGGATTGTGGTTTGATTCTGAGAAAGGGTGTAGTGCTAATAAGGCCAGGGCATCATGACAGCTTGGTTTTCAGGGCTTTCAGAATAGTCTTGGTGAATTCCTGCAAGTATCAATCACTCTACACCACTCAAAGTTAAGCATGCAGTAGTGAACGAGTTTGCTGTGCAGACTCCATGAAATGATTGGGTATTCCTGCTTAATTTGCTCTGACTATAAGCAATATATAGAGTGGAAAGGAATTAAATTAATTTATCAGCCAATTAATCTGTCAAGAAAAAAGAATTTGGGCAAATCTCATTCCTAATTTGGGAAGCTTTTTATTTGGCTATTTCTCATGCAATAAACATGACCCTTTGGCAATGCACTTTGGTCTAACATCTTGTAGAGCCTGTGGGAGGGCAACATAAACAGATGATGCTGCCAGTAATACATTCTAGGCATAGATGAGAGCAGCTGTAGTCACATTTACTTAGCCTGCTTTATAAGTGGGGGTCACTCCTCTTGGTGGGTATGTAGGTTCATATTGCAAGAAGGACAGGGAGGACCTGTGATGCTGTGGCTGATGACAACTAGCTACTACTCAGGGCTCCATTATTTTGTTTCCAGTGGCTCCTGTGATCAAATTTTATGTATATATTTCTGTTTTGTTCTTGTCAGCACTATTCTGATGCTGATGTACCTGTGTTCTCTTTATGCTCATAATGTACTAATTTGCACTGTAGCTGACATACGTGTATTTTCATTGGGTGTCTGGTACTCTCTTCTTTTTTACTCTTAATTTGCATTGCTATTTTCTGAGATTTCTTTCTACCAGTATTACTTTGTAATACAGATTTGATTATGTAGATTCATCCTGAGAATACATTTTCCTTGAACCTTTAAATGAATAAATTTCAATGTTTCTTTTGATACTATTGTGCTCTATGATATGTCTGTGTTTCAGGTAATATTTCAGGTAGCAAAAATCTTTTCAGTCTATTTTATAAGAGGTTATCATGTCCTTCATCTGACGTCATCTGACTCAGTCATTTAGGTCTTATCCTCATAAGCTGGCTTTCCTATTGCCTTAAAGATTTTTGTTGCTCATATCCCAAATCATTCTCAGAGCTGGGTATAGTTTTACCTACAGTGAAGAGAAATGTTCACATTCCCATTTTATTATTATGCAGTTTGGTTGCTTTATTTTTTTATTTTTTCCCCCACCTTAATACATTGCAACTAGATCTTCAGTTGTCTGTAAATTTGGGTATTAAGTCCTTCCAAATAATTCCCTCTCCATTAGAAGTGTATGTGTTGGTATTTTTTTCCCTACAATGTATAAAGTCATCTTTTTCAGATTGAACTTCCTGCCTCTGACTCTTTCTGATTTACCTCTTTGGCCTCGTTGTTGTTTGTTAATAACTCACATTAAATAGGGCTTGAATATTTTAATTAATGTGCTGTTTACTGCTTTGTCCTACTCAGTAATAAAAGATCATGGTTAAGATACCAAGGCTATTCTTGACAAAGGGCAGATATATTTCAATATTAATGTGAAAGACTGAAGCAAATGAAAATGACTACACAAGAAAAATACATTTTAGCTCAGAAAAGTAAAGTAAGTGGCTTCTCAAGAGAGCCTATGAGCCATTTTTTTTCTTTGTGTACAGAGTGAAAACAGACAAAACAAAGAAAAAGAAGAAAAACAACAAAAATGCAAAACCCATTGCCAGTATAAATCAGCATTAGAGCAATGTCATACACTATCACCCCTTTTATCTCACAGAAATATGAGCTGAAGTAATGAAAGTAATGAACAGTACAAATCTGAAATATTTATAGCAGTTTCTTGAAGCTGTTGCAGCAGTGTCAGGATGGTGGCACAAAGTATGAAGCAAAATTACTTGGAAATTTGAAGAAACCTGGATGTCCATGCAGTGCTACTACTTGTAGATTTCTCAGTATCTAAATCTCGGTACCTGACAGCAATATCAGAACTTGTTTACCTTTTTTCTATTATCTCTGTTATGAATATCTCTTTCTCTATCATGATCAACCTATAGTATCAGTGCCACAGTAAACCTTTCTATTTTCCAGTCCTCTCTCATCTGGGCATCAATAAAGTAATCATTCCTACTCTCCCTTCTGCCTCTGGTGTAAACACCCTCTACTCTAAATCCAACTTCTTTTTTCTTTTTTTTTTTCTTCTTCTTGAAAATATTGAATTAAGAAAAAATACAAGCCTTTTTCTTTGGTTTCATTTTGGTACCACTGGACTAAAGACTTTATAGTGGGGAAGAAAAAATTAGAAAAATAAATATGGTATTGTACAAGATTCTTTTTGGAATTTTTGCTACAAACTTAGTCACCTTTTGCCATGTTTCTTGCACCTCTGCTAACAAATGAAATATAAATGTTGTCCTCGTGGATATTAAAACAATGGCAGTGTCTTGATTGAATTTAGGTCATGTCATGCTCAGGAAAACTGAACATTCCCTCAGGTATTCTGCTTTTACCACATCCAAATATATTTATCAAAATAATCAATATAGATATATATATATGTGGGTTTGTATATACTAAAGTCTATATACACTAAATAATATATAGTATTACAGGTTTATTCATACACACACACACACACTAAATCTTCCTGTAGAGTCTAAAATCTTCCTTATCTTGAGGACGATATTTCTGTCATTAGGGGCCTTTGCCTTGGCTTCATCTCTGATCTGACACCTCCAGAAAAGCAGCAGAGTGGCTGAACAGCACTGGCCAGCAGGTAATCCGTGACACTGATGCATTCCTTGACTGTTCTACATGAAAAGGTTTAACCTCCATGAACAGCATCAGAGCTACTGGCATCTGCCTTTTTAAAACCAGGTTCAAGAGGCAAAATACCTTTAAACTACGCACATACCAATGGTTTCTGTGTGATTTTTGATTTCTTTGAAGTTCAGAGCACTCTCAAAGTTCATAAAACCAGTCACAAAAATATTAAATGAGGGTGTTTTTTCTTGGGGCAGGAAAAAAAAAAAAAAGGAAATAAACAGAAAACCCCACAAGAATACGGTTCCCTACTCTTACACTATAGCACTGAAACAAACATTTTATAAAATGAAAGTCATTCTAAAGAATTCCCTCAAGGAGACAACAGCCACGCAAGGCAGCTATTACTTGTACTCACAATTTCATCAATCTTTGATCTTTATTGTTATGGTATTATTTCTATTCTAGTGCTATTAAAAATGTTCCTTGTGGATTTTTCTTAAATAATAAATGTTCCTACCTAATATTGCCTGGAAAAAGAGACAATTCAGATCAGTGCTGCAAATAAAAGCTTAAGAGCCTCTTTATTTAATTTCATCCAGAAATGACTATGAGATTGTTATCTTGAGAAAGGACCAAAAATTAAGTATTCACGATTTCCTTTTTCCAAATCAACCTGTACCATGCAGAGTAGATTTTATGCTGTTTCCTGTTCTTACTACAACTTTCATCCTGAGAATTAGGACTGCAATAGAATTTTAATTTCCAAAAGCATCATATGAAATATCAGATGCCTGTGCTTTTTGACATTTCAATTAAGCTCTATTTTGTGTTTTGATATATTGATAATTAATTCACCTAAAGTTTATTGGACACTATTAATGACAGTAAAATTATAATGCAGAAGGAGTGTTTTCCTATTTGATATATATAAAAACTAAAATAAAACCATTCAGAAATCTGACAAAAAGATGGTGAATAATAATAATAGAGGAGAAGAGGAATGTCTTATTGTCCACACTGCTTATAGCTTTCTGCCAGGTATGCACAGGCACATTTAAACCAATCTTCCTTATAAGATACTTCATTCAGCTGAAGCCTTAATTTCATACTAATTCAAGGAGACAGAAAACCAATGATCATATACATGCAAAATCATAGTTTCATCTGTTTTCTTACAGATCATTTTGTATTCACAAATGTTTTGCAACTCACAAATTATTTTGAGTGTTTCTTAGCTTAATGATACTAGGAGAAATTTATATTAATTTGCCACTTAACAGTTAATTTTTCCATGGCTTATGTAATGCACACACACACAAAATGATTAGGAGGAAAACTGATGGCCTTGTGAATTTGGACAGGGAATTTTCCACATAGAGAGTAACATGAGATAAAGTGTGATTGTGTGGTCACCAATATATGGTTGATAGTGATTTTGTCCCCTTAAATGTGTAATACAAACCAAAACTATGACTTTATTCACTCTACTACTGGATGCATTGTCAGCATGTAGTGCCATAGGATCTCTGATGCAAGCCTTGTTTGCAGTCACTTGTGGAGCTGCCTAATTCATGACAGTTCTAAACAATGTGCAATCTCAGTATCTTCAACTGCATAAGGAGCAAAAGGCTGGTGTGGACTGAGAGCAAGATTTTGTATTATTTTCCTCCATTCTCCTTCCATTGAAATTACCTGGACAAAAAGGTGAGAACAGATTAAGCAAATTTCACACTCCCATTACATCTCCACAGTCACCTGATTCAATGATGACAGAAGATGAAATAACAACATTGTTATGACTTCACTGGGAGGAAATCCAAAGAGCTAAAAGTTGGCCAGTGCTTCCTTGCAGCAATGGATGGCTCTAGGTCAATATGGTTAACAGTCTCAAGGTGGACAAATGGGAAGAAAAATAACCTCTTAGTGTGAAATATTCTGCTCTCAGGCTTCTTTTCATACTGTCCAAAAGGCCCCTTTTGCACTGAAACTTTCCTGATATTTAATTTAATATCAATCTCTTTCCCATTAATGGACAGGAATCAGTCTCTGAAGTCTTCAGTGTGCTCCTCACTATGTAGGAGGTTCTTCATTTATGAGCTAACATGCTAAGTCTCAAAATGATGATCCACCTTCATAAAAATAATATGAACTGTGTGATACTCTAACTGTTTTAATGAAGAAGTACAAAGGGCTGCCAAAAACTGGACAGGCAAAGCTGTAGTGTTTGGCCTATATTATTTTAAATAATGATGGGACACATCCTCTTTTTTAACACTTTTCCCCTCTCTCACTTCATTAAAGTGAATAGTTCTCTCACCTTGAACTGGAGCCTCTTATTAGTTTTGACTCATATCAGCCTCTGTTTTAAAAGTTCACTTTGATCTGTGTAGCTCAGACTCATTATCTAGTCACTAAAGTAAATAAACCAAAATTCCTCCTACATTCAGAGTTCAAAACTGAAGGATGTTTGTGTAGTTCTAGGCACAGTGGTACAAAATTATTGCTGTAATATTTCACTAATGTGCTACAGAGTCATCTCTGTCAGGACAAACTGTCTAACTGAGATGCAGAAAAAAAAACAGCAGATCAAAAAGTTCATCTGTAGATGTTAGAAGGACTTTTAAAGGAGCAAAACTGAAAAAAGTGGCAGGCTGAATATGTAAAGTTTCCTCTTTTACTTTTTGAATTACACATCTCTAAAGGTGGTTGTACTTATTGAGAGGTTACACCTCACGTATATTGGATAAAATTTATGGTGAAAATATGTTTCAATTTTTAGTTTTAAAGTAGACAAGCAGAAGACCCAATTTTGCATTTGTGCTTATAGACACAATCTGGAACCGAGCTTCAGAACCTGCATAAGGATTGCAAATAGTTTCTATAAAGAGTTACATCTGCAAATATGGAACTTTCATTAAAGCTAGTAGGAAAATACATGCTCTGAAAAAAAATTAAAAATATGTATATATAGGCCATAAAAATGTCTCTTTTTACCATGTCCTTCCATGACCCTCTAGATACTCAATGTTCATATAAATATTTCAGAGGGCATAAAAACTTGGGTAAATTGATATAATTGCTATCTAAAAATAGATAAGAGTTATATCTAATTTAAAAACTTTCACCTAGACTTTTTACAGGCTTCTGTTACCATCCTTTTTGCAATAAACCAGCTCATGATCTATCTACACTGTGTTTTGCCTCAGAAAATCTGCACTTTTTTTTTAATCTGCAATGTTTAAGCTCCAGTGTTTTTTTAGAGCTGGATGCAGCATCTTTCTAAGCAAGCCTCAGCAAGCTGCATATTGAAGATACATGTGGGAGGCTTGCTTTTCATTTCCCAAAACCTGCCAGAGGAACAGCAGTTGATAGTTACGATAGACAGACATGGAAGATAAGGCCTCAGACACTTCATGAAACTGTGTGGAGAGATGTTATCTCCCTGTTAGAGATACCTGAGCAGTATCAGCAATGCTTATGTGTATCTTGTCATGCTAATAAAGTATCATTGAACGCAGCTGGTTTCACAGACAAAGCTGGGAAAAGGACAGAAAGAATAAAAACTTCACTGCTTACTTAACTACATAGCTGGCAGCTTGAAAAGGCAGAACTTTGAAGCAGCAGGAAACAGCTGCCTTTCCACAAAAAAGACAGGTGACATTCAAATTCAGAGTAGTTTATTGGTAGTTAGGATTCAGCTTTTCTTTGCATAAGCATAAGCTCACAGTTATACCCCCTGGCTGATGTGCTTCTGAGACATTTTCACTAAGGCACTGTGAAGAAACCAGGAGAAATTAACCTCTCATCGCCTCACACATTTTGTTCTGTCTGTATACATATGCATATGCATCTACAAGAACTAGAGTAATGTAAAACAATGCACAAAAAGGAGATAATTTCTTTAAAAAAACAATAATGAAACAAAATTTTTAAAGCTTATTATGTGAGAAATTCTGCATAAGAGGATTGATTCCCAAGCAGGCTGAAAAGTTCCCCTAAAAGTGCAAAAATATGTTGGTTCATAGGAAAGGAAAGTGGTATGTGGTGACATATGAATGTTTTCTAACATTCTGTGATTTGAAGCTAGTTTAAAAATACTTCTTTTTATTCTCACTTTAATTCCCAATATGCTTTTCTGAGCCTCAAGAGGCTTGAAAAAGTGGGATCTGCTTGGACAAAAATAGCAAGCTACTTCTTCAGATCATTTTTATTTTTTTTACCTCCATTTTAATACATTTTGTAAGATATGACTACAATAGCTTACTAAAAAAAGCAAAAGCCAGTAATCTTTTTCTATTCAAGTAGTGTCACTCGTAAATTTGAAAATGAGGAAAATCCTAATGATTGAGTTCCAATTCATAGGTTCATATAACAAGAAAAAACACAAGCGTATTCACATTTCCTTGACGATAGACATTAAAAAATAAAACAAAAGACATTTGACACATTATGTCAAACAACATGATTTAAATCTTACCATTATATTAATAAAAATATGCTCAGATAAAACATTGGAACTTGATTAGTTGGCTAACATTAATAACATGACTGAGACAATTATATCTCATAAGCATGCCCTTTTGAGGAGTCAAAAATATTATTTATTTGTTTTAAGCAACTGTCCCCATGCCTCCTATCTTGCTGCAAAGATCTGTTTAAAAGCACACTTTTCTATGCTAAGTTGTTGTGGTGATTTATGGTCATCCAGTGAGTAGAATGGAGTGCAGTGGAATGGAGTGGAGCTGAATGGAGGGCTCTGCAGAAGGAAACAACTTCAGCTTACTAGTTTGAAGATATTCATTGGATGTCTGAACCTGATGCACCACTTTACCCTTACTGTGCTTTTCAAGGAAGCAGAATCAGACGAGTTTAGACTGGTTTAAATTTTCATTCACTTTGATCCAGGCTTCAACATGTAGCCCGCAGTGATTTCATGGCTACTATTTCATTGATTCATTCATTGACAAGTTCACATGCTCCCCAAATCCTCCACTAAAAGTTCTTATCCAGCTACTGTGTTTCATGGTAAACTTAAAGAGGGAATCCTAACAAGTTTGGCCATTCTTTTAGTGTCATCTGTGCAGCATCTGACACAGAAACAGATGCTGAACTCAGCCTAGAGCCTTGAAGCCCTTCATTATAAAGTGATCTAATTTGATAACAAACTAGGCATACTAGCTTGAAATTCATCATAATTTGGCTTGATATCTGAAATAACTGCTCAATAAGGAGCTAACTGCTTACATATGCTAGATGTTAAAAATGTAATTAGAACTTTATAATTGTGAAGTAGATTATCAACATATTGTCTTACAAGTTCAAAATCTAGTTTCCATTAAGCAAAATACAATACATTTTAAGGCACTTATCATTTTTAAGATAATAAAAAACATTTTCAATGTGACAAAATAAGAAATATTGCCAGCATATGACAACAATTAAAAAAAAAGAGAGAGAGAAAAATTTAATTATATTATTTTAATCTAATTAAATGGCAGCCTGTTCCAGTGCCTTGTCACCCTTATAGTAAAAAAGTTTTTTCTTATGTTCAAATGGAACTTTCTATGTTCCAGCTTGTGCCCATTGCCCATTGTCCTGTCACTGGAAACTACTGAGAAGAGCCTGGCTCCACCTTCCTTGCACCCACCCTTTAGACACTTGTAGATTTGTCCCTACAAGTCTTTTAGACTTGTCATCTTAATAAACATAAATATTCCCATAGATTAAGAATGTACTAATATATTACTCCTCACTATGACACAGAGGAATTTAGAAAGTTTTCATAAATCTACTTACATCATGCATGTGCTCATGGTTTTAATACCTATAATGATATATTAATGGAAACCTTTAATGCTCACAGTCTGAAATTTATTGTAAGCATTATATAACCAATGCATTTCACAATGTGCATATATGCGTAATGCTATAAACTAAAAGTATATTTTTAAATTTATACTGAAAGTAACTATGTATAATGTAAATAATTTATTTTCCTACCACATTTCACATTGTGATTATGTAAAATATCGTTTCTATCTCTATAGCCCTGATCAGTTCAAAAACTTTGTCCCCATTATGCAAGAAGTTTTATATCTCATGTATGCATGAAGTGTTGTATCAGTTTCTGAGAGAGCTGTCAACAAAATATACAAATTACAGATATTGCCTTTGTGTCAAATACAAAACATGCTCTTTTCGCTTATGTGAATGCTGCAACTATGCTAACCTTGTTAAAAAGCACAGAATCAAATAAAATTTAAAAATTACTATATTTAAACAGTCTGAGGGTCCTGTCTTTAATGATGAACTTTTCTCTTGCATGTAGTTTCACAACAATTTAAAGTTTTATTTATGATGCTGCTGCCATCCTTGACCCCCAGTCTTGTTCTCTCTTTGACAGCATTGATCATCATCTGGTCCTACTGTGGTTCAGTATAAGCAGTGAAACCAATAGAAAACACTGGCCCCAGTACTGACCCTTGAGCACTACCACTATCACTGGTCTTCATTTTGATATAGAGCCACTGACCACAAGTCTTTGAGTGCGACCATCCAGCAAGTTCCTTATCCGCTGAGTGATCCATCCATCAAATGTGAATCTTTTCAATTTAGAGACCAGGATGTTGTGCAGGACTGTGTTGAACACTGTGCACAATTCCAGGCAGATGACATCACTTGCTCTGTCATCATCCAGTAACACTATAACGCCATCATAAAAAGCCACCAGACTTGTCAGGCAAAATTTTCCCTTGGTGAAGCTTTGCTGGTTTCCACCAGCCACCTCCACATTTTCCATGTGCCTAAGCAGAGCTTTCAGGAGGACCTGCTCCATGATCTTATCAGGCACAGAGGTGACTGAATTGACACCAGGCAGAGTCAAAATATAACTTACTGTTAGTGACAGTAATGAAAATTCTGAGGGCAAGAAATTTGAGACAGGCAAGTAAAAGGTATGTGAAATGTTTGGGAAAAGTCTGAGCTATTGCTTGGTTTTAGGCAAGGCAAGGTCAGAAGAAACAACAGCAGTGAATAAAATTACCATGAACAGCAAGGGATACAACTACATCTCACAGTGCAGGGTGTCAACACAAGGTGGGAGCTGAAGATCAGTTCTTTGAAAGATTTTTATGTTAACTAGACCATACTGGGAGCAGGAAAGGCCACATATTTATGATAAACTGAATTCTAGAAAGGTTTTGGACCTACCAAGCAATGTGTCAGTAAATGTTCATACCCATTATTCCACATTTGCAGAACTTGTTAAAAACAATCTGTTTACTGTGAACAGAGTAACATGGGTTACAAATGAATGTTAAGGCAAGATCCTCGGAAAGTTGATCTGTGCACACTTATCTGGAGTGGCAGAAGGAGTTCTTCCTTCTCAGAAAATAATCCTCTTTAAAGGAGAGCTGTATTTAAAAGTGTTCAGCAAGACTGAAGTGCTAAAATGGTTACCTAATGGTGACTGGCTGCACAAGCTTCTACAAATCTTCATGTCTTATACAGATAACTACATTACTGTACATTACAGGATCTGAAACTGGACTATATACTGATGCTTAAAAAGAATTAATACTGCATTGTTAAAAATGACCAAGACTCAGTATTCTTGTTAATGGCTTAATTAACTAAAAAAATTGAAATTGCAGTGAGAAAAACAGCTCTGGGTGCATGGTGAGTCTCCGCTCCACTCACACGCACACCTCTAAAACTAAAATTACTTTATATTGATTACAATTCTATGAATATTAAAAAGGGGTGGGTTTACATATATATTCATAGGGATTACATCATGTTAGTACAATATTCATAACAGGCGGAGTCTGGGTGGAGTCTGGGTGGAGTCCTCTCTCGGGGAGATATCGGGGGGTCGTCGGGGGGTTTTTTTACATGAAGTAAGAAGTTTTCCTCAAACTTGAATCCTTTATCTTTCTTGTTTTCGCCGACTTCATTATCTTGTTACAGAGTAAAATTAGACTCTAGTCATAATTTTTCCCATATCTGTTGGTTGTGGCATTTTTATGTTGTCTCTGTACAGATGTTTGCATTCTTTTGGTGCCTCGTTAGCCTTGGCAGTGCCTTGTTTTAAGAACAAGGCCCACGCTTCAATTATCGCTGAGACAGAAGTTCGTCTCGTTAAGGCCTTGTGCTGCTTACACTGTTTTTATGGAAAATTATAGGTCTCAATTGCTTTGTCTAGCCCCATATTCACTTTCTTCTTAGTTTAATTCTGAATTTACTGGTTAGGAATACAAATTCATTAACATCATTTATCACATGCATGTAGTATTCTTGTGATTTTTACAGTATATGCAGTGATCATGGCATTCACAACTGTCAGAATTAAACTCTTTTTTTCTACCCCTCACCCCACAAAATTGATCAAAACATAACTTCATGAGTAATTTGTCCCTTCATTTAAAAAAGAAAAAGCAAAATCAAGCAAATATTCATTTTCATTTCCTTAATGCCATAATATTTCTTGGAAGCTTTAGTAGATGCCATTCAATGTATTTCCCTCCATCTCTGACAACACAGATGTACACCACTTATTTTAACTCATTTGTTACTTTTTTGCATACAGTCAGATGCTTTAATTTTCCTAATGAAACTGGCATCTCAAAATCCTAAGTATACACTTTGAGACAAGATCTATTTGGAAATTAAAAAGTCCTATATCCCAGTGAGAGCAAAGCTTGTTTTATTTTCCTCTTAAAAGCTTCCCTTTTTGTTCCAGGAAACTCAGGTAATCCATACAAAAGTACATTACTTCTTGTACTTGTTTTATCTCCTAGTATTTCCATTTTAAAAAGCATTGGATTTAACTCTGTGCATTCAAGTTTGGTAAGATAGTTCAGAAGATGGGAGATCTAAATAGTATTTATAAAAGTAGTGATAGAAATGCAGAATGCAGGAGTTACTTAAACTGATGATGAAAAAAAAATAGAAACAAAAATTAAATACCACTATTAGATTAAACACAAGAAAATGGAGGGATTATGGGTAAGAAATGGAATGGCTCCCTGGTTTATCAGCCACTGTGGGCACAATGGGGAGGTGTAGCTGTGGACCTTGGAGAGTGCAGAATTTGACAGGAAATGCAAAGCCAAACTGCATGTCCTGAGGAACTCCCACCATAGAACACACTCTGCTCTGCTCTAGTCTGTTCTTCTGGGACTGTTCTCACCGGGGCTTTTTCTGAGCAAAACCAAGAATTATATTGAATGTTAAAAAAAAATTATACATTAGAAATTATATAAACTGAGGCTACCATTTTCACCCTCAAGCATCCTTCCTATTACTATGAAAAGAAATTTCTAAACATTTCTAAACAGCCTTCAGAAATAGCTGTATATATAGAACCCATCCAACGTTTCACCATATGAGTATTTTCTGGGGTATGTTACTATGAATCAAGGCTCATTCTTTTAAAAGCTCTGGAATCACCCTGGTGTAAAGCATTATAAACTCAGAATACTGAAGACACATATACTTTCTCTGATGGCTGGCTATCTGAGATGACAGCTAAGACAAAGAACCACAGTATTTTCATCTTCTTAGGTAGTTTGCAGAATTAAAAGAAGTGTAAAAGAAAAACAAGGCATTCTTTTGAATAGCTTACACATTACTTTTCTGAAGCCTTCAGCAAGCCTGTCTCAGGAGAAATTCGACAGGTTTGGATCATGATATCAGAAGCTGTTTGAAAAATATAAATAATTTTGCCCTGATTTCACTGAGTAATTATACATGCAATTAATAGCGCATCATATTCGACTGCTTCGCTGCCACAACTCTGCTCAGGACTACTTAATTTCTTTTAGGAAGTCACAGATATAAACAATAAGAGATACTTTCTCTTTCCCATTCCCCTCAATTGCATGGGCAGCAGAGGCTATAACCCAGGTTTTGACAGTCTTAGTGATGAAGTCACTGTATTCTAACTCTTCCCATGTCAAAGAATGTAATGTGAGGCTGCCCTCTCATTCTCTGTGGTCAATTGACACCATACATTTACTCATATGACTTCTAAGAGTCTTTTTAGATATACATGACAACTGTCATTTGCTAAACCATGCCAAAAATATGGGAAAGGACAAGTGTGAAGACATGAAGTAAATTTGTCTTCATTTGCATGGTCCACACCAGCTGTTTGGATCAGCTGACAGGATGTGGGCATAAATGAGGGATTGTTGTAACTAACGGCAGAGGTAATTCTTATAAACAGACACCAGGGCAGATTTACAGTCCTATTGTGGTAAGCTTAATTGAAACGAGTTTAAAGATTAAATAGAAAAGTCTCTTTGCACAATAGAGTTCTTCAGCTATGATTTTGTTGCAGTTCCTTGGACTTTCAAAGATGAAAGCAATTTCTCAGCATGGAAAAGAAAGAAGAGGAGGATTGCAAGGATGAGCCTCAGCTTCTGCAATGTGGCATCATTCTTCTGGGATCCTCTCAATCACTATGGGAAACATCAGCCTTTGATGTACTGAAGTGGGGAACTAACCAGGACATTCTATTTTCTGAGTTATTTTTGCCTGTTGCCCAAATGCTTTTATGGTTGTTGTCTATAGTGTGGTAGAGATGAACCACAATTACTTCTTCCTAGAAAACTCCACAGTAGCAAAGAACATGTTATTTGGTAACTTTGAGATGCCAGACACCTGCATGTCTTCTGGTTTATTGTGTAAACTTCAGATGTGGATATACTTCTGTCAAAAGCAGCAATGGGCCTATCAAAAGAATTACAACAAAGCTAAATGGTATGAAATTTGGATCCCACTGTGGTATTATTACATTAAGCTGCATTTGAAAAGTGCTTAGAGAATGCTTGTTTAAGAAAATAAAAATAGACCGGAGAATAATATTATTTTTATAACAAACTTTTACATATATCAACATCATGCTTTTAATTAGTGAAATTGTATTTCACTAAAAATATCAGGCAGTTATGCAGAGTTTCTTTGTCATATTTATGGAACAAAAATGGAAAGGGTGATGAAATTACCACTAGCTTACAAGGCTGTGACATTGGAGCAAGAGAGAAATTGCGGTATGTCTGGCAGTCTGAGGTAAGCACATTAGCTGCTGAATGTGTAAATTGCAAAAATAACTTAGAAGCCAAAAGTGAGAACAAATGAGCAAGCAAATGATCTAATCTCTGTTGGAACACATCACCCATGTGATTTGCAGGGTCCCTTGGAACAAAGAAGCAGATGAAGCAGGAGGAGCATTTGTGTTATCAGCAATGGAGAAAAATCAATAAGAGATACAGTCTGAGTGTCAGCCAAACAAAGGAGCTTTCCATTCCTCTCTGAAAACCTGACACATATGAAGCAGGGAAAGCCTGGGGTATCATTACATTAAGAGATTCTCTGAGGTCTGTGCACTGCCCACACTGAATGTTTAGTTACTATCATACGGAGTTTCAAGGAAGATAAAGCTTAACTATAATTCTTATATTTTTGAGGTAATAGACTGTAAAGGAGCGTTTATTTTGTAGATAAATATTTAAGTGTAAAATATTGCCATTTCTGGAGCAAATCAGAGATAGGAGATATGCTTGTCTTGTAGACCCTGACAAACTGTGAAATCCAGAAATAGTCTTATTTAGGACACAAACTGTTCTCACACCAGAGCGGTCGCTCTCTAAGTGCTGCTGCATATGAGATTCAGAGTGAAATTAATTGGATTTCATAGTCTGCTAGAACTGTGGGCAGCCAGCACTTTTTGCTCCAGAAAACACTATACATGGACATGGGGCTCCCAAGCTGCTCCAGGAAAATACAGTATGAAACCTGCTTGTGGGGAAACCTCCAGTTTCAGTGAAACAGAAAATATGGGAGAACCTCAAATAAACCACCTTTAAAATATTTTGGACTGGAGAGATATCTCACTGTGAGCCAGATAACCCTCCACAAGTGGAGTTCTTTGAAATAACATGAAACTTGGTTTTGTTGGTCCTGGGTGGGCTTCAGGCACTTGCAAGTGCCTCTTCCATTTACATTTTAGGTAGCAGACAGCAATAGCATATTTGAACCCTGCACACAGCTGATTTCTCCTATGTTTTCTTTCTATAAACCTAAAAGAAAATAAAAGGCAGAGTAACAGGTTTTAAAAGATAACATTTTGCCACAGAGTTAGTGTGTCCAAATTCTCTACACTTTTCCATGTAATTGGAACCTTGTCTGTGATAATTGATAAGGAAAATATTGACTGCCCATTTGTTGGGGTTTTTTTTGTTCGTTATTTTTGGGGGTTTTGTTTTGTTTTGTTTTTTGTTTGTTTGTTTGGTAGGTTGGTTGGTTTTTTGTTGGGTTTTTGTTGTTGTTGTTCTTGTTGAAGACTTAGAGGTCAACAGTGTCTTTCTAATTAACTTTTTCTTGTTAAGACTAACAGGCTTGGCTTTAGACCTGAGCATCCATGAAATTCTAAAACCAAGAAATAGTTTGTTGGTTGTATAAGAAAGATCCTGAAGGAGATCGGAAAGCTACAGTCAGATAGGTAACAGTGAAACAGAAATTGAGATTAGTTACTGGAAGGCTCACCAGGGATTAAAAAAAAACAGATGTGAGGAGAACTACATTTGCTTTAGCAAGATCCAAGTGTGTAGCAAGGCTGAGAGTTGAAACTGCAACCAGTGGTAGGACTCAGAGTGTTACCAGGCTTGAAATAAACCCTCTGTGAAGACTCAGTAATTCATAAAAGGTGTCTACTAGTACAGAAGAGGTCAAACTACTGTATAATGGAATGACAAAGAAAATTAGTTTAGAATTTTAGAGAGTATATGTTCTTAGAATAACAATTTGTTGTGCTTTGCAACACTGAAACCTGCCATTTTGATTCAAATGAGAAACATAATAGTATCTTTAATCTGCTTTAATGATAGTATTTTTGTCTATAAAGTCCATGTAAATCTTACCTTATAACATGGGACTGTCTTAACCATTGTTATAATGTTTGTATTTTCACATAGCTTGAAAACTGCTGTTAAATATGGGGATACAATTATGATTGCCCTCAGCATTATGTATAAACAATGGCAAAATATTATTGCTGTAGCATCCGGGGTTTTTTGCAGAATTTAGAGTTTAATATTGCACATTGCATCTAAACTCACGAAAAGATGTACTTATGAAGTATCACCTTCCATAAATATTGGAGCATCAAAACCCACAGTTCCCCCTTTCTCTGTGGGCAAGAAGAGGCACAAGTTCTCATCTGCTTTTTGTCACCTAGAAACAAGCTCAAGCCATTCCAGCTGTACTGTAACTGCTTTGGACCACCACCAGCTTGTGCCTCAAGAATGAAATCTAATAGAAAAGGTGACACTTGAATGCAGAACTGTAGAGGTTTAAATTTGCTCTACTTTTAACCAAGCTGAAAACACTTGATATCTGTGTTTTTCCCTCTGTCACTAGCTTTTTGTGTCAAACCTTGTCCCACTGTTTGTGTGTTCACACAATTTCAGGAAACAGCTACCTGAGACATAGAAACACAAACTTGGTGCTTACTTTCTAATGTAATCTCTTTTATCTGGCCCAAAAGCTGCTTTCAGCACCTTTTTGGCAGGAAACTTTTATTACTATGTCAATCATAGGCAGAAATCCAAGATATAAAGTAATCTAGATTCAGATTCAAGTAGCAATAGCTAGGACATGCTATTGCTTTCTAGTGATGGGATAAAAATTCTAAGCACCATATAGGAAAAAACCCACCAAACAGATGCAACAAAAATATAGTCATAAATATCCCTTGGATACATCCCTGATGTAGATAAACCAAGTTATAACACCTGTTTACACAGATTATGTTGTACATTTTTTTCTATAAATTAGAAGATGGTTTCCAAACCTTGGCTGTTAGATGTATGTCCTTGAAAGTATGAAAGTGGTATGAAAAGGAGCTGAAGTAAGTGTACACATTTGATGGTAATTATGCTGGTTTATGAGGCTTTCACAGTGATTGTTATTGAGGCCCCAGTAACACCTGCAAACATAAAAGAGAACTTGAACATTTCATAACAGAGCTCACACTCCAAGTTCACTGACTTCAGGATGACTTCAGTGGATGTACTCATAAATGGTGTACATCAGCTAAAAACACCTGAGCTGCAAGACTGCAGTTTATAACCTTTTAATGTTTACCTCTTCACTTTCCCATCACCTCATTCCAGGTGCTTAGTGTTAGAGGTCATATCCATATTAGATCATCTCTTGTTTCCTGCCTGCATTTTTTGGTCCCTCATCACGGAATAAGCATTTGATGAAGCTAATAGTACAGCAAATAATTAACTGGTGATTCTTTAGAAGATAATTCAAAGGATGGTACAATGACTTTTACAGTTCAAGGAATAGATGCATTGTGATAAATCAAATCACCACTTGGCAAGCAAATATAAAATGGTGAGAAATTACATGAGCAGATATTTAAGTGCACCCAGAATACCTCAGAGGCAAACTAAAACATGTTTTTATTACAGTTATGGGAAAAAAAAGTTACATTTTGGGAAAAGACAAAAAAACATGAGGACATGAGTGAAAAAAATGCACCCATACATCTAAAAGTAGTGGGAGAAAGAAAAGTCAGATGCTTTGAGCTTTTAGTAATTTACCTGATTGCTGTCTCTTTGTTAAGGTATTTTTTTATTTATTTATTCTTTTAGTTATTGTAGTTATACTGAACAAATCATCTCTGAATGGGTCAAATAAAATTCAGGAATTATATAGATGCAGGAGGAATGTTATATTCATAACATCTTAAAATTTAAGTCACTAATTATGCTACAGAGAAAGAAGCTTTTGTGATCCGAGCAAAGCATGGCTGAGAAGTGGTTCCTGGGGTTGCAAAGGCAGGGCATGTTACTGTCCATATTTTCAAGCAATAGCTTATGGTTTGCTGAGTGAAATTATTATTGTTATTATAAAGCTCTGTGAACTCATTTGTTTATACGGAAAATGTAAAATGATCTAAAAATTACAGCTGCTTCAACAAACACTTGTAATGAAATAGGTGATAAAATCTTTTCTCTTTGTTTTGTGTTTTGTGTTTTTTTTTTAAAGCTCCATGGAAATTTGGTAGAAAAGTTCTTTTAATGGGTCATCTACTGTACATTAAATAAGATGGAAATTTGTATGTCTCATGGTATTTTGAATTCCAAATATGAAATTCATACATAAGTACTTTATAGACACATTTAAGACTTCATTATCATACATCTCTGAAGCATTGGTCCATGAATAGGAGAGAGCCAAAATAAATGTAAAATAGTTGAATGTAATTTACTGGTGTATTTATCTTACATAATTGAAGAAGTACACAAAGTAATTACAATATTGATATTGTTCTACACACATAAATACACATATTTAGGAACTATATCTCTATCCAGTCTGAAAGTATTAAGGCAGGATGAGCTCTTACTGAGCCAAGACATGCCTTGTGTCTTCTACAGCATGCAATTTTCATTCATGAACACTGGCAGGGGCTTGGGGAAGTGACAGAAGGAACAAGATAAGAACAGAGTGGGGAACATCCCACTGGTTTATCCATCACCTCTTATACAGCTCCCTGGAGAAAGTAAGCATGTGTGTTTCTGTCTGGAATTTATTGGAGATTGAGTAAGGAATTTTCTAATTGCTATCATAAGCTAAAGTACCTTCCCTTTCTTTTTACAGAAACAGTGGAGCTGTATATATTGCTTGTGTAGAAATAAATCCGGGATTTGTTTAGGGTTAGGGTACTGATATATTCAGTACACAGTATATTCAGAAGATGAAGATCTGGACTTTGGACTTCATATTAAAAAAAAAAAAAAAAAAAGAAAAAAAAAAGAAAAAAAGAAAAAAGAAAAAAAAGAAAAAGTATAACCACCCATTTTTTACAGCATTGTGGTATCTTGCATGAAACCAAAAAGCTGTTTGAGAGCATGTCTTTCACTGATACCAGCATTTTGTGGGGAAGTATTTGCACACTTTGTCACAGAAAGAGTGGTTGCAATTCATTATCAGCCAGTTATTACCACAACAAGGTAGACTTAAAAGAAAATGCATGTTCTGTTATATAAGAAATTTGATCTTCTCCAGAAACAGGCATGCTGCATTCATGCAAGAGAGGGAACAAAGAGATTCTTGAAAAAGAAAACAGTTTGGAAAAAATTTTGCAGTCAGAAACTACTTTGGAGTTTTGAGGAAAAAAGAACAAAAAAAAAGAAAAAAGGAAAATAAAAATTAAAATTCCAAACAATAGAGGTTAAATTACTTAATTTACTTATACTGTTCTCATAGAAGATAAATCCTGGAGAAGTCTTGGAAGTTATTCTACTGCAAAGAGTGAAATATGATCACATTTCTCTGGTGTGGATCAAAGTTACAAGCTGTGGGAGAGCAAATACTGAGACAAGACTGTCCAAAACTATAGTTCAATACAGATTTTCTGAAAATGAATAGAGAATTAGGAGAATGCCACACATCTAAAGAAAGAAAATGAAATGAATGTGTTTAAACAGCTTCTTGAAAGTGTGAATTTTCAAAGCAGGCACCTTTCTTCATACAATCTGATTTCACTGTCAACACACTTCTAAGTGGCTTAAAATACACTGCCCTTTCCATAAGGCTGAGAAGTCCCTGAAGGATTATGAAAATCTGAATTATTTTTCTTCTGACCAAATGTCTGAGGAACAAGAGGTGTGCAAAAGTCAAAATCCTAGATGTGACATTTATCTCTTGAAACTTATTTTGTAAACAGCTTTGAGAGATAAATCCTATTCTGAGTGTCTTATGTCTCCATTTTAGGGTGACCTGAATGTTGAACCCACACATTTAAATTTGCAATAGAAATGTTCTTAGCTGAATAAAAGTTCCCTATCAATGTTACTAGCTGGCCAGCATAAGCTAGAGTGCTATTTTTCAGATAAAACTTCAGATCAGATAATAAGATCCTAGAGTTGTGGCAGGGACAGGGACAAAATATTTGTATAGAAACCAAAAGAAAATAAAAGGTTAAGTCCTGACAATAATGTTTTATTGTTTATGATTTTAAAAAAAAAACAACCAACAAAAAACCCCGAAAAAAACCCAAAACACAAAAATTAAAACAAACCATGCCAGGTTTTTTTGTTGTTTATTTTTCTTTGGGTTTTTGTGCTTTTTTTTTTTTTTTTTTTTTTTTTTAAATATCAAACTAAAATTCAGAAGCAAATTATGTGAACTTAAGCCAATGCTGAATTGTAAGATATTGGGTTTTGCAAATCTGAGAACATATTAAAAATAATCCATGTGAAAGAGGAATTGTAGTAATTGTCTGGGTTTTTTAATATGAATATTTAGCAATTGGAAACTGCTATGAGTATGCTGTTAAATTCTATAGGACCACATATTTCAATCGCATCAGAAATCCTTGCCTTACTGTGTTATTGTCTGAGTGTTTTTTTTTTTTTTCCTTTTTTGCACTAGCATTCAGGGCTTAACTAATGTAAGCACTGTGCACAGCTATACAAATAATTTAAATTATGTATTATTTTCTTCCACAGGTGCTAAATTACTATATTCATTTTTATTCAATTAAACATGGGAACAAGCTGTCCCCTTCAACACATGCTATGAGTTGCCACTTCAGCATTATGATAAAATGCTTCTAGGGAGCTTTCATACATCCCTTCCCTGGGATTTTCTAATTTAATGCTCTTGCAGCAGATGCATGGCTCCCTCATATGTGAATGTGTTTAAACTATACTTACATTGAGCTTTGACAGTTCTGCAGCAATTGCATTTTTATTGCACTGACTTTACCCCCAGTGTGTCCCTGGGATATCCATCACCTTGAAAGAATCCCACCTCAAATCTACTTTGACACAGGGAACGTCTCTCCAGCCATGTGCCATGGACTGTTCAGAACAAGGGAACCTGCATGTTACCTTCAGAGGGGAAAACCTTTTTCTTTGGTTTTTTACCCTTTTTTTTTTTTTTTTTTTTTTTTTTTTTTTTTTTTTTTTTTTTTTTTTTCTGTGGTGTAGGTGGAAAATGCAGTTACTAGGGTCACTTTTGGATGGTAAGCATACTCACCTCCTGCTGTAAAGCTCTCAGAAGGTGAGGAAGTCGTAATCAGATTTGTCTTCCTTGTGCCATTTGGAAGTGATCATATGTAGCCCTATAAGATTATCTGATGAAATCCTTACAGAAGATGCGCTCAGTGATCTGCAAAGAAATCTGTAAGAGGTTTTTGCTTTGTGATGAATTTTATTCTCTGTGTCCTCACAAAGTTTTTTTGAGATATATTGTTAATTTGATAATAAGTATTCAAGGAGTAGGTTAGAGGTTAGACTTTCACATGATACATGAGCAGGAGTCACAAACTCTTTCTGCCCATCTAGTCACTTGGAGATTATGTTTTTTTCTTTTAAAGCTTCCCTGAGGAAAACAGAGAAGCTTTGGGAAAGGTAGAGCAAATCAAATCTTCATCCACATGCTCTTATATTCCAAGAATTTCCAAAGGACTTGCCCTTTTGATCCTGCCTGAGTCATCCAACGATTCCTTCAGAGACATTTGGTTGCTAAAATGACTTTTGTAACACTTATCCAATATGTGCAAAGAAAGCATAAATGGCAAAAGGGAGCTGAGTAAAATTTCTCCTCTGTTCCTTCCCTCATGCTGGAGTGAGCTGCTAGATTCTGAAGTTCTTTGATGATATTCAGATTTACACCGAAGAATGGCCTCTCACCTATACATCTAACAAGCATTTCTGAATTCTAACCACAACTTCTACATTTGAACAAATGCTTATCCCTGTGGAATACCTGATATGTAGAAAATGCAAGACTGCTGCCTGCTTTGATTCTGACATTACTCTGTTATCAAACCCAAGTGGTTCTCTGTGAGTGTTTTGTTTCCTTTGCTTTTAAAAGTGAAATGTAAGAAGTATTTGGGATTTTTTTTTTCTGTCTTAGAATGTAAACTCTCAGTCAAAATTTTGTCAGAAATGTTGTCAAACTGTAGTGAAGTTACATTCCACAATCTGACGAATTAATCCTTCCTACATCCACAGCTAAAACTTGTATAGGCATGAAACTTACCCTGCCTCAGGCAGCTAGGAACTTTCTTCACTTACAATACCCTGAAAAGAACTCTTTTCCTGAGTATCTTCTGTGTGGCTTTGTTTATATGAATTCCTTCTCTTTGTTATGCATTTTTTCTACCAAGTTAATAGAATAGGATTTGCATTTTCCTATATATATTATTAGAATTTGTAATTATAAGAGCAAAAGTGCTGCTATGGTACAAATCACTATTACAATAAAAATATCTCTGGTAGAGTTCATGAAGAGCAAGTCATTGACTGTTTAAATGTAGTAGGGACTTGCCAATAAACACATAACCAAGCTTATTAAATAACTTTTATTCTTAAGATACCAGGGGCTGAAATCAAACATGATGCACCATGAAAAATTGTTTTCTAGAAAACACACAGTTTTGTCAGAGAGCTTCTTAAACAGTCGCCTTGTTGTCACCAGAAATTTCTACTGGCAGCACAAAAATTATCCTCAGAACAACAGATTTATTTGAGAATTAGGGAGTGTGAGGATTACATGGGGAACTGAAGCATGTGTATCTATAAAAATTAATCTTTTTATGGAAGAATATTATAAAATAACATTGCCAAAATACATGGAATTTCTTCAGCTTCTGCTAAAAAAGACGCAGTTAAACTAGGCATGAAAGCCCTATTAAAAAATTTATAAACTCCTACTTTAAGTCCTATTATTAGATATTAAATCTGGACTAATAATTTACATGGCTTCCATGTCATTTTATATTCAAGATGTTTATTTTATTTTTTCTTATTCTAAGCTTCTGAGAAAGTAATTTTTTTTTAGTTGTGTAATTGTTTCAGCACTTTACATTGGGATTATGGCCATCAATTTACAAATCTGTTTCTTTTTTGGTGGTACAGAATGGTAGATTCCCTTAACACCATAATAAAAGTTGCCATATAAGCAGTGAAATGCCATATATAGTAAATATTTGCTCAACTTCCTATTAATAAATTCAATGTATTAGAGGACTGGGTGGCAATATCACGGCACAGCTAACAGAAAAGTGTCTGCAGGACAGAAAAAAATTCATTCATCAGTATTAGTTTCTCTGCATAATCCTAGTATAAGTAATAACTCAGTCCTAGATGTTATCTCTGTCAACATCCTTATCTGAGGCAGACTTTTCTATCAAGTTTTCCTCCAAAAAAAGGAGCCTTGTTCAGTGGCATCACTATCTTCAGGCTGTGGGATGGTTACTTCTGCTCTCAATACTAGTGTTTTCTTTCCTGCAATGCAAGGGGGTTTTAACCTTTTTCAAGCTTTTTAAAATGAATATATATTTTATTTTTTTGATATCTGGTTTCAATATTTATCTTCAGCTTGAAAACATGAAAAATTAGGCTTGCTTTTTGTTTGGCCATGTTACAAGCAACTAAGTTTTGTTGTCAGTCTGGACAGACTCATACTAATAGAACAGACAGGGCCAGGCCACAAGTACAGAGGGAAGTGAGGACCATACAAGTAAAGCATTAGAAAAATCACCTGAGAAAGTCCCCTGCATGCCATCCAGGATGCTCAAACACAATGCCCAAGTCAATCTGAAAGTAGCTAACACAGCTGCTTAATCAAATGCCTATCTGACTACAACCTTCTCTAGTGACTCCAGCATTTACCACCTTCTTGATCTTTGTCCAAAAGGCAAGGGTAAGGAATTGTTGACCTTTTGTTCATTTATTGACTGAAAATATTTGAATTTTAATATCTATCAAAATGCTAAAACTTGTGCCAGGAAACTTGTTCAGGAAAAAATTCTCTACCAGTCATCTTTAGATTTCTTTTCCAGCCACCTCTGAATTTCACTAACAATTTGGTATCAAATTTGAAAATCTATTCCACTACCTTCCTCATATTCTAAGACAGCAACTCAGAAACTATTTCAAATTAGCTTATTGTAAGTTTCTGTTTAATGAATAAAAAATATTTGAAATCATTCATTGTTATGAAAATCACTACTTGGTATAAGCCTGAGAAAAGGGATTGAAAGTATTGAAAACATTTTCTGACACATATATTTTTATTTCTTTGTGGTCTTTATTGAAGACATATATTGCGTTGCATATCAGCTAATGATGCATTATTACAAAACACATTGATCAAATGTACTCAAGTCTTGTTCAGTCTTTCATAGCAGACTGAACCTGGTTTGACTGAAAGATTCCAGATATTAATATGGATTCTGAACAGGGATCCAGACTTCTAGTTTCATTACATTATAGTTTAATTTGTGGACCTGTGTTGATTTTATATCCAGATAGATTAAAATCACATCTAAAAACTATTTATATTTAATTTCAGGGTTTTTTTTCCACAATCTTTATAAAACTTTAGTGTTGAGAAATGTTATTTGTTTAGAGAGGTTCAGATGAGCTCCCTCTGCTATTTCAGTTCTCAGGTGTTTGTTTCACCTGAATTTCACATTACAGCCTGAAACTTGAAAATCCAAACGTCGAAACAAAATCAGCAAAATTCTGTATCCAAATTGGTACAGTAACATGTAAAAAAAAAAAAAAATCAGAGAAAGAAAAGGTTCTTAATATCATTATAGCACTTTGCAATACTAAGCAGTTTGTTGATGTTCTTTATACAGCGACTTCAGCTTGCTTCACTCAATGAAAAGTAATGAACACAAGAATTTTAAGAAACAGTGCAAAAAACGGTTTAAGCCATTTATATGGAAATATAATAATTAAGCAGAGATTTCACCCTATTCTTTTTTTCATTCAGTGATATATATATATTTTTATAAAAATTCTTACCCTGTTTGACAGTGTTATACAAGGTATTAATGTCAGTAATAGTATCCTTTCATGGAAAGGAATTTATTAAGGCTTGAGCAGTAGCTCTTGTTGGAATTCAATCCTTTTTTCTGAAAATAAAGAAAACAAAGACAAAAGAGAAAAGGGTAGGGGGAAGAAGAAGGAAAAAATAGGAAAGAAAAAACAGAAGCAACAGTCCTTGATTCTTGAAAAAAACAAAAACAAAGCCAAACAGAAAAACCACCAGGCATAGCATGTGGTTAAATCAGCTACTCCAAGATCTGGCAAAGTTGTGTCAATGTCATAGCATTTAAGGCATTGCTTTCAACTTCTTTTTTGGCCACAGGCTCACAGCAGTACTGCAAAAAATCTGTCTTGGATGACAAAGTCAGACTGTTTTCAAACAGAAAGCAGGAAACAAAGATAGGAAAAGAACAACTGAATGGAGAAGGAAAAAAAAGATCAATTAGAATGGGTGTACATTTAAAAAAAAAATCAAAACCAAAGTAGTAATTCCAATCACAATGTCAATGATAACCTTGAGGATTTAACCAAGTAACTAGATGCACCACAATCTTTTTGTTCTCTTTCATCTTATTTCTAAATAGCTGGGTGGTGGAGACTCATGACAGCTGGGGACAACAGTTGTGATGCCAGGAGACAATGTCAGGAAGAGACTGGCAAGGTGACACATCCCATGTCCTCCTGTGCATTAATTCTGTCCAAGTCATTAAAACTGTGGGTTGTCACAGGGTTTAAGGAATGGTCCAATAGCCTACATTGCTTTGTTCACCAAGTCTAAACTCTGGACTGTTCGGTTTCCTCCACAGTCTTCTGATCTCTTCCTGGGATTTATCAATATCAGGCAGCATAAATCACACCTGGACCTATAAACCATTAGATTAAGACATTGTTTTAGGAACTCCAACAATTTTTGTCTTTCAAAAGGAGCATGATAATCAAGGGTAAATTTGGATTTTTTTTAACCTGAGCAATTTCTACCATAGGCCTAAACAAGCTGAAATTACGACAGGCTTTTCACTTTTGAAGTATTTTATGCTGAGTAAGACACAACTTTTGCTTTGGTCCTAGAAATATTAACTTCCTCAATTTTCAGTAATTTTTTGTTTTATCAAGAAATTTTGTATATCTAGAGTCACCAGTTTCAAAAAGGACATGGCTATTTACTGCAGTAAGGTAATAAATGAAGAATGCATCACTGATCATGACAATAAACTAATTAAAACAGTTACTGCAATATATTTTGCCTTGCTGGTAGAGTCCTATATATTTCTAGAGTAGAAAAAAAAAATTCTTCCCAAAACTCCAAGAAGGGTTTTCAGAAACAAAAGGCAAAGACATGTAGCATTTTTTTCCTTCTTTCAAATAAACATGTTACTGGTAAATGACCATTAAAAACCTTCATTGCCTCCTTGCAGTCACTAGTCTTAAAGCACTTTCCATCAGTGAAACCACAGAAGCCTAACGTGAAACATTGTTCTTCAGAGAATCAAGGGGTAAAAGTCAAAAAACAAGGGACACCACTGAAAAAAAAAAAAAAATTGAACATTATTCTTTTCTTAACTCATCCCACCCATAAGTGAGAGTAGCTACTGGCAAAAGGTATTTTTTATTTATTATATTTTTAATACAATTTATTGACTCCAGAGATAAATTATATTTATTGTACCTTTATGCATAATTTATTACTGGTGTTAATAAAACTAGGCATGAAACTGTAAGGTAAAGCCTACTTTCTGAACTGGCTCATGATCTGAATGAAATCCTGCTTTATAAACACAGGAGGAAAGTGCCAGAAAAGTATAAGTTGCCTACTGGAATACTGCTGATTTGGTGGAAAAATGCTTCAAAAAATGAGCTACAATGAATATGTTCAAAGCAATCTAAGATGCAAATGTAATGTATTGCTCCAGGAGTTCTCTACTTGTTTTTCAGCATGACAGTTCACTGAACTGTACTGAGTGGTAGTCAGAAAATGAACAGATCTGTTTTAACTTCAAGCATATTTAAATGGCTGTAACTGGCAAAACATGATTTTTTAGTAGTTGGAGATGACATCCTCCTTCTCACTGCTTCAGTAAAGCAGAAAGGATTTGGAAAATAAATTTAGACCTTGCTGTATGTATCAGACATAAACAGAAGTAATGTGGAAAGTTTAAATCGAGAAGTGCTAAAAAGAGTGACTTAGAAGGAAAATTTCCTGGTTAATATTACAAATTTAAAAGATATATTTATAAAAACAAACAAAACCCAACATGTTTAAACATAGACGTTGTGGGTTTTAAGCACATAATGGCATTGATCTTCTAATGAAAGAATAAAAATGAAGAAATGCAGACATTTTCTCATTAAGAGAATAATAACACAATGTCACACTATTCTTTCCTTTTGAAACAGAGATTGATATCTTTACCTATTTTCAACAGTACATATGAGCCCGTGGAAAGAGTAATTCAGTATAGTAATAGTTAATTTATATAAAGACAACATCATGTATCTCATAAAACTTATATCCTGGTGAAAATATATCACTTTCAACAACTACTTTATGTGACTCCCAGTTATGTTGGAAACATCATTCAATTAGCACCACGAGAACATACTATCAGTGTTTCTTAAAAATCTCCATTTGAAATATTATTAAATCTCAATCTTTTCATTTTACAGCAGCTTGTAATCAAGTACAGGCTGCTAGGAAAGTTATGTTTACCATGAAAGTCACAAAAAACAAAGGACTGGATTTGCAGTTATGAAGGAGAAGATCAGCAGCAAAGATGGAATCCTTAGAAAAAAGGAGAATACACAATACTTAAAGTTAAATTTTGAGTTTAATCATGGGTACTTTTTAATTAAAAGAGAGATTTTTTTCACCTTTAAAAGACTGATTTAACAATCTACAAAGGTAAAATTGTAAGATTGTTTGGGAAATACTTCATGTGAAGACCACCTGTTTTATATAATTTGCCTTTTTTTATATATATATTTGTCCTCTAACTGTTAGAGAATATTCTTTTTTTCAGATTGTCCTCACTCTTATGAATCCAGCTCAACAACAAAGGTCAGTTTCTGAGCTTCATCAGTTTTGTCAGTGAAAAAAAATCTGGCAGATCCCTTAAAAATCTCCATGCCTAAAATTCATCAGCTGATTTTCCTACTTTTGACTAAATCCTGTTTAAAATTATGGTAGGCATTCAAGTGCTATTTCTACATATACTTTTAGTACTTTTAGTACATCTAGAAATGTACTAAACGTCTGTCTTGTCTGAATTTTGTGATGTAGTGGGATAATACCCTGGAACTGAATAAAAGAGGTATTTAAAGAAAGTGCAACAAAATAGCAAAATTTTGCAATGAGACTGGAGGGAAAAAATATAGAAGAGTATGTCAGCTACTTCACCCAGAAGATTTTGGCTGCTTTTTTACACTTTGTTTTGCAGCATGATGAGTTCATGGAACCTTCAGTTTCTGATTGTGCATTCCAGGTAACAACAGGAACTCAATTGTGCTTGCAAGAAACAACACCTGGCATGAACACTTACTTGTGATATATATCTTTATAGGTGCAGCAGGTATTATTTATGTTGTTTCAGCTTAGTAATGTGTTTCTAAATTTCAATTTAAAGGCTTGTGTAACTTAAGAGAAAAAGATACAATCTTCTCTTACATATCACTTTTTCTGAACAATTTTGTTATTCTTGAAAATATTCAGGCAAGCAGGGTTTTAGAGTAGGTATATGAAATACTGTTTGCTATACAAAAGGTGGGGGAACTTTTCCCACAGAGACAATTAAATGAGCCAGACAGGGATCTGGCTGTCATCTTTACAGATAGGACAACATATAAACTCTCACATTTAATTGGTGCTAGTGTAACAAGAGAAAACTGAACATAAGGTCTCTAGACAGCCAATAAATCTGGCTTGTGTCTTTCTCCCTCAATCAAAGACAGAAAATTACTATTTTTATATCATGTTCAGGTACATTTTGTGTGTGCGTATGTAACAAAGGACAGGAAAGAGAGCTTTTAACTGGACAAAAATGCCATTAGCTTGCTTGAGTTCCTCTAATGTCTAAAATATTCTCCCCATCCACCACCCTTCTGAATGGATCAAAAGTACTGTGATATTTTTATTTTATTTTTAAAGTCTTCTGTTTTGTAATTCTAGGTCAGTGAAGCCAGAAATTTATAGACATTTTTTTTATTGTTAATTTTCTCTCTTGTGTTAGGAAGTGTGCCTCTCTAAGATAATATAGAGTCTGTAAAGGAGCATAGCATACACAGATCAGAAGGGAAAATGAAGGCACGTACCCAAAGAAAAACTTGTCCAAGGTCAAAGAGTGTTTGTTATTGGTGGAAAAAGAAATAAATCCCTGTTCCCATACGTGCCAGGTGAGAATCAGGACACTGACTGTACTACCTCTTTATCTGACAAGGTCATGATAAAATTTAAGGAAGATTAAGGAAAATTTAAAATTTAAGGAAGGTAAATTTAAGGAAGAGCAGAAGAAATGCTGACTTTTTCTTTGTTTTCGTGGCTTTGCTTATCAGCCTTTTCCAAGCAGCTCATAAAAATCATATTCATGACCAAGAAATGTCTGCTAGGTTAATTCCTGTTGATTCACAATCTGTCTGCTCCTTTGATGCCCTATGAGAATGTGTTATATTCCCCATGTAGACAGTAGCATATATGGGGTATATGTTGGTATATGTTTCATGGACACAAGATCTTTTTTCAGCAAGGGTGACCTTGCTGAAAGTCAGTATGTAGTGGGGTAAGGGAAAGAAATCTTGTGGTCACCAACACCATCATGGAAAGAAAATAAATCATCAGTAGAAATAATACTTTAAGTAATATGCAATAGAATACTCTCTTGAGCTCTATAATAAGCTATCTGCAATTAGCTTGGCGTATCTCTCTCAGCTTAATACACACCAGCTGAAAGATTTCATCTAATAATCTTTGAAGTTTAGTTGTAATGTAGGAAAGGAAGCAAATGTTTTTTTAGTTCTTCACTTTCAACTTGTTCTCCTGTGTTAAGATTTTAGCACCTTACCATTCAGATTTATCATTTCTTCCTGGTGACAAGAGAGAGATCAGAAAGCTTTCTGTCCAGGATGACACAGGAAATGTTGCAAGATAAACTGTACATAAACTTTGGTAGTGAAATGACCTTTGAATGTGCCTAGGTTTTAGCACAGCTGTATTTTAAATATTTCATAATAAACAAAGGTCAATAATTCATATGCAATAGAAGCATTTTTTGTTGATCTTCTTTTAATTATTAACTTTTGCAATCTTCATTTAAAGTATTTCTGCCAATCCTTTCTGTGAGTTAAACAGCACATTTGAAAAATGAGTCTTGAACATACACAATAATTTTAATAATATTACTTTATTCTAATACTAATTCATGTGATGAATGGGAGGTTTAGTAGTGTTAAAAATCATTATATGAGGTAATAACTGTGAATACGCATTGATATTTTCCTATTTGGTATTCGTATCATAGAATCATAGAATGGTTGGGGTTGGAAGGAACCTTTAAGATCATCAAGTTCCAACCCCCCTGCATAGCAGGGACACCTCCCTCTAGACCAGGTTGCTCAAAGCCCCATCCAGCCTGGCCTTGAACACTTCCAGGGAGGGGACAGCCACAACTTCCTTGGGCAACCTGTTTCAGCGTCCCACCACACTCAAATATCTGCAGGAGGAATTCCATAAACTGCAAAATCTGGAAGGCAGAACGTAGTTCAAACTAGAAATTGAGCAAACAGGATTACTGTTTTTCAGAAAATTCTGACTTACATCTTTCACTACTGGAGATAATTTCAAGCTAAATAATAGTCATATAATGTAATAAGGGCAACCTTTTTCTTCACTGTCCGGTTAGCATAGAGGTGACTTGACAATAACCTTGCAATCCTACCTTGGTTTAGGTAGCCAGGATAGCATAACAGATGGAAAAATTGCTCTTACTATGGATGGACTGTAAACTGTAGCCCTTGCATTCTCCCTAAAATGATGGGTGCTCCTGTTAACTAGCCAGATGCTCTTTGCTTTGATAATCTTCTTAAATGTAATGTAGCAACTTTCATTCTCCTGACAAAAGAGAGAGAATATTTAGAAAGGAGGGTGGGAGTGGCAATATGATTTTATGATATGCTTATTATCATGTCTAGGTGCCGTGGGACAGAATTCTTACGGAATATTGACATATACTTAAAATCTGGTTATCCTTTGAAATGACAAAAAAAATCACTGGGATTTTTTCTCATGCATTCTTGTGCCTTTACACTGGCACCCTCTTACAACAACTGCAGTGTCCTGAAAGAATGAAACTGCCAGTGCAAAAAAAACACAGGATGTTCAGAAAAAAATTGCAAACAAAAAAAGAAACAAAAATGTTCAGATATTTCTCATCAGGATGCTATGTGAAACTAAACATTTGGCCTAAGATTCTTAGAAGAGAAGAAAAAAGTAAAGGAGGAAAAGGCAGTGGAAAGCAAAACAAGTAAGACAATTGACAAGCAGTGCTTCAGAGTGCCTGAGAGACAGAAAGGCTAATATGATTTATACACTTAATATTTTTCCATGGGTAAGTGTGGCAGCATGTGCATTACCAATAAGTAGAAAGTATCTAAAATCTGTATTATCTCCACAGATAATACAGTAGTTATGAGGTCTCACACCATAAAGGTTCTTTATCTTTTCAAGATCATTTACCATTTCTGTGACTCTTTACCTTGATTACTTTTGCTCATGCACTTGATAATGTGATGACTCTGCCAGTTTCACTTAATAAGCATTTACTGTATTGTACTGCTTCTGCTCTCATACTGTTTCTGTTGTACCTATGATCACATAATCAGAAAGCCAGAATGTATTCTGATATAGTTACTTTTTTTTACTATTTTCATATTCATTCTTAGAACACATGATTTAAAAAAAAAAAAAAAAAAAAAAAAAAAAAAGCCAGTTTGATGAAGTATGAAGAAATCCTAATGGATGGCTTGGCCTTGACCTTCTGCTACACTCAAACTCTACTAAAGCTGCAGGTTTTGTATTAAAAGCAGTGAAAAAAGCTTTGCAGTTCAAGAAATGTAGTGCCAGGTACTCTTTATGTTAGGTGACATAAAGAATCCATGTCGAGTCACAGAATGTAGATTTCAGCCTATTTCTTACCTCCAAAACACACTGTTGCTTTGGAATGTCTGAAGTTGTAACAGATCTGTACTCAGAGCACCTCAGAAATATCTGGTCACACTCAATATAGAATTAAACTGGATCAGAGAATCAAATAGATATTTATCCTGCAACATCAATGATTTTTGTGCAAACACAATACCATAGAAACTGAAAAACACATTTTTGCTCCAATGCTATTAGTATAAACAGTTGGCAAGCTGTCAAGCTCTTTGAGTTATTATATGGTAGCATTTATGCAGGCCCACAGATCTCCAGGTTCCCTATGGAGACAGAAGGAAAGCAGTTAGAAATTTCTATATTTCTTGGTACCTACTTTATCTAGTGGTATTGCTTATCTCTTAAGAATCTAGGACTAAGAAACTGAAATGTGCTTTGATATAAAGTTGAAATTTTTCAGGAATATGCACAATCTGGGCCTTCAAAATACCACAAATTCAGATTAGCTTGCTACCATACCTACTTTTTAAAAAAAAATTCTAGACCTGAGTCACATGCTTCTGTAGAATATAGAGAGAAATGTTTTACTACTGTTTGCACAGGAGACTAAATAATTGTATTCCCCCAATACTGCAATTAATATTTTCTGTTTACTCAACCCAGGGGCTGCGCTAGCATTTTTCACTTAAGTAATGCATAAGAATTCAATGACTGAATATATATGCAAAAAAATATATAGTGGGAAGCAAAGATCAGGCAAGTGTCAAGGTTTCTCTTTTCTTAGAGAAGCAACAACTTCTTTTAATGCTTTGAAAAGCTGTCAAACTGATTTTTTGGTAACTGATTCGCCCACTGACTCCTGGCTTTAACACTTCCTCCACCACCAAAGGCTGAAAATTCCTCATTAACACTACTGTGACAGATCATCATACCAGGTGGTACCACTAAACAATTAAGAGCTCACTCAAAGGCTTCTATTTATAATTCCTTCTATTAAAATTAAAATTTATTTTCAGATCATGCAAACCACAGTCATTTCCACTTCTATTCTATTTTGTAAAACAAAAAATATATGCAACCATTACAAAATTGAGAACACAACTAGGCAGAAATATAAATATCAAGAGGCATTAACAGCAGAAACACAATGTATAATAAATAGAACATGTAAGTATTTAATGAGCAAATTCTTTCTATGAATTGGTGACTAAGGGTATTACTGAGTAAACCAGATATTTCTTCTGCAGCACAAATGCTTTATGTGCAAACAAAAGACATCAGCTACAAGAAATCTAATCTTTATTCACATCAAGCCAGAGTCTCGTCTTGCTCTTAAGTTCAAATATTTTAACAAAGCTATCAGGTTTTTGCCTTTGAGGTTTATTGTTCCTACAGCAGACAAACGATTCCTATTAAGCCTAAGATCTATATGCAGAGTAAGAAGAAACTGTGTCTATATTTTCAGTGTCACATATCTCCTTCTCAAAGTTGACTTTTAAAGGCTTCTGTGAAAGCAATGTTTAATAAAGTGAGAGTGTGAGCCTATTCTTACTATTTAGGTGGTGTTTATGTGGCCTAGGAAGTCCAAAAAGCAAGGCATTAGGAAATATCCATGTTTCATAATTAAGTGAGGAAATTAGGGTTATAGAGTGGAATTGTTTTAGTAGGAAATTAAGCTCTAAATTGACATCATTGCTTAGAGCACAATGTCCAAATGATCAAGAGACAAAAGCACTAATAAGCCTGGTTCATCTGACCCACTCTAGACATCAAACTTTGTATAAGACAAATGTTTCTCTAGAAATGTCAGCTTTTCTCCCCAAGTAATAAGAAAGCTGAATAAAGAGTTGAGCTGTAGTCATATACCTAGCAGTCACGTAGAGTGAAGAATTTTGGGGAATGATGAAAGAGGGAGTTCTGAGCATGGGAGGAGGGAAGGTAGAGATATGTTAATAGGAAAAAAAATAAATAAAAGAGAGAGAATAGTTATTTTTGCTACTAGGTAACAAATGTGTGTCACAAACCTGTAGCAGCAATAAACATGACCAGTGATCATGTCTTGCTGCCACCTGCCATACAGCTCTTGGAACTGAGTTACAGCCTCCACATGCCACAGTATCCTGTGTAGGTCCCACAGCTCTTTCAAGACTCTCTGGCATGGCAATTTACATGGGGACACAGAGAGATTTCAGATTGGAAACCAATCATCATCATTTGACTCTGGTGCCAGTGCAGGGTTGCAAAGGGAAGGCAGCTGCCATGAGCTGATGGGTGAGCTTCTGCCTCTCCTGTTGAGCTGAGAGCAGGTACTTTACACAAGGAAGCATGTTCTGCCTGGCTCAAAGGTGTTTGTATTTGAGGAAAAAATCCTGGAAGAACAACTACAAAGTTATAATGAGTGGATATTTCTAATTCTCAGTAGAAACCATTGGGCAGTATACAGTGAGGACTGAAATCTCTATCAGCTAAAACATGTCAATATATGAGCAAATGCTAGAAATTAATATGAAGATCATCCTGCAAAGGTAAAAAAAGCTTCTACAACAGAACTGTGTGGCAAGAAACTCAGGAAGACCATGCTAGACACCAAAGTCTATGTAATTTCTTAGTCCTAGAAAGGTTCAAGCTGTTAAAAATCTCCTAGGCTACAGCTGCAATGAACAATTTGCTTTGTAACTCACATGAGCAGCTGGTTTCTGGCACCAAATTTGGACACAGCAAAGAAAGATCTGGAACAAGATACCTGCCAAATAAAAAATGAGTTGTTATTTTCTTGAAGGTTAAATCCACTTGCAAGATGTGCACAAGCCATCTTTCTGCTAGTATTTGTTAAGGAAGTGCTAGCTGCACTGCAAGACCCTGAGCTGGTATTAGAATGGATTTATCAACAGGAGGTTGTTACAGGATTGTAGCAGTAGGAGAAAAAAAAAAATCCTGTGATAACGTTCAGAGAAAAAAAAAATCTTTTGAGAAATATCTCTCAGTGAGAGTCAGCTAGAGGAAAAATTCTTCTAGGAAATGCATCTCAAGACATCCTTAATAAATATTTGGGGGAGAAAAAATGCAAAGCAAAATGTTTTGAGTATTTTTTTACATAAATGTAAGCACAATAGGCATACCGGAAAATAACAATGTCAATAGCCCTAAGAATGAATATTCATATTAAATTAAAAACCTGGGAAAGCTAATTACCTATCAAGTGTACAATGCATCAAAATTCAACATGTTACTATTGGCCAGCTAGTGAGCTAAATATCCAGGTACAAGAACTTAATTTTTAATTATTATTTTTAATTTTAAGGGAATATTTCCCACTTGAAATTTGTTTTCTGGGGATATTGAATACAATTTGCTGTTTCAATAATAAACTATGAAAACCTCTGACTGGTGAAATATCTTCAGAAATTAAAAACTAAATTATAACAGAAACAAATCAATAATCTTTATGAAAATGCATTTTTTTAAAAGGCTTTTTTAAAAGGCTTTAAAAGTCATATGTGTCGATCATTATACTGAATCAGGTTTTCTTCAAAGTTCATAAAATTTTACTCAGAAAAATATAGTTTAAATTTTCTGCATAAAATGTCAAGGTTCTGGTTTTCACTTTTGGAAAGAACTGTTGACAGTTCTAACAAAAACCACATGCAGATAAATATAATTTATTTTGAATACCTGAGCATATAATACCATTTTAGTCCAAAAGTCCATAAACCTAAAAAAATAACAATTAAGTACCAAGTTAATAAAATGACGGAAGAATGTCTAACCTACCTGGCAACCCTGCAGACCCTAGTATCAATAAATATATATTGGAGTTTAAATGACAGATACTCACCAAATTGCTGTTTGTGCCTGATTAAAGCATACATGCATTTGCAAACCATACAAATTGTTGCATCTCATTCTACATTACTTCTTCTGAACAATAATCTTTAAATATTGCTGACAAAAAAGCTCTTGATAATTTTGTTTTTATGAACAACAGTATTGTAAATTTAGGCTGTTTACTATGCATATAAAATTTACTATAGCCTTGCAATGGTACTGAAATTTTTGTTGTGAAGAAATGAACAAAAAAAATTTGTAACTACAAATTTTCTTATATTTCAAAGGGACAGCAGACAATGACAAGTATTATTTACTACTGTCTGGGAGCCTTAGACAAATAGCCTGCTGTGCTAAGCACTGTACAAAGACACAGCAAAATACAGCCTCCATCCCAAGGAATGGATAACATCAATAATACATAATAGTAAAAGACTGAATAGGAAACAGAAAGGATAAATATAGGATTCATAAAAAACAGACTACAACAGAGCATCAAATTACTGTAGGTATGGCTCCTTTTTTTTTCCACAAAGGCGAGTTTTCATAGAATACATTGTCTTTATGCTTTCAAGTAGCAACAGATAAGTAAAATTTTCTAATGGTCAAATTTCTCATTGAAAAATATATTAGGTAGGAATTGCAGCACACATAGTATACAAAATCCTGCAGAAGAGCACCAATACTGACTGTTATCTGACACTTTTTAACTGTAAGTAAAATTGCATAATTTCTCTGTAGTAGGTGATAGTGGATGTTAATTTCTGTATATAGCTTAGCACTTTTATCTCTAGGCTTTTCCTCCTAAATAAATTTGAAAAGTAGTGATAATTTTATTATTTAATAACTTTTTTTCTCTTTTCTTCAGAAGATATTGTACTTATTTTTCAAATTTATCAGTCTTCTCCCCTGAACAAATATCTATATATCTTTGCAAAAGCTACATGGAAAACCAGACACTAATGGTACCAATCTGAATGTGAAAATTCAGTTTTAAGACATAACTAAAAATACTAGATTTTGTTTTAACTGTCTTTCAATTGATACTTTTTCATCCCATAAATAACTTGTACTGTCTTCCAGTGTCACTCACATGGTTTTATTCATGCAGCAACACTAGGAGAGTGGCCAATTTGTACCAAACAGCTTGTGTCCTGTTTGCTTCATGGGAATGTAAGTAGCCTTTAGGTGACTTCATGGGCATCATTGCCATGATGGAGAAAGAGAAGATGAAAAGCAGTGATTAGGGAACCCTATGGGTATGCATGACATTATTCACAACATCTATCCCATTCTGTCAGTGCTTATTTCACTGTTTCACTATTTCAGTTTGGGACAGCATAAGGACCAAACAAAAAGAACAATCTGAGTTTTACATGACTAAACATACACACTCTCTGACTTTATAGACATATCATAAATCTTTCTGACAGCTGTTTAGTCATCTGTGTAAAACTCAGATTGTTCTTTTTGTTTGGTCCTTATGCTGTCCCAAAGTCCTGATGGCCTTTGTCTTGACAGTATAGAAATTTAGAGATGAAAGACACAAGGTGTTTGATACTCCAGCTAGCACAGAGAGCCTTATGTCTTAATCTCCTTACTCTTACCTAACAGATGGAATAATAGAAGCTAGACTTGTAAAGCTCTTTTAGTCTTCTTATTGAATAACTTGTATAGTGCAAACGCCAGTAGACTGAAGGTCAGCCCTGCTATGCCCAGCCTTGTGTGTGATCCTTGTGCTTGGGATTTGTAAAAAGCTGGGGATCACTAAGTGACATCACAAGACCTCTGCATCAATAGATTGCCACAGTTCGAACATACCCCAGTCATCTATCTGTTATTTTCTGCTTAAGAAACCAAAATCGATATGTACACAACAGTTGCTCTGTCATTCCTGTTATGTGGAAGGATATTTTATATGTAAGAGGAATTTTCCCTATCTCTGATGATTGTTTTACTCACCAAAGAACAGACAAAAACAACAAAAAGAATTAGTCCCAAGAATGGAAGCAATAAATATTTCAAAATATTTCCACACCAGTTACCTCCTGGCTTTAGTTATTCTTTTCACTTCATCTGTGTTTTGAAAATGTTTCAAAAGAGCTTATGAAAGGCTGGTTGAGCTAGTACTGAAATACACTGTAGCCCAGGAAACAATAGCAATTTTGAACACATTCATGCACACACCCATATACATATACATACATATATTTTGATAATTTTACAGTTTTTACATGTTTTTTCCAGGCCAGGTCCTGCATAAATTCGAAATTTGCTCTACAATCCTAGTCAAGCTCTTAAAAAAGAACACATAATACACAAAAGATCTGTTGTAGCAGCTACAAAGAGTGCTTCTCAAGTTGACAGAAAGTGTTATGGGTATGAAAATGAAAAAAAAAAAGTGTGGGAATTATTGTAATTTGCATTTATGATGTGATTGCCTCCAGTACAGATTAAAATCAGAACCCCTACTAACAGTGACTTTCATAAAGCAGCTTGTGGTATCAGGAAAATGCCTTTGCTTCTGATCCCCACCTATAGGAAGAATATGCAGACTACACTGAGCTTGGGATTCAGTGTCAATTAGAGAGCAACTCTCTACAGTTTGCCCCTGTAGTAGATGTCAGGAAATAAAAGGTTACCAGCTGGCTTTGGAAGAAAAGAGAATAATATGCTAATAGGGAAATGTGTCTGCTGTTTACTCTTATTCTATATTTAATGAGATTATTGTAATGTGGTTTTTATCTCAGGCTCATAAGAACACAGGATACCTAAGGAATATTTTCTTCCCAAAAGCTTTTCTTTCACTGGAGAAGGAAATGCTGAATCTCCATAAAACACCATGCACCCTCTGTAACAATAACACAACTGCCTCTGAGTTGTCATCCTGACAAAAGTTCTTAGAATTTTATATTTTATATTTGATGCAATATCACCTATATATTTTTTTACACTTATATGAAAGAGAGAGAAGGAACCCAACCAACAAAACTTTGAAGCTTCATAGCTTCAAAGGAATGGTTAAAATGTGAAATAGGCTGATTTCTTTTTGTTTATTTCTTAAATGTACAGAACTTAGAGATCACCTCTCTAAATCACACAATTTTTATTTAATTCATTCTTGCATCTGTTCTGTGACTTACTACACCTGTTTCATGACCCCCAATGCACTTGTGCTGTACATGTGGCCATGACAAACCCTTGTTAAAGGCTAACAGCTGAAGAACACTTGATGAATATGCTTGGAACTCAAACACTGCTACTTGTAAAATCAGAAATTAAATCCTATTGAAAGCAGCCAGAAGTGGATGATCTTGCATTTCTGAAGCTGCAAAATCCAAAGGCACAGCTTGCTCTCAGTCCCTTTCCTGAGATCATTATCTTATCTAATGGCCTGAAATTGTTTTTCATACACTCAGTCTGGTTCAAGTAGTTATAAAACCCTAACTCTGCTAACACTGCACAAAACCGAAAAAGGCTGACCCATAAAGAAGTAAATTTCAATAAAATTCCAAGAGTGAAGCCAGTGTTTTGAGAAGTTTGAAGGCCAGCATGGGAACGTATATACTTGTATTCAAGAATGAAACCTACTCAATAATCTGCTTTTACATGGTGTCATAATGTGAAAGGAAAATACCTTATGTTAAATGATATATATTCGAATACCTACCCTAATAAACAATAGCTCCTAAAAGATATTGCCTAAATTTCTAACTATCCCTCCTACTGAAACAAATCATGCATTTTTCTTGGCATATGTGGCTCATCTATACAGTTGCATAAAGTGTGTTTTGCAATTATTGTTTTGTGACCCACAATTTAGTACATAGGGGTTTACTAATAGAAGCTGATGTATGAAGGTAAATCAAGGATTGCATATATTGATGCTCCACTTGAACACAAAATCAAGTGGATCAAGTCCACTTGAATAAAGCATCAAGTAAACTGTTTTAGCATTACCTCTCATCCACTGCTATATGGAAAATTATGAAAGCAATAATGTAATCTTCAGTTTTCTTTTTTCTGAAGTTCCAGAAATAGTAAGAAGTTATAGGCAGAATCCTCACTTCTTAAAGAAGTTTATACATCCTTACACATCACATTTGCAAAATAAAGAGTCAGCAAATGTACCTACTGACAGCAGTGTAGCAGCTCTTCACAATTGGGCAGTTGCTGAGTAGATACTTTTCATAACTTGAAGATTGAAATGGTTGCTTTGTGAAATTACTCAGTCATAAAAATGAATGAGTGAAATTATTTGTGGCCTCAAAACTTAATGAAAGAATGTGGCTGGAATCATTAAAATACATTTTAGGGGGGTTTCATAGATTATCTTTTTGTCAGTACTGTGTTAAAATTTTTCACAAACATAGCTTTTAATTGAGAGTATTTCAACTATTATTTTTTTTTTGTCTGCTTTCCATGTAATATGCTAAGATAGTGGTTTTGAAGCATTTTCAATTCCATCAAAGAACAGGAATATGTCAGTTTTAATTGTACTTGGAAAAGTTCTGAAAGAGCTGCAGTTTAGTTCTGTGATGACCTATGAACTAATCTTTTCATATGGATTTTAATTTCTATGATTCAAATCAGTCAGTAGTTTTCATGAGTCATCACTTCTTTTTTGAAGAACAAATTTTGACATATTATGGGTGGTAAAGTACAATCCCAATGTACCAGCCTAGAGTCCATCAGCTAAAAAAACAGCTTTTTAAAAAAAAAACAAAAAACAACAAAAAAAAAAACAAACCAGCTTTTAGTTTTGCATGTTTGATATTTGTGTGGTTTTGCTTGATTCTTGCAAGAAAAGGAAACCAAGAGATATTCAAAATAATTTCACTCTTAACTTCAGTGGTGGTCAGAATTCATAGCCACACATCTTTGTGTGGTTTAGTTTTTGAAGAAGTGCTAGCATATTCAGGTTTATTTTGTAATTTTGCAACATTAAGTTTGCCCAATGTTTAGAAATTTTATTGAGTTCATCTATCTAATTCTTTGATCAGACTTGTGCAGTTTGTTTCAATGAGCTGCTATAAAAAGAGAATCTCAGTGTGAGTTTATACATGTAATGGATACCACTTTTTATAATATAAGGCTACAAAATACACCTAAAATGCATTAGTGTAATTTTATTGAAGTTTCTTAGATTTGTCAAAATCAATGGAGAGATATTAATTAATTAATTTCCTCCACCTCTAGTTCCAGTCTGATACCTTACAGATACTAGTCTCCACCTGGACTTTGACCTATATAAGTAAATGTTCATCTTTCTTCTTAAACTCTCCCAATATTTTTCAGCATAAACTTTTACTTGGACTAGAAATGCTGCTTCTTTCCCAGATAAGAAATGCAGCTATTTAAATTAGTATCTAGTTAAGAAAATAATTTCCTGATACTGGATTGAAATAAAATGGTATTGCTCAAAATAAGAGCTCCTCCTGGGCTGAAGGATCGTTGTATATTTTTGTTTGTAAGCAGTTCTGACTTGTTTCCCTTTTGAAATGGAACCCTTGAAAGCTACAGCTGCAACTATGAAAATGCATGAGGATTTTGGAGTCTTTGTGAGATTTCATTCATCTCACTTTGACAAGACAGCAAGTTGTTTGTGAAAGACCTACATCAGATGCTTATGTTTATGCTATGCACTCCCACAGTAATAGGTTTCTCATTTGATTTCAAGGGTTAGGTTTTTCTTTCCTTTTGCAGTCATCTTGAAGTTTCAAGAGAAGGGAAAAGCTCCTGTGAATATTCTACTCTAAGTATTTGAATTTTGAATTACCATGTATGGACTTTGGGGAGCAGTTTTCCTTTTGCCTCAGGAGTGGGACTGTAGGACTATTGCAGATGGTGAATTTTAGTTTTAGTGATAGAAGTGAGGTACAGTTGATATGAGAAGGGCAGTCATTCCCTGAAGTCTCCCCAGGGGGAGACAGAACAGAAATTGCAGTTCCTATACAGAGAGAAAGTATTAGGTGAAATCGTACCGTTCTACCCAACAGTCTAGATATCCCAGCAGACTGAAGTCCCTAGAAGATTTATGAAAGTGGTACAAGCTAAAAATGGTTTCATACATGCTTCTTCAAACCTGAAACTCCTGACAATATCACTGCTTGAGCTGATCTCCAAGGCCTAGCACAAAAGAGCACAAGTGGTACGGACCAAGCGTAATAAAACACAGAAGACAAGAAAACTGAAGCAACCAGAGGCACTGGGTAATTATGAAATCGATAAGGAATTCGGTAAGTTTAGGAAAATACTCAGATAACCTTTGAGAATAAAATCCAACATTTCAAAAAATATATATCGATATAAAATAATGTGTCAGACCAAACTGGACAAGCTGATAGTCTTCATTTTTAATTCTCTTTATTTTCTCTTCATGATTATTGACTGGCTTCGCCAAGTAAAATATAGTAGAGATAAGTGAAATAAAAGAAATTTTTAAAAACCAGGAAACAAAAAGACATAGATCCAGTAGTGACATTTACTGATATTAGACAGGATCAGAAAGTAATCCTACAATTAGGGAGCTCCATAGAAACCTAGTTACATCCTCTGTTAAGTTCAAATTCTTTCCAGTAAGCTCAAATCCTTTTTCAGTTCTTACACACACCTCCAGTTTCTCTGTTCCTCATTCATAACCCAGTTAAGAGCTAAGAGTTGCTCATATATTCTGCCCTTACTGAAAGGGTAAGTTGAGAAAATTCCTTTTTTTTATAGACATGCAATAAAGAATCCTGACAGATTAGTCCTGCCTCTTGAAAAGAATACCTGACTGTGGGCCTTGTTTCCTTATTCCCTAAATATTAGGAATGCAAATCCATTCTCCAGAAACACTCCATTTAACTTGTGAATATATTGTCAGCTATTCAAAGACAGTTTTTTTTTCTTTCTGTCTGCATTGTACATACAAGTGTTTCTTGTACTGGAGATCTTGGCCTTGTCACATTAAAGTATGACAGGCTTGGAGCTGTCCAGATGATTTGAAGGTTGTGGAAGCTTTACTTTCTACTGAGAGTACTGTGAAAGTACCATGAAATCTCTTGTTTGAGCCAGCTGCAAAACTTCCAGAGGTTTTGCCTACAGCAAATCCTGGGTTAAGATTAAACTAGGCAAAATGCCTGAAGAGATACTGAATATGTTTGATACAAATTACACTGTCCTGTTGGTTTGAAGGGACACATTAGTAGAATCATTAACCATAATCATCCTCAATTACAAGCACTGTAAGCACCCATACAGCAGACCAATACATGAAGCCACTGTTTGCATGCAGTGCCTCTAATTTACAAAGACATGGCTACCTCATCCATAGCTGGACACAAAGCTTCAATTTCCAACAGAACAGTCTGAATAATTTTTAACTTTGGGAATTTATGTATCTTTTTATGCCTCTTTTTCTCCTAATTCCTTTTAAGACAGTCAGTCTTAGAAAAGACAGTATTTATGTCTCATTATTCTAGTTCAAATGAAAAATGCATTTTCGGTTTGGAGAGGCCTCAGAGTGCTCTTTATGAATTCCTGTAAGCAACCACCAGGGCTCACCACCCCGAAAGTTTTGTCTGAAAGACTCTTTCATTACCTAATGTTGTTGACACATTTCCACAGTCAAAGCAGCAATGGGAAACTGTACAGACCATGATTACAACTGAATGAAAGATCTTATAATAGACTTGTCATTCTTTCTGGGTCACCTCCTACAGTATTACAGTCTTCCTACCAGAGTACAATGATTGCTTCATGTAGATCTCATGTCCAGCTGGAGAACAGTTAGAGTAGATTTTAATAATGTATAAGCTATTTTGTGGTGCCAGTAAGTAATATTATAGTGGGTTCTATTACAGTAATCTTTAAATTGTCTCCAACCATTTTCTCTAATGAAATGAGAGTTTTGAGAAAACTATTTGCTATGTTAATGGAAGATATTTTTAAAACCTCATGGTTTCACAGGGGTATGTAAATATATCTTTTGTACTTGCATATAATATACATTACTGCAGGTAGGACTGATAACACTACCTATTATTAGAGCTGCCAGGTATTTTAAAATAGAAGGGCTTATTTTCAGTTGCTTATAGCTTTACAAATTTTATACATTCGGGTTAATATTTCTTATGCTTTGTCTGCCACAAGATCAGAGCATTTTCCCCTGTTTGGTGAAAATTTTGCTTAAATGTTTAATGGTTTCAAGAGAGGGATTAATGATGTTAATTCAGTCTTCTGCCTATCTTAAAGCATAGGTACTTTCTTTCATGTCCCCTCATGACTTTTTGAAAGAAGATTTGAAGGTGGTTTGGGTTCAGATGTGCATATTTCCTTATCCCTGTAGAAAACTGTTAAAGGATAGCAAATTTATGAATTTTGCAAAAATGAAATTTAAACGTAGTTGAAGAAAATTTACTATTTCAGCAGGTAGCATATTCCAAGGAAACTACAATGACTATGCCAAATGAGGACATTTTCCCAAATCTGAAGTTACAAACTGCTACAAGGCTGGCTCTGACCTTTCCTGAGCCCCAGAACATGTTCCTGGCAGTCCACTCAGAGATTCATAGAATCATTAAGGACCTCTAAGACCATCAAGTCCAACGATCAACCCAAAACCACCACACCAACTACACCATGTTCTGACCATGTTCTAAGGATAGTAACTCCACTTCCCCGGGGAACCTGATCCAATGACTGACCACTCTCAGTAAAGAAAGTTTTCCTAATAGCCAATCAAAATTTTCACATTCCTGATGTGTGAGTCAGCAATGCTTTGTATATTATTCCATATATGCTGAGTTTGGAGAGCACAGCCCCAAGTTCTGATGTGGACAGTTTATCTATTGATGTAAATTGGTTGGAAAGAAGTGGAGGAAGATGAAGCCTCTAAAAGGAAAGAAAAAAAAAAAAAAAAAAAAAAAAAAAGAAAAAGAAAAAAAACCCACAAAAAAACCAAAAAACCCACACCACACACAAAAAAACCAAACAGAACATTGGAAGTTCCAGTGTGAACTCAGCAATTGGCCATGAGGATCCTACAGCAGAAACTTACAGCTTAGTAGTGCAGGGTTCCTAAGTCTCATGACACATTTGGGAGCTCTCTGAGTTATTCTCTGTGCCTTTAAGAAGAAGTTATGACAACAAGCTAAAACTAGCTCAGCACAATTTGATACATTTGGGAGACTTTTAAATAACTCTTTCCAACAAGCATCCATAACATATTAAAAGACCTTTGGCCATAAGCATAGCTATTTCTGAATTTAGCAAGTAGTTACTGTAAACAGAAGATTTAAGCTTCACATTCTTTTTAGCTTTACATCATCACTGAACAGATTTCAACATAATAATCATGTTATTTATTGCTTGGTCAGTTAGGATTAGTTTGGCACCATGGAAAGGGTAGCCAAGAATAGGAGATGGAGTTACAAATTACTTTCAGGGGCTTCTTGAAAGTTAATAGACTTTAAATTGAATCAGGAATACATTATTTGATACTGCATTGTGATTGGGGGGATATTATACAGGAGGATTTATTTTCTTTAAAAAAATTGGAGTTACTGTTGTTCTTGACTTTTCTGGCTAGGTACAGAATCACTCTGATTTCACTCTAAACCTGCAGAATATTACATCTTGGAAGGTCAGGATATTCCCAAGATCAGCAGTAAACTTAAGTAAACTTACCTCAGAGGTTTAATTCTTCATCTTTTTTCCAATATAGACAAGTTTTAGCTATATTAAGAACACCAGACTTCTCCTTAAAATGTATAAACTCTCCTTAAACTTAACTTTGGTAGCTCGTGTTCTCTTGCAAATAATATATTCATTCCTCTGGGAATAAAAGAAGAAAAAGGAAAGACTGGCAGTACCACAGCATCTGTCTAAGTCAAACCTTTCAGTTATTCCTGAAATAAATCTCTTGCTATCACAATCAGGTTAGATCAGTTCTGTGATTCTGTTAAGAAAAGCTTTTTGAAATTTTATGACTCCATTAAAAATGGAGACAAAATGATGAGACATAATTATTCTATTATTTCCAAAGGTAATACACTAATTGAGGGAGCCAGCAGAACCTAACAGTTTGAGACAAAAACAATAAAGTCAATCAATGAAGCCACCATACAGCATAAAAGCAAAAGGTACCTAGAACAAACTGACTGTTCCTGAGTTATGTTACTAGCTGTTTGGAGGGAACACTCAACTCATAGTTCCAAAATTCTCATTGCCTCAAAATTTTCACCTAAAAATGGCGGTGCCATTCCTGCCCCTTCTCAAATGCAGTATAATTTCATGTTCATATAGATTTTTTATGTATGCTGTTCAGAGTCCTTGAGACCCTGTTCAAAATCTGAGTTCATCAAAAAAGAAGTCGTTTTTGAGCATCATTGGAGGAATCAGTATAGAATGAGCTAAAGATTATATTTGTCTTAATTAACTGTTTAATGTGGTATAGGGGAAACTGTGTTTGTTTTACCAGGCCCCACACCACAAGATTTGTAACAGGCTTGCTTAAGTCCAATTGACAGATTGACATCTATCATAACACAGCTGGGAGTACTGTACAAAAATGCAATACCATTTTCTACAAATAGTTGCCAAGGACATACAAAAGGACCCCTGTCAAGCTTGCGTGCTTTTTTATTAATGTCTATTGTGCCCCCGCCAAGCATTTCTGGAGCTAAAAACTTTCTATCACAAAGCTCAAATAAATTCCTGGCTGTACCTCTGCTGAGAGAGGTGGCATCTTTTTGATGGATCTCCAGGCACCAATGGCTGCAGCTAAGGGCAAGAAGACAAAGTCATTTTCATAAGGGGGTGGGTGACATAGTTAACACAAGGAGCTTAGCTGAACAAACTGAAAAACTAAATACTATCTTATGGTAAGGGTAAAAGAATCTATTGGGAAACAGATGCTGGACTGAAATGTGTAATCATGAAGAACACCTTGCAAAAGGCTGAGTAGGCCTAAAGCCTTTTTTGAAATTTTGTTCATAAACTTCTTGACTTTGCCAATCCAAACAGGAAATACTGCATGAAAACACATTTCCACAATTTTCTAATATTTCCTCCTTTCAAAAGCAGTGAAAATGTCATGAGTACATAAGTACTTTTACTCCGGGATTAGAATGCAGAACTATGGAGGTTTCAGAAATAAATTTATTTAAATTTAGTCCAATCGTTCAACCCCATAACTGGAGCCAAGTTTAGTATCAGTTTCTAGTATTTCTATACTTATTGTGCTACACGTAATCTACAAGAACTGATCAGGAGGTTTAGCTGTTATTTTCTGAGAAATTAGAAAGTATTTTTTTCCAAAGTGGCTTTCAAAAACAGTAATAAAAAAACATAGTCTCTCATGTTTTTAAAAGATCATTTTAACGTAAACTTCCAAATAATTAATTAATTAATGCCTTCATTTGGATAATGTTGAAATGAGATTCAAAGCATTTCAATAACATTTTTAAGTATCTTGTTCTTCATCAGTGAATAGAGCTGTGATAAAGCTCTAGGAGACTGTGGGAAGTGATTCTCAGAATTTCAAATCTACTTCTTAAATGTCAGTGAAAGGAAGATTACCAGGGATTCTATAAGTTTTTTGTTGGTTTTGTTTTTTTTTTTTTTTTGGAAGAAGAGTTTCCAGGATTTCTTACCTTCCTAAAAATCCAGAGGTCACAAACACTGAGGATCAGCCCTATGGGAGTATTTCAGTGTTGGGGCTTCCCATTCAGCAGCCACATATAAAAGGGCTATGTTCTAAGTTCAATCCATTCAAGAACAAATTCATTTGCATGAGAGTTAAGCTTTTTCTGAGAAAATATTTGGCATGGGGAAAAAATCAAAAACCAATCAAAAAAATTTTTTTTATATTTTTTATGGAAATATGGTGATTATTTAAATAAGAGAATCACTTTTAATACAGAGATGGAAATCAGATCTCTCTCATTTCTTGTGTCTTACAAATCATACAGAAAGTATCTCATTACCTCACGAAAAAGAGGTTCAGAAATATCCTAAAAACAATGGTCAGTCTTAGCTTCATTAAGTTTCTGAAGGGCTTTTTTATATCAGAACAGGGGGGAAAAAGGGTTCTAGTTAGTATGTTTTAATGTATTAAGTTAGAACATGTGATGCTCTCTCTAAGGAAATTATGGAGGTCCTATCAGTCAAGTTCTTTGCAAATAGAATTAGGAAACAGAAGAATACATTGTAGGGATAAAATCTGCAAAAGGCAGCTGGGAATAATGAAGTCTGATGCTTTAATTCTAATTCTATTACTTGAAAGATAATGCAACAGGAAGAGCAAGTCTTCTTTTAAAGAGAAGCTTTTAATGAGGTTGAACATCTGAAAGACATATCCAGATGTACAGACTACACTGATTGCATAGCTATCAAGAGAAAAATACGTATGGGTAAAAAAAATTTCCTCTTACTCAGATATGTGTTAATTCCATTCAGTTTCCATGCACTGTCTCTGACAAATATTATGAATTATTTTTAATCCTTCTGCTTTTTAGCTTAATTTCCTATGGATAAAGAGTATATATGATTATTATTGGCTATGCATGTGTTGTATGCTTGTTCTCCCAATTTCAATAACATTGGAACAAGCAGAATATGCTGCAAAGAATGCTAATGGTACTAGAAGATGTAAATCTTCTATGCATATGCCTATATGAAATCGACAAGAAGAAAAGAGAAATTCTATTAGTGTCCCAAAGACTATGCATACTTATAAATGCCAGAATCACAACAAAACCTTCAAACAATTGTCAAATCTTCTTAGGCACCTCAAAAAGATACAAATCTGTAGTAAATCATGTTCACTAGTTCATAAGCTCAAGGAACTATTTGTACTCTTTTGTATTTCTCAGCAAATGGCAAGCTTGCAGGCAATTTGCCCTGAGGTTAACATCAAGCATTCCCAGAAATGGATTAGAAAGAAGTAAATTTTTTTCAGTATGGTTATGATCTGGGGTTAGCAAAGAAAGGATCAAGAAGTTAGAAACTTTACTGATTTCTTTTGTTCTGAACTAAAGCTATGAATAACCATGACAAGGGAATTTCCTTCTCTTCTGAGCTACTGTAAAAATGTATGACTTATATAATACCTATTTGTTGTCTAAGCCTTTGGTGCAGTCTCATCTTCTGATGATAACACAATGGTATGCTCACTATCTGACATCTAGATTATTGTATCATGTTTATAATTGGCTGCTATGAAACAAAGATTCATGAGTGATCAGCCCAGATTCCAGCAAGTTTTTCTGGAGCAAACTACAAAGCATACAGACATAACTAAATATTTCTACAAGCAGCTACATAATTATGATCGGCAGTGAAGAAGAAATCAATCAGCAGCACAGTCACACAGACTTAAAAAACATTTGTAGAAAATAGGAGACACCTGAGTTGGCAAAATTCTGTATTTCCTCCTGCTGGACTTACTGTGTACTATTGCAATATATTTAATGAAAACATCTCTAAAAGGTGGACTAGTGTAGAGCCACCAGATGGCTGGGGTTTTTTTAATAATTTTGGAGAAAGAAGAGGATTTTAGATTTATTAAGCATTCATCACATCAAATAAATATGGAGTAAAATTCAAACAGACACCACTGAAGTAGGAATGGATCTGAAAAACAAGCTGCACATCGATGATAGGTCTTAAACAACCACCCTAACTTCTTTTTATTCTCCCTTATAAAGATTATATGCTGGAATTATGGTTGTAGCCACTGCACTGCACCAGAAGATGAAATCCAGCATTAGAGAGAGGGCTATAATCTACAGCAAGTGTTGAATGCCTCTTACATAGTTGACCCATCAACACCTTCTCTATCTTCATTTCAGTCACAGTAAACACTTAAATAGTCTAAATACTTCTGCAGAAGATTTCCATCACAGTTTCATCCCTTTTTGATCTCTCTCCCAGAGAGATCAAATGAGATTTCTTTTTCTCTGAACAGTTGTGGTGTCCATCTCTTATATAAGGATCTAAAAGTCTTAACATAATTTTTTTTCCCAGGTATAGTGATTATAATCTTGTGCCTAATCTGTTTTTGGGAAGTTTCTGTAAGTACAGTGAATCTTTTTTTCAGATTACATTTGCCACTTGGTAGCATGCCGTCCACTTTAGACTTCTCATATTTATCTAGCCATTCTTTCCTGGCAATGAGATGTTCTGTCCCTTTGAAAAAAGAATATCCTACTTTATAATTCAGTGTCAGTGTTTCTGAAGCTATAAAACCTTCTAAGTTATGATCTCTGCAAATCTCCTTTTTTTTTTTAATTCCAAATTTTCATGTTGTCAATCATGAGACTCCAGAATCTTCTGATACCTAGGAACCTGCCTCTGGAACCCACTTGCAAAAAAGAAGAGATTTAAAAATGTTTACTCCAATCAAAGTACAGAATTTTCTAGGAAATTCAGCATAGGATTGTATGGCTCATTTTGGCTCAAAATTTGTTGCTTAAGAAATTATGATAGAGTCCTTAAATGTAGAAAATCTTCTTCTCCAAATCTATAGTTGATATGCCAGAGATTATGCCATGAGCTCAAAATAGATAACACTGTTGATGACATTGGGTGTACTAAAATAGAAGGTGATCCAGGCTTGCACTTGTGTCTGAATGAGTTAGGTCTTGGGACATATTGATCCCATGAGAGAAGATTACACCTAAGACAGTTTCCCCTGTATTTCTCATGCTTTTTAAATCCCAGAAAGTTTTACCTTTCTGTGTCTGTGGGATTTCTGATGACCCTGTAATTCACAAGTGACCAAATTCCTGCATTCTGACTCTCACAGGTGTTATCAGTTTGCCTCACTGGTTTGGCAAATCCCAATAGAGTCCTCTGTTACAAAATAACCAAGTGGTAGGAAGGTAGTGTATGCCCCATGAGAACAACTACCATATTATACATATTTGACCATTTTGGGCTGGTTTGTTCCTACAAAATCTTCCACGGTGAAAAAATGCACCTCTTTCAAAGCTCCCATGCAATGACAAAGGAGAACTGGTCTCAGAAAGTGACCTGGTTCCCCTGTCCACAAATGTAAAATTTCATCGGTCCTCCAACAAGAAGAAGATTTGACCTGTCCCTCTCCTGATATAGTGTTGTGGGGTTGGGGGACAAGGGAGGATGAAGGAAGAAAAAGAGGAAAAAAAACCCTTTGTTCATCTGAATAACAGTAAGATCAGAATTGGTCCCTAGGTGTTTTTTTCTAAATGACACATTTCGGTTTTGTGCGTTTCTGTCTCCAAACATAAGACTTTACCTAACACAGAAGTCAACAAGAGGAAATGTTTTCATATTGCACCGACTCATTTAAATTAAATTTCCAGTAGTCATTTCTTACTAGAGAAACCTTCCAGGTCATTTTTTTTATGTTTTTCTTTTTGGATATTTATATAAATAGGCAGGTTATTAAATAGTTTATAATTTTTTAGAAATCCGTAATTCTGTGTGTTTTATTTGCCTGGGTGTAAAATTTATCTATATATGAATAGGTTATTATTATTAAATATAAATTTAACTAATATTTATTATTTAATGTCATTTAAAAAGCTTTTAAGAATTGCATTAATAATATTATTTTCTTTCCTGAAGAAATTGACTAGCAAAAGTAAAATTGTTTTTTTGTTTTGGTTTTGGTTTTGTTTTTTTTTTGTATTCTGATACATTCCTTCAGAAACAGAAGACAATTTTATATGAGAACAACTTATTGAAATTTTTTTTACTGTTGGTGGTGGAGTTGTTTTGAGTTGCTGTTAGGTCTTCAGACAGTTTCAGTGGAAAGTATCTGACCTTTCTTTTTATTGGACTTTTTAAATAAAGTTTTGATTTTATGCATGCCACATCAGGTTATGGTGATTCTTCTATCTACCTACCTTGGTCTAAACAATGTTGGCATCTCAGGAGTGTGAAAAGGCACCATTTTTCAAAAGACTTAAAACAAAAATTTTGAAAAATAGTCATTTTGACAGGTATCAAAAACAAACAAGCAAACAAAACCCCTTGAACTTCACTTATGACAGTGTTAAATACTAGCAAGACTTGTTTTTTAAAAGAAAAAATGTTAATCCTGAAAGTGAACACATTTGTGGAAAAGAGTGCAAAAACATTAAATGTGACATAAATATTTCATGCTTGGAAAAAAAAAATTAAAGGCAAAACTTTAAAAATTTAGAAAAATGTTTTAATGAAAACATTCCTGCTTTCACATTTACCAAGTTAAAAATTCCACAATTTAAAAATTCTTATTCATCTGTCCTATTACACATTAAAATAACTCTAATAAGAAAGTTAATTAAAAAATTTGACACTTTAGATAAAAATTTGGAAAAAAAGACAACAAATATTTCAATCTACCTGAATTTCTATTTATAATGCATGAATTATATCTATATTTTTAATATGTTAGGAATACTCATTTCTTGACCTTATGATTTTGTTTGCTACTATCTCACTAGAAACAAAATTTTCTTCCTCTTCTGACTTGAAGTCAAAAAAACTACCAAAAGTGCATAATCCTTTCATTTAATGTGTCAGACTAAGGGCAAAATTAATGAGATGAGGAATGCTTATAAATTAAGAAACAGTATGGTGTGGTATGATATAGTATTCTGTGCTGTGACTGTCCCATAATAATAGGTTTCATCCAGTACCTTCCTGAGGCAGAAGCTACTTTTAGGGCTAATTATAAAAAGGGTCCTGCAGGCAAAATCCTGTACTTAGGACACTAGACCTGAATTCAAATTCCTTGTCGATACTTTGCACTTAAGATATTTAAGACCGTATTTTTCAGACATAATTTTGATATTATAAGCCTTTGGTTCTAAAACTGTCAAAACATCACTTCCCAATCTCAAAGAGATATCTACAGATTATTATTTTACAAAAGCCAGTGTAAGTTATTTTCTCCTGTAAATTACATTTCAGCTTCTGACAGCTTCTTTCACAGCACAAAGTCCTAGCACTCTCCATAGCTGAAGAGTCTGGCTACAGATGTCCCCTGCCTGCCTGCACCAGGTAAGAGAGAGAGCTGCTCCACAGGAAGGCTCAGTGCAGGTTAGGCACCAGTTCATTCACATCCATCCTCCTTTTCCTCTAACAACTCTTGTTCTTGTGTCAATCCACATGTAGGAAGTGTTTACGGATTCACAGACTGGCTATTTTTGACACTTAGATCCCATTATTAATAGATATCGAAGTCAGGCTTACACTGGTGCTCTTTCTTGTTGATTTCTCTTCTGGGCTTTATTCGTTCCTTATCACAGAAGGGATATGTTCCTCGTTTCCTGTATATTGCCTCTTTGATTAATGCCTCTTAAATCCTCTATGAATTAAGAGGAAATCATCTTGCTATCATCTGGGCCTGCAGTTATAGAAATACAAAGGCAAATCCACAAGTTTTTTTTTCATCTTCATGTGCACTGTGGTTATAGTGTTACTCTGAAACGAAACCCTATTGAGGAAGAATTTAGTCTATTAAAAGGTCAAATATGAATTCATATTGGATTTTATCTTTCCTCAAACTTTCTTGAAGTGAGAAGTGATATTTAACATGAGTAATAGTTCCATGTCTCCTTAAGTTTATTTTTACAGTTGCGTAACTGTTGCGTAGATTGTCATTAGATATTAGTCTTCATGAAAGTCTCAAACTTTAGTTGGTTCTTTTCTTGAATGCACTACATTTGCTTTACATTAAAGGGATCAATTTTTTTACAGAAATGTTGGACATCATAAAACTGAAATTATTGATTCCATCAACAGATTTTGCAGTTTTTGTAAAACGAGATTACTCCAGGTAATTACCTGAGTTTTTAAATTCAGGATCTGATCTGAATTTCACTTCCATGGACATCAGCTCTAACCTTTTCTAATGTGATTTTTTTTTGTGGATACTAACATCTAATGCAGTATTATTTTTCAGTCAGTAACAACCAACATCAAAATCAGCCAGTTTTAACAATATTCATTGAAAATGTGTTAAATATATCTGACTACTTTTTCTAGTAAATAATCTGAAAATAATAAACAGATTAAAGAATTTATCAATTCTTCTAAACAAAGATTTACTAAACACAATGTGAGAGCATGCATTATATAGACATCATCTGCATATTTCAAATATATGTTATAATATAATGCTATGTTTTTACCTGTAGAAAATCTTATCTTCTGAGAGACACTGACACCAACAAATAATTTTAAATACATGTTTTCAACACAAGGAAACATGGGGGAACTGAACACAGAAATTGCATGGTTTAATACTCATAAAAAATAATAGAGGAATTTTGAATCAATTAAAAATGAACAGACTCTTTGATTCATGTTGTTAAATGAAATGTAACAAACTATTATTATTCATAAGTTGGAAAAGAGGCCTCACCATGTGTAAATAGAAACTTCAGAAAAAGTCCAAAGGGGTCTTATCAATTTCCCTGAGCCTAATTAGGAATTCAATATAAAGAAAATCTGCGAAGATATGTGGCTATGCCATACTGACCAAGGCAGTGTTTAAAAATCTTCTAACTCAACCCTGCATTTCATGTGTATGAGAGACTGGAGAGGAAAATGATCTTGGAAAACATCTTCACACTTCTTGTTCCTCATATTCATCAGATCACTGAGTTCAATATTAATCTTCACTGATCAGAAGAAATTCTTATGGGCTTCATAATGAAAACATCTGCCCAACAAGCACCGGTGATAAAAATGATGCAGCACTGAGATTTATTTTTGAATAACTGTGCCATTAGAAATGTCTATTGCCACTCTGTTCCTACCACCTTTCTGCCTGATAGTAATTCCTGCCCAACTCTGTGAAAGGCCTGGAGAGACTGCTCCTTAAAACACATCATTTGAGAAGGGTGAGCTCAAATTACATTCAGCTGGTGAGCTGTGGTAAGCAGCTGGAAGTATCAACACCCAAATGTAGTGCACACAGCTGCAAAGGGACATCTGGTAATGGTCTACAGCTGTGTCAGGAACAGGACAGAAAATAATGGAAAATTATTGCAATCTTATTTCAAAATCAATTGCAAAGCTCTCAGTAAATTCTTTGTCAGTTAATGGAGTCCTATCTCAACAAAGGGACAGAAGGAAGATGTCAAAGAAACACTGTAGATAAATAAAAGTACATAAACACTTGTCCATTAGGAGAGTTTGAAAATATTGCCATGTGAAATTTAAAGAGGCTGTGGAAAAAATGAGATTCAGGAAAAGTCTTTCAATTTCTGAAAGAAATTTCTCCTTTTGTAGTACAGGTAATGGAGTCTAGAATGTCTGCATTTATCTGCTTACCTATGTTTTTCGGTAAAATAGCTTCCAAGACTCTATCGACCTCATTTCAAGACTTCAGCGAGAATTTAGATACCTCGTGATATACATAGATATCTTATGCCACCTTGAAAGCCTGTCTTCATTTCTACATGAGATTGCCAAAATAAAAAAAAATAAATTCTCTCCCTCATAAAATAACCGGAACAAGTCCTGTAAGAATCCCCAGAAGAATTAGACATTTATGAGGATAAGGAACTATCCAGAAGTACATAAGATAGAGAAGGAAAATGTCTGTAATGCCCATGGTATTACCTACAGAACCCGATTTCTGAAGTCGTTATTTTGAGAGAGAAACTTGTCCAATTGTGTGTCTTAGTTCTACTACCTGAATTTCCTGTTTTGCAGCACTTGTTGACAAGGGAGACAGAGAGAGACCTGTGGAAAGATGATCAATAAATTCCACTTTTTCTAGTGGAAAAATTCCACTGCTACAAACATATGGTATTGTCTCCTAAAATAACATTGAAAACGTATGAATAGTTAGTAACCTGTTGTGATAAAAACACTTGAATCCCTGTCTAGTAGGGTTTCCTTGTAACACGGAATAATGTACTGTAGATATTACCTTGCTGTTCCTCCAGATGTGTATGAGGAAACAAGGAATTTTTCTTTCCTACGATATGATATTTTTTTCTGTGGGTTTCCCCAGGGTTCTTTATGACTGCTCGAATCCCACTTATGCTACAATGGATCCTAGAGGAGATAATGTAACAAATGTTTTGAAATAAAAAGAGTTCTGTATTTCACATTTAATACCACAAAGTCATATCCTAAGGAGTTAATTTAAAGTGGTACCCATTTCACTCTCTCAATTTCGATTCAATCTTATTTTTGGTCTGTGCTAATGTTAGGTTGGCACTGGCTGAATAGTATCAAATTTATTTTCATCATACTTTGTCTGTGGAGGTGAGATATGTGTAATTGAAAGTTTGACCATCTTTTCATTATAGAAAGACTAAGCTCATCCATCAGTGCCAGAAGTAGGAAGTAGGTGTCATACATCAACCGTCATTTAGCACATGCACATCATTCACAGAGATCAATTATTATAATATTTATTTTAAAAGGCACAGGTTGGAACCAAGAAAGTAAGACATCCATCTTTATCAGTTACATGCTTTTAATTCCTAACAGTGCTAACTGCAAATACAGTGGTACAGACAGCCACACTCTAAATTTTGTACAAGTAATAATTTTTAATTTCATTTGGACATATCCCCATTTATCTCCATTGTTTGTCTCTTAGAATTCAATAAATTCTTGTTTTATGAAACCAGTCAGAAACCCCTTGCTGAATAACACATACTAACAGCAAGCTGTTGTTAAGCAAGATGTGACAGCATTAGCTCACTCACTGTCACTGCTAAGGCACAAGTTAAAAAAAAATACTGGAAACATTTTAGTTTTTCTAAACCCTCTGTAGCTCTGCACAAGGTAGAATTTGGGTCTTTTCAGTTTCAGTGATCCTCACTGTAATGGTATTCCAAATACTGGAAACAGGACAGAAAACAGAAAAGCATCTGTAATGCAGTCTAAAATTTGAAGTAATTTTCTGATCACTTAATTTTCTTTCTATACATTCTTAATTCCCCCAGCCAACCTTACTCCACCTTTTATCTTCCACCAGCTTCACTGTCTTAGCTTGTCCTTCTTTGCTAATGAAAATCCTGAAATGTAATGTCAGGGAGCCTGCTGCTAACTTTGATGTTAGTAATTACACAAATTGACAACAGATATAATCACTTTTCAAGTGTTATCAAGAACAGCTGCTGTGAAGAATTTCAGTGTGTAAGACGGAGGCTGAGAGGAGGGGTTGCTGCTAGAAAGGAAGGGTAGGGTTCTTACACATTCATGACATCCACAGCCATACCCCAAGATAAAGCTTCTTTGTCCAGCATTTATGCACTAAAAGATAGCTAGAAAATAAGTAATCACCTTGCTCACAAAACATATCACACAAAGTAAGGAAATCAAAGTTCAAAATTCCCAGTCACAGAAGAATACACTGAACATTAAAAAAAATGTCAGCAGATGCCAGTGAAGTCAGAATTTAACCTGTCTAAAGAGAAGGACAGAATTAGTTAATTAATCATATAATGGTGGCTTGTCTGGGTGTGCATGCACATGTATGCCTGTAAGTACAACTAATGTTTACCAGAGGAACCGCAGAGACTCCGATCCCCATGCTCTTTGTAAAAGGTGTTCTTAACTGCAGGGTACCTGAGAGATGCTTTTCTAGTTCCCACCTTTGAGAGCAAGAGGAATGAGAACTGGTAGAAAGAGCTGCCACTTCCCAGAGGTGTTTCACCTCACAGTGTGAGGCAGCATACAAAACATAACAAAACATAACAAAAAAAAAGAAATTATCCATCACCAATCATAGAATCTGAAAAGTCTTTCTGGTTAGAAAAGTCCTTTAAGATCATCAAGCCCAACTATTAATCTAGCACTGCCAAGTCCCCACTAAATAATGTTCCTAAGCACTACTTCTACATGTCTTTTAAAAGTCACAAGGAATGGTGACTCCACCACTTCCTGGGAAACCTGTTCCAGTACCTGACAACCTTTTCAGTAAAGAATTTTTTTCTAATACCCAATCTAAACCTCGCCTTGTACAACTCCAGCTCATTTTCTCTTGTTCAACAACCCCAAGACTCTCAGCTGCTTTTTGTTAAGACTTGTGCTTTAGACCCTTCACCACCTTCATTGCCCTTCTTTAGAGACACACTCCAGCACCTTATTGTCATTCTTGTAGTGAAGGGGCCCAAAACTGAACACAAATCCTGAGGTGTGGCCTCACCAACACCAAGTACGAGGGATAAGGGAGACTTCATCTCTCTCAGTGCTGGCTCACTTAAGTAGTTGGTGTTAGTCTAAGGGGACAAAATCCAGGCTCTGATAATTCCTGACAGTTCGTACATTTTTGTGGGAAGATGGGTCTGAGGTAACTCAAGTCATCCCTTTTGATTGTGTGAAAGGGTTTCAATCTCACTAGAAAGAAGGAAGCAGAGAAATATGTACAAAGGAGTTCCCTTCCCAGGCTCCTTCCCTCGAAAGGGCTTGAAGAGGGCATGCAAAGCCCAAGGACACAGCAGAGCTCCACACTACTACTCACTCATGCAGTGCATGAAGGTTTAGGCAGGGCTTCACACATTGCATGATGGCATTTGACAGAGAATATGCATTAGCAGGGGAATTTGCATCCAAATCTTACACGAAGCATTAGCTGTAACTGGGTTTGTCATACCTTTCTAGAAAGCCTGAAAATGTTGAGGACTGATTGACTTTACCATCATTTTGAATCCAGTTTTACGATGCTAGAGTGCAGTACAGTCTTATACTTCTGGCAGTAATTTGGAAAGTTACATTTGACATTTTAACCTCCATTCCAACGTGAAAGTTTGAGTGTTTTGAGTTTTACTAGTGCTAAGGAACATAATACTCTTGGGAGCTGTTGAACTCTGTGTGGGATTTTAATATCCATTAAGTGATTACTGCAGAGAATAGGATAGTCTGAGCAGCTGGGAGAGCATTCACCTGTGAACTGGGCCCTTTCCAACTTTGGGGATTAACACATTAGTTCAGAAAAGGAGATTTTACAAGAATTACATCATAGTAAATAATAATTAAAAAACAAACAAAAAACCCCAAACCAAAATAATAAAAATAAATAAAATAAAATAAGATAACAAAAAACAAACAAACAAACAAACAAAACCACAAGAAAAGGAAGCCATAAACTGGTGGTGGTTCAGGACTGCTGAAGTCTTGGTGGTTTAGAGTTTGTTGGCCTTTTGCCCTTTTAAAAGAACCAAGAAAGAGCACAGTTAATATTACACACTTGTATCTGATATTTTAATTCTACCTGTAGTTAGCTGAAAAATCTTGAGAAAAAGAAAATTTTTAAAAAATATGAAGAATATTTCCAACTTTATTTGAGTTAAAACAGCTTGTTGTTTTTTTTTTCACAGAGCAAAAAGATTCAGGTACCAGTACAGTGCTACTGCCTATGTTTAATTAACATGTCATATGTTCCTTGTCCTTTAAATATTTTAGTCACCTTTTGTATGCCGATTGTTACTGTGTTATCTTATTACATTCTAAAATGAAGGTCATATCTGTGACATTTTGTCTCCAACTGACATTAAAATTGTGCCATAAGCAAGCTGCAAAATAATTTTCAGAAGTGGTGTTCAGGCACCATGCACATCAGTACGTGTATATTGTAAAATCCAAAACAAAACACTCAACTGCCCACACTTCTCCAGTGGATGGAGGGAACAAATATATGATAGATAATACTCACCATGATCAAAGCAGTACTGAAAGCTTTCTGATATTACAATGATGAGCATGCTTTAACAACCTACAGAGGATAGATAAATGCTCCTTTAGTTCATGAAAGAAAACAACATCTTTACATCTCAGCAAACAGCTTGGGACAGCAGAGCTTCCTCACAGTAAAATAACAAGCTAGAAAATCTGATAATAGTGAAGCACATATTTTACTTTCTCCCTCATTAAATATTGTAAGGTTTTTTTCTAGAATTCAGGTGAAGAGTTGGTTAACCAGCTAGTGGTGTACCTGTTAGAAATGTGTCATTAACCACTTGATGGCAGGAAACAATGAGCAGTACATTTCCTCATTTCATAATGCAGTTGGTTACCTATAGAACAAACAAACACAAGGGATATTGTACCTGTGTAGGACTTGTTCAACAGGTAAGCAAAAAATCTGAACTTTTTTAAGTATCCTCAGTCAAAATGTTACCACTTTTACAAACTATTCAAAACTCTGTCAGGCTGATGTGGATTTTTCACAAGATTCTTTTTTGCTCTTGGTTAGACCAGAAATATTATTAAAGTTGATTTGGGATAATAAGATTTTCTATTTTTTGACATGTTGGCAGGATGCCAAATGAGCTTAGATGTTTAAAATGACCATTACTGGGTCTTAGAGTAATGAAACTTGTTCTGAATAGACCCTACATGACTAAGGCAGAAGAAATTTGCAATTACAGCGGGAACAGCTGCAAAAAATCTTATGCATGAACAAACATCCTCAAATATATGTGTAAATGATCTATTCCAAATACAAACCAGTAATTGCAGTCATATGCAAATAGACACTAACACAATATCATGTTTACTATCCGAATATGTTAATGTGATTTTTTGCTGGCACATGAATGTCCACTTCAAAATGTACTTTGTAGGTAATAATTTTTTGCTTTGTTTGGAGTTTTAATTTGAAACCAAATTATTAAATGATAATAATAAGGAGGCTGCAGCTGAAGTCAAATGTCTTTATTGTTTCTTTTCAGATAACTTAGTTTCAAAGTAATTAATGAGTTTGAGTGTAAGAATGCTTTTTTTTTTGTTTTCTTCAAACTTCTTATTGGAAAAAGATATTTTTATATTTAACTTTCTTTAAAAGTTGATTACAAGAAGCATCGCTCAAATTCACACATCTTTCTGATTCTGATAAAATAGTAAGTGGTATGTTTAGAGAGCATGATGTAGAGCATTGCGCATCACTATGAAAATAACAATTCTAGAAGGCTCTTTGCTTACCTTAAAAGAGATCTCATAGGACCTGGCCAGACACAGAGTTACTCAGGAGGTCAGTTGTATTTCCTCAGCCACTTGAACCCATCAACAGATTGTGCTGCCTTTCCAAGTGTTACTTCTGTCCTTTTTTTTTTTTTTTTTCTGAAATTCAAAATACATTGTACTTCTCTAAATATATTAAAAATAAACTTGAAGTTTTCCATGCTTAAAATCTATTGTTTGTAGCAAAGTAAAGGAAAGACCAATGGGAGACTTGGCTGCCCTCAACGAATCCTGACCTTGGGCAAGACACTCTTACAGTGCAAAATAGATGTAAAGGAATCTTAAGCTGTTTTGCTAAACTCCTCCACCCACTTAAAATTGGAAGGCAGGTGACCAGTTCATGAAGCACCTCGATCATCTCTGCTAACTCTTTACCAGAGAAAGTGTGTTAGCCTCTGACAGACTCGCCCCAGGCAGAACAAGACCACTTTTTTACCTTTTACAACAAATGATACCAGCACAGGCCTGGAAACATGAGGGCTTCCCACAGAAAGTATCAAATTAAACTTGTATTATTTGTTAAAATCAAATTGAATGCTTTTTAAGGTAAAATAAAATATTTATATGTTTCTAAAACTGTATTCTCACACCAGAAAGTCATTTAGCATGTAGTAGTCCATGAACTCCCAAGACATTTTTATTCTACAACTGAAATAACATCTCAGATCAAATGAATCCCAGCATTTTAAACTTTCACTACAATATCTAATAAAACATACTGTTTGGTTGGTTGGTTTTTTTCCAGATAAGGCTCTCCCCAGTGGCAACTACCATTTTAATAAAGATACCACACAGTAATTATGATGATAAAGCCATTTTTCCAATAAAATTTTATGTTCTTACGGTAGCTTTTACTCTCTGCAGGCAAAAAGCTCACAACAATATTAGACAGCATCTGACCTAACCACTTCAGGTAGCATTTGTGAATCAAAAGGTTCCTCAGCTTAAGCTGAAAATAAGCCAGTTTGATAGAGGTAGGCTTTAGATATTAATGCCTACTTCCCATAAGAGGGATGTTCCTTTTTTTTTAAATTAGCAAAAGTGTTAAAGAGAGCGAGGTAGAAACCTGACACTATCTAAACAGGCACTTGAGAAGGGCTGCTGAAACTTTTCTGGCTACTTCAGCTGTCAGGAACGAGCATGTATATGAGGTGTGTTAGGGAGTGATGTTCTTTTGCTTCTGCAACAAAGTGAATTCCCTCTGTGCCTTTCAGCACAGCATCACCAGGCTGGCAGTTTGCCATCCTGAAAACCAGCATTTGCCTCCCCTGGGTCTGCTGAGCAGCGCTGCTGCGAGATAGCATTCATACCTGGAGAAAATGGAAAAGGGAGTAGCAAGCTTGCTGTGCACAAATGAGAGACACACTGATGTTTTCCTTTTAAATAGCGGGATCTTTTGGCCTTTCAGAGTGTTTGTATTCAGCATCCTTTATTGTAAAGGTGTTTTTGCATGAAGCTAACAACAAAGGTATGTATTATATTACGGGCTGTCTCTGGTTCCATCAGTCAAGTGAGAGTCATTCAAACAAGTATTCAAGGTTTTGAACAACTTATAACCTGAAGCTTTTTTTTTTTTTTTTTTCTTTAACAGATATAAGGAGTTTAAATTTTACAATCTGCTATTCAAAAGGAGTAATTTCCAGATGTAATTATCTTTGTGATAAAAACTGGATTATAATAGCATAGCTGTAAAGCCAAACACCGTGACTTAGGCCAAACTTTTTTGGGGTGAAAATTAATCCTTTACAGAGCACTGAGAGTTCTATTACCTCTCAGGGCTCAAAATAGAATTAGAAGACATGGGTTGACATAATGAGTAAAGTGCTAGAAATAAAACTGTCATGATAAAAAAGATTATGATGCAAACACTGTTTAACTCCATCTCAGCAGTGACAAATTTAGCTCTGGATTAATCAGGCTACTTTCTCATGCTTTCAAATGTACAACCTGTTCATCATCATGCAGATGCCAAAACTTCTTATACTTTATATTTGCCAGTCATCTAAATGAGATGTAAGTAGTTCATAAGATACATTCTAGTTACAGTAAGAGAGTAAATATGATCCCTAATATATTTTCATGTTTCAAATTCTATGTTGAATTGAACTGGTAAAACTTCGCTGCACAGTTTATAATTTTTTTAATGAGAAAAGTTGTGAAAACATATCTTTTCAGTAAAATGGACTAGATTTAAAGGAAGAGGTGATGTATCTTTATTAAATGGAAGTTCAAGCCTTTACTCTAAAATATGAAACTTACAAGTCTTTCACGGACAAACTGCTTAATACATTTAATTTCAAGGACACATAGAAAAAGAAGGGAAAAAAAAAAGAGACTGTCTTCTGTTTCATAAATGTGTTATATGTGCTCAAATGTTATGTCAGGCCATTATAGCACACTCAGATAGATGCTAAACTAAAATGGTTGTATAACAGTTTTACTTAAGGTGAGGCTGAAATGCCTTTTAACAAATAAATATAAGTATTTTAACACAGATCCAGGACACTACAGGTGACCCTAGTCTTAGTGTAAGTAATATTGCTTAGTTGTATTCTTCTGCATTGGTAGTTTACTCTTTTTTTTCTTGGTCCAACAGATACAGGGTCTTGTCTGATGCTCAGGTTGTTTTTTATACACACAGAGCAATGGAGTGAAGACATTTGTCACCCTATTTTCAAAGACTTTTACTTTTTATTCTGAATGACCATGCTGTGACATTCATTTCATGCCGAGCTCATCCACCTTTGAAACCTTAAACTGAATTTCTGTAATGCCCTGAGTAAAAGGATAGATAAAATATTAGGAAGCAGAGGTCGGAAATACCTATCACCTGCAAGTTTATGAAGGAGATACTCTTAGAATCTCTATATCTGTCAGGGTTTATGGTGTAATTAAATGTTGATTTGTTTTGTAGATTAAGTCTGAGGTATCGTGTTTGAATGTATGCTGCTCTTTGGGTTTCCTAAAAGTTACCACGCTCTATACTTAAATCCTGATAAAGTAAAAGAGGAATAGATATCCAGGGTGTCCAAAGCCCAGAATAAGTGTTCTTTTATGTGTATTTATTTTAGCACAAATATAGTAAACAAATAACTCTCCAAATGTACATGATTTAATATTTTTCTTGACAAGACCTGTATTAGATTTTGACATTTAGTTTAAACTTTTTCTGCTTTTTATTGCTTGTGAAATAAAGTACTCCATGCTATTATGACTATCATTTATTCAAAATCATGTTATACTTCCATGTTTTCTTTAACCTCCCTCCCTTCCTCCTCCCTCCCATATGAACAGCTATAGTTACAATCTTCTCTCTTCCCTTTCTCCTTCCCCTTTCCCTTCTCCTTCCCCTCCCCTTCTTCCAATTTTGCTTTCCCTTCCCTTTCCCACATCAATATCTGTTCCATAAAGTTCATATTTGGCCTGGTTATGAAAATTGGCATTTTGTGCGAAGAATAACTACTGTAAATTTAAGGGAAAAGAATAAATAACCCCACACAAACAAAGCAGAACAAAACAACAAGCAAAACAAAACAAAACAACAACAAACAAAACAAAATAAAACCAACAAACAAAACAACCCAAAACAAAAAATGAGATTTCTTTAAAAAGCAGAAAGTGTACCTAGAATGAAATTAGGAACAATCAGAGAATAAAATGAGAAACTGTGCTGAAGAGCATATCCAAGAGTGAGTTTTCATGCTTGATAAACATGCTTGATAAAATGTTGAGACTCGCAAGAGGCAAAGCCACATGACACGGGAGCACCAGCAACTAGATAGCTTTGTTTGAGAGAACAACTAATATTTAGACATTCATTTTAGAGTTCACTTTGTCAGCTAACAATATTTTCCTTAGCGTTCTCTAGGCTAGTGCTCCTGCCTGCTTTGTGGCACTTCACAAGGTAGAAGGCAGGGGAGCAGCACCCCTGCAGAGGACACTGATGCTGCTCTGCGGATGGTCAGGCAGGGAATAGTAATGAACACTGCATCTGGCACTCTCTCCGCTGGAGCGTGACCATGTCAGGCTTGTGAGCCACTCTGTGCCTCATTATATCCCCCGTCTGTGTGGGCACACGAGTTTCCAGTCCCGCTCTCCTGATTTCAGCTCTTTTAGAGCTCGGATGTACTAATCAGATTCCAAATATTGGCCTTTGCTTCAGCAATCACTGCCTCAAAAGAAGGAAAGTGACAAGGCGGAATGATCTTTACCATAGGGATTGAGCATGCTATGGAATCTATAAACGGCACAGCCGGGATGAATAGTATCATTGTACTGGATTTTGCAGACAGTGCCAGTTACCACAGTCAAAAGGACATTGGAGTAAAGCAGTTAATAAAAGAGAAAGGAGGAGGGGAGAGGAGGTAGTGTTGAAAATCATGGAACTGAGAACATTGAGGCTTAAATGCTTTTTTCTCAGACAATGAACTGTCTGCATCAAAGTTAGTCCAATAGCATTTAGCTTTGTGCCTGCTTCCACTGTACCTGGTCACTGGATAAATAATGAATAGTGAGTGCAGACCGAGCTTACAAGGGCTCTATTATTCTCACAGTTTAAACTCTTCATTTAATAGAAAGTACACAGGAGAGAAAGGAAAAAAAAATCCAAAGGAGCTAAGAAATAAAGACACATTGGCAGTCCAGAATGATAAAAAATACTTTATAGAAAAAAAAGTTCTTTCTATTCTAGTTTGGTTTATTACAGAAAAAATTAGCACAAAAGTATTCCATAACATCTTTTTCATCTAAGGAGCTCGAAACAACTTATGAACTATAAATTAAAGGTGAAAGTTCCTAAAATATGTTATGTGATCTTTGAAAAATATTCCATTAGTTCTCTTTGGAAGACAAACCCCCTAAGTGCACTGCTGAGCCTGATATTTTTAACTCAAATGGTAGACTTTTACAAGATCCTACAGAGAGTACAGTAATTTCTAATGTAGCTGCAAATAAGCATTTTGTAAGCACTAAGGAAGAATAACAAGCATTCTGGTTTTATGCTCTTTGGTTTAGGAGTGCCTCGATGTATCATTTTATTTGGCTTAAGAATTTAGTCCGAATTCACACCAAAAACCATATTAAGTGAAAAGACTGAATTAGTGATTCCTAATTGCCAGCTCTCTTCAGTTCATATTTACTAGCACTCCTAGTTTTCCATGCACACTTATATGTAACCTATGCCTGTATGTGCAAGGAAGGAAAAATATAATTCTTTGAGAAAGGTGACAAGGCATCTCATTGCAAAAAAAAGTGACACCTCAGGCCTTCTTAATGAAGACCATATGCTCAAATTAAGCTAAATGTGCTGTCTTCCTTGATTGCAGTATTTCACCATGACATCATCTCTGCTTTGTCGGTTCTCACTGTTTGTCACATCATGGGAAAATCCAGTTTTGCTGTTTTAGGAAGGACACTCTCCTATATTTTCCTTGTTATGTACATAGAATGTTTCTAAACATTTAATTATTAAACACTGGCTGTGTGCCTTTGGAATTCAGGTTTCAGTGAAAATCAAGACAGACCCTTCAGGTGTACGGACTTAAATTCCTTTCATTATTGTGGGAATGAGGCACGGAAGAAATATTTATGCCTCACAGTGCCTTTGAAAACCTCCCCAAAATTACTCATTCTCTTAGTTGTTTTGAAAGGAAAGCCCACTCTCTCCCCTTTTTACTCTGTTAGGCATTCTTTTAGGAAAGGTCTACTGAGGAATACTAAAGAGAGCAATACGAAGAGCAATGCTGAAACAGAAAATCTTTTTTCTCTTTAAAGTTCAAAGTTACTTTGACAAGAAAATATCACTATTAAAAAAAACCCAAACAAACAAAAAGCCCACAGCTGGAAGAAATACTGTAAAAGGCTTTACAAAGCCTGTGAAGGAAGTAGACAGCTTCTCTTGAAAACAAGTACATAGCTGTTATAATGCACGGGTGTACTGGTGCACATCTAACCGTGTGCAAGTTCTGTGAGCAGATCCCTCCCTTGACCTTTCAAGAAATGTTATCATTTCCCAAGGAGCACTATCTCTGCTGCAATCTGCACTTAGTCCACACTGACAGCTTCCCTGTCCCCTCTGAGCATGTGCAGTGCCATTTCGGATACTGTCCTGTGTCCTTCCCTCTGCACCTATTGACGGATCTGAACCCTTCTGTTATCTCCAGTAGCCAACAGCAGGACCTGTCACTGAAGCAGAGAGTCTGTGTATATCTCAGCTACCATCATGCAGCCCCCTTATTTATCCAATGACAGTGTCTTGTGATAAATGTTTCAGAAATGACATTTGAGATGACAGGGGAGGAAAACTCTTAAGTAAGAGACTACAGCTCCCAGTGCCTTTTGAGACACACTGCTGTCAATAAAAGAGGAATATTTGCAAAGAGATTAGAACGCAGGCTGTCCAAAAGTCATATTAGAGGCCACAAACCTTTCCAGTTAAAAAAAAAAAAAAAAAAGCAAAATCCAGAAAAAGGTAGAATAAAAAAAGAAAAATAGTCACATCAATTAAAAAAAACCTGCTTGGTTTTGCAAGGCATGATAGGATTTATCTTGTCAGACAGATTTAGGGCTATTCAAAAACAAGTGTTAATTTTGGATTGGGAGGATGATCTGCAATACAACATTGTAGGAAAAGTAGAAAGAAAGCCATACAAAACTGGAAGCAGGGAGAAATAGAAGATTTAGGTCATTTATCAATGAGCTGAAGTACAGTAGCTTGTTAATAGTGTATGGACACAGAACAGAACATTTCACCTTGCCCACATGGCATGGGCAGAATGTGAGGAATAACTGCACTGCCCCACCACGTAACTATGCCTTTCTGCAACACAAACTAATCCTGACTGTTGTTTTAATAGTTTACTGATAACTGATCATTTAATTTGGCTTTCCATAAAATAAATACATGACAAAGTCCAATCTGAAACTGCTAGTATATGTAGCAAGTGGGAAGATAGCTTGGACAGCTAACAGTTAATCCTTAAATATTCATTTCTGCTTTTTTTTTTTTTTCCCCCATCTTGTTTACATAATATGCTGCAAGATATTTGGTCATTGTGGCATTAATTAGCTGTTCTTACAACGAATGTTTCTTACCACATCTGAATCATGCATTCTTATCACATTTTTTGAAAACTGATATGAACAGGATTTAACCTGAGGGAGAAAGAACACATTAATTAAAAATTTTAATGGGAATGGAAATCAGGGAAATTTGGAGAGGAAGGAAAGGAAATTCACATTCCAAAAACTGCAGTGTTATATATCTATTTGCATGTGATACTTCAAATCCCTTGGCAAAGGTTAATAAAGGAGAGACAAGTTATGCTAATGGATGTCAGCCATGGACAAATTTTCTAAGAGAAAAAATAAAGAAAAAGTTCCCCTGAAAGGCAGATTAAAAAAATAAATAAATAACAACCGAAAAAAAAATAAAAGAGCTTCTCATAGTCCAGTGAGTACATGAATAGAGGAGCAACTATATGAACAAAAGAACAAAAGAAATTCCTTAGGTCTAGAGACCAAAGTTAAAAAGGCCAAGTTAACTGAGACAATGCCTTAGCTAATGAGGAACCTGATTGTTAAATATAATTTGTTATTTAATCTATTTTTTAAATCTTTTTCTAAATTTCCAGCTAAATAGCTTTTACTTTTAAGTACTCACCTTTTCTATTGACTTGTCTGAGAATTATCACTGAATAACCAGTAAAACCCTTTAGTATTGCCCTGTGAATCAGCTGATCTGGCATATTTGAGGCAGCAGCTATTACTCCCCCTGAACTGTGGGGTGAACAAGAATGGGGTTCACTTATGTCCCAAGGGGCTGCACTTTGGGGTTAGAGCACTGTGCACACCTAGATGTAGAGACTTCCTTACCTAACTATGCATATGAGCTGGGATATCAGCCAGGCTCTCCCTACTGAATCATTACCTTGCTTTTGGTTAAAGCAGACTTTCTTCAACTTGGTTTTATTTGAAGACATTGAGAGATGAAGAATCTATTCATACAAGTGTGCTGTTGAAAAACTTGCGACTTACTGTGCCCTTCCCCAGTGGACTGAAAAGCTTTTTATTACCTTCATTCTTACCCCAGTAAAATTGCATTGTTATTTTAAAGACCACACAAAGTACTGCTTTGACCAAGTGCTGGTCTCTCTGCAAGATATTTCCCAGAGCTTTTCTGACACCTACTTTTAAGATTCTCCTCTGAGCACTCATGTTTTTCTGGTGGTCCTTCTAGGGCTACCATAGCCTTCTATTCTACCACAGCCTTCCAGGCTACATGGTAGGCTCTATCATGGCTAGAGCAGACAGGGCATTTGGGCCATCATACCAATCATCTCAGAGACTGGAAGGCTGTCAGGGAAATGCCCTTCTTCCCTCCCTACCAGTCTGATAAAGACTTTTGTGCAAAGCAAGTTCAGTTTACATCCCAGTCTGTTAAACTGGTGTGTAGCCTGCATTTGAAAGTCACCTCCAGTGGAACTATTCCTCGTTGCTGATGAAGCCTACTTGCTCCAGAGAAACAATATATCTTTACCTGATGTCATTATGGAAAATGTCAGGCACAGCAATGGCCACAGAAGGGAGCAGATTTAAGATCAAGGTCATCTAGAAATGACAGCCAGATCAACAGTCCATTCAGGTTTATATGCCAGCTATATTTATTCCAACAGTGTGGATGTTTGTATGGGCATTCTGTATTTCTTGGCTCTTAATGAATATTCTGCATGCAGAGTCACTACAGAAATATAACAGGCTAAAAAATAATGTAATTTATGTCCTTTATACCTCATTTTCCTTTTTCTGTGTATGTGACATAGCCAAGCACAACTGGTGCTCTGGGAAAACAATATGTTTTCTATTCTGTGAAAAACAAAATAGTTTCTGAGCTAACAAGGAAAAAGGTGGAGAAAGGGAGAGAGAAAGAGCACACACATGAGCAGGGAAGGACTGAAATATGTGAACAACCTTGAAGAAATAAGTTTCTTATAAACAATAAAAGAATATTGCCAAGCTTTCCATATGCAAAATAGTCTACCTTTTGGATGCAGAGTAGACTATTTCACTCTTTTGGCAATACTCTGTAAATATATAACAGCTTGAAAAATAGGACTTTGGATGAAGGAATTTCCTCAACCATCTTAGAATCTCCAGTGAAAAGATTTACTGTCATGGCTCATCTCATTCATCTTGTATATATATTGCATTAGTTTTTTTTCTCTCACCCGTGCAACACTGATGAGATTCTACCTTTTCTACTGTTTTAGCAAAGCTATTGTGAAACTATTTTGCAACTATGAAATGGTTCAATTCGGTTTTCTGCTTTACTAGGAAGGCAATGTCTAGTTATTACGTTGACTTTAAGCAAGCAGACGAGAAGTGGAATTATGCACAATACTAATTTATTGGGTTTTCTTAAAGCTAGAGGTCTTTTATTTTCCAGTTCCATATCAGAATAAAACAAACAATGTTATCATGGTAAATCAAAGGGCAGTATCAGGACAGTTAAGTAGCCACAAGGCATTTTGAAGATTGTCTTTTATACAATCCATGAATATTCTTTGATAAATTATTCATTTTAATTAAAAAATTTAATAATAATAATTATACATATAATTTTGTCTTTGTGACTCAAATAGAGATTAATTTCTATTTTAAGTCTAATCATTTATTTCACCCCAATCTGTATCAGAGTATTTCTGTGTATTTTCTCATATGAAATTTTTTAAATTTTGCCTAGAGTTGGATTTTGGGATGCACATAGCTGATTAAGAAGTCTAAACTTCTTCTATTTTATTAAATGGGGCATACTTTTCACTGTCCAAAACCAAAATTTCTAATCGCTAAACCTTTTATTTCAAGAAAGAAAAATTTATCTTCCAGTAGCAGTAGGAAGCAGCTACTTTGGATTGAAAAGATTTGTTACAAAGCCTGTTTTGCCTGCAACACTGAAAGTAGAGCAGGGCAATGACAGTGCTTACGCACAGCAAGAAGACTTGAGAGGCAACAAAGAGCTTTTCAAATTCACTTATTCGGTTGACAATTCTTTTAGCAAATGATGCAGCTACACAGATCTTTGAGGGAGGAGGATGATTTAACAAAAAAGGTCAATGCAGACAGTAACCAACTGCTGAGTCTTATCCACTAATAAACAAGGAGATGCTGATTCTCAGGAGGTAAAAAAAAAAAAAAATTGTTTCATTACAGAGTTGCAAAAAAGATACCCCGTAAGATTAACTGTGATCCAGGATCAAAACCTCATTATTTTCTATAGCTCATTTTGTTTCAGGATTTTTAAAATGTCTTCCAAAGAGGACCCCATCTAGCTACAGCTTTATTCACATCTGAAGCCAGCTTAGTGGTAAAATATGAAAAGTAATGCTTTCTGCAAGGGAACATGATACAAATATTTCCATTATCAACATAAACTATAATATTCTAGGCTTTATTATATTCATGTTTCCTTTTCTGACCTTAAGGGAAATTCATGACAGCTGACCCCAATCTCTCCCTGCGAACAAGACCATTATTTGTATAACATAAGTGCTTTGACACAGGACTTCTGAAGCCAATACCAGTTAGAAAACACACAAAACTGCCAATTTTCTTCCTTCTTCCACTTGCACTGGCTGAAAATTCAGTGAGTGGGATTGATGTTGGTTTTCCCTGTCCAGGCTGCGGTATGTAGCAGGGTCCCATGGGATATGTCCAGAGTTAGGCATAAAATAAATGTATTAGTCATATTAGCACAGTACTTACAGAACCTATTTGGCTGTACTAGGGACTAGACCTTGCTAATGAGGCTCCCTGTGTCCTAGTATTCTAATTCTTTCACAGCTAGCTTGGGAATTCTTGCATGTTTCACTGTGTTCATTGTGATTAGTCTCACCCCAGCAGAGACCAAATATCATTCAGCAGATAAAATATATATTTGAATCTGGAGCCTATTTTTTGAGGTGAAGAGGATAGGTGGGATTTCATCCACAAATAAAATCGTTTGAAGATGCTTTATTTCACTGTAAAACCACAGAATGTGTGATTAAAAAAATAAAACAAAACAAAACAAAAAAACCCCAAAAAAACAACAAAAAAACCAAAAAAAAAAAAACCAAAACAAAACAATACAAAAACACAGTTCTGCTGTCTTTCAGATGTCAGAAACACTTAAGCCCTGTTGAAACACTCATAGCCTTTAAAATAAGCTATCATGTGACTTCAAAAGACGTCAGACTTCAATGGAAAAGCCATAAGGGTACCTTTCCTTTGTCCGTGACTGTGTTCTTCTTCACCTGATCTGCTATAAATATTTCCAGGGTCATCCTGTAAGCCAGTCCACCCTACAAAAATAGTGATGGGATGAAAGCAATCCCTTTGTTTCCAGGATAATTTTTAAGCTCCTTCATTTAAATGATCCCCATTTTTGGAACATCGCCAAAAGAAGCAGCCAGCATGTGGGAGGCAGCTAATGAAGATGCAAAGACAGAAACTGCTGAAGATGACCTGGGCCCCAAAGTCTGTACTCCATCAAGCAGTAGAGAGCTGCAGCAACACCTCCACAGAAGGGCAAAGGAACTGAGATGGTGACCTGAGTCTCCCTCCTTTCTCTACTCAACATATCCTTTATGTAGCCTTGGATGTCTTCCCGTGAAGGAATGCACCCTTGTAAAAATATTCTGAAACTTTACACCTAATACTTCTTAAACTAGAGGCTTCGGAATTATTTTCTTGAGGAGAGGAGAGAACTGAACATTAGGTTCAAGGTGAAGAAATTAATGCACCCTTACTCATTGTTATACTTGGAATCAGAATAGCTTCTTGCCTCAGCCTCCCTGGTGATTACTATAACTGGCAATATATTAAAAACTTAGCCTGAGTACTGTGCCCCTATGCATCCTGACCTTCAATCAGAATTTCAGACATAATTAAATGCTTCATAAAAACAATTCAAATATTATCTTTAGACTCAAGCTGGGGCCCTACCAGTTATTCTGGCAGTCCCACAAGGGAAGAACTGGGACTTTACCAGGGTGAATTTAAAACTAGTCAAAATAAGAGAATTCAGAACAGCTCATGCTAGGATATACCACACATCAGAAAGACAAAAGTCACAGCCATCGGTGTTACTAGTACACATTAAATTGTGTATAACCTCCATAGGCTGTTGTGTAAACATGAGTATTAAAAAAAAATAAATAAAAAATAGAGCTCTGGTTGTCCCACCATATTTATCGTCATTATTATTTGTTTTTCACAATACAAAATTTATGTAACATTAAAACTTGATTTAAAAATAAAATTCCTGAGGTCATGAACCAAATGAAGCAATACCTTAAGAAATGCTCTGAAACAAAACAGTATAAGAGCTCTTACTTTGCATATTTGCCTTTCTCAAAGATCACACAGAAGTCAATATACCATCATATCAAAAGTAGATCAACATGTGTCTTATCTGTCAAGCCTGTCAAGTCCTTCACTCAAGTTTATTATTTCAGTCATTGAGTCAGTGTCAAAACAGTAAAATCATGAGCTCATCCATATATGGGATAGATGATTATGTTGTGACAGCCAACTTTTCCTCAAAAATACTTCTGTTCCTACAGGTAGTGAACCACTTTCATTCTTTATGTCTGTTGTTGTCTTTGTTGCAGAAAATGAAAAAAAATTTAATAATAATATACTAATATTAGTCAGGTCCAATAGGCTCCCTCATTGTGATTTAATTACTTTTAAAAACCTGTTTTACTAGAAAAGATCACAGTTTTCCAGCTCAATTATCCTTCTCCATGAAGGGGAAGGAATGTTATTTTCATAGTCTCACCAGGATCTTATACAAAACAGTGAACTTTTTTAAATTCACAAGTGCCTTCAATAAGATGTAAACCCTAGACGAAATGTCTGGTTATAAAAAGATATATTTACATATATTTTAATGGCATTTAAAATAATTAGAACAAGAGCACTCATTTATTCAATCAGACTGTAATTTGAGTACATGCATATTTTTTGAAAATAGTTTTGGGTTTTTTTTATATATATTTCTTGCCAATAGATGGTGCTAGCAATTTCTGCATTCACTGAAATACCTGCACCCATTTACTCACCTCAGGCCCACAAATCTTCTAGAACTGCTAGAGATAAACGGTCTATTCACGTGCCAATTAAAGTAGGAAATGCCTGCTCATCGCTACTCAACATTTTACATATTGAAAAGGCTAGTAGAGCAGAAAAAAAACATCAGTAACTACCCACTGCAGAACATCTACAGTATGCAAATGAGAAATCTGCTGTTCTTACTCCTAAAATGTATTTTCTAGATTTCTGGGATAGTCACGTCATGTTTTGCAGTCATTAGATTGCATACTTTTAGCAAAAAGGATGCTGGAATCAATCAAATTAGCTCCTCTATGAGTCTTCTACTGAGCACAATGAAAACTTCATGTCGTAAGTCCAAATCCTGCCAACATTTTGTACACATCTCACTTTACACATTGGGAATAGTTCTGCCAAAGTCAATCAAGATGTTGACAGCATGTAAACTTAAGAAAATTATTGATTTTCCACTTATTTGGAGGTATATGTAGTGTTAGGAGTGTATGGAACTGACTGTGTTGGTAGTTATGGAAGTGGACAAGTGTCTTCTGCAGCTGTGAGGTGGATGCATTCAGCAAGGAACATAATTCTTGCAATACCCAACCTTCCCTAGACATCTAGAAGGATCACATACACAATTCACTGTTCTGTGGATGTTTGGTTTGTATGTGTTCAGATAAATTATATTCAAGGTCACTACAAGTGCAGTTTAAAATAGAACAAAGTAAGAATAGGTAGAAACATTCTTGTACTCTGTATTTCCAATTTCCTCTAAAAACTCTGGTATCTCTAAAAAAGCTCCAAAGAATGTTTCCAATATCTCACTGTCATTGGCTTTTTTTTTCATATTACTTATAGACATTCTCAAAATATTTTAAAATAATTGAAACAGTGCTGCTCTTCAGAGGAAACTTTTGCTCCCCAGTTCATTTCCACATGTAGAACACTCTTCACTGTAAACTGGAATTACACAACATGGAAATAAGGCCCCTGGAAAAATGGATTTTGCACAAGGAGGTTGCAGCTTACAGACCTTGATCTCCTGGGGATTTTGGTTACCTGCAATTTCCTCCTAAGATCTCCACTGGTTTTGAAGGCCATAAAAAGGAATTGCAGACTTCCAAAAATTGTAAACATATGTGGTTGTGTTATATATGCATAAAAGATTGGATATTGTTATATATTACTACCTTATGTAATATATTTAACATAGATTATATTGTGTTGTATAAAAATATATTGTTATAATACATAATTATATGTGTCGATGTTTGTATATGCATAGACACTAATGTATGTTCATATAAACATAAATAAGCATATATGCATATATTGCATTTGTTTATAAATATGCATATGTATAAGCCTATTATATATGTTATATATATATATATATATATGCATATATATAAGATCATAAAATCATGGAATAGATTTGTCTGGGAAAGATTTCTAAGATAACCAAGTCCAGCCATTAGCACTGCCTACTCCACCAGAACTGTGTTATAATGCAAATAATATTATCTTCCTTCTCCATTTATCTTTAAGTGAATACCACCCTCTGGGAACATGTGACCATCAGCTCATGTAGCTTGTCTCTGCTATCAATACATGTCTGCATTTTTTTTAATTTATCAAGACATTATTGTTGTTATAGGAAGTGTGAGGGAAACACAAATTATTCTGGCTTTCACATCTATTAAAAGAATCACAAATCTGAAACTGACTCTGGAAAATGCTGTCACTTCCATTACACACTGATAGAAGGGAAAGTGCTTTGGGAGATACAAATGTGTTCTTGCAAACCCAAAAAATAATTAACATGGCCAAAAAGCTTAAGCTGATCCTTATTTTATTCTATTTTTAATCCCTCCCGCCCTTTCTTTTAGTAAAATAGGTCTTTTGATCAAAAATGTCCATGTCTGTAAATGAATTGGTGATATAAAAATTACAAAAAAATTGAGAATAGTTATCTCAAAAAACCTCAGTAGATTATAATTCAAAATTAATGTCAATTAATTTTGTACATTATAAAACACAGAAGGTTGTTCTGGATCCTCCTGAACATGATGATTTACCTTTCTTTATTAAGTGAAAGGCCCAAACATTCTCCAGGTAGTTTGGGAAGCCCATCTCCATTTTATTGTTTCTTTATTAAGAACCACTCCTCATGTTCATCAGGATGTTCATCATAGTAATACCTAGATATTTTCAGTTGTACTTCTGCAATGCAGAACTGTTAGAGAGAAGAGCCAAGCCAGAAGCCCACATTCTATTTCATAAGTTCTCTTACAGAAAAGCACTGAGAAGGTGCTCGAGTCACTTCTACTCACCATGGATAAGGAATGAGGTTTCTAAGCTGCTTGTGAAAGAAAGTGATGCTATGAAAAAAGTTTCTCTTTCTTGCACTTGTTTAAGAATATCTTAATAATCTTTTTTTGATGAAGCTATGACTCCTTAAGAGAATACAAATATTTGTCCCACTACTGGAACCTTGTAACCTTTTCTCAGTGAACTGCAAACATCAAATTCACTCTCCCATGTAGTACAATTGTTTCTGTCACTTCACAAGGAACGGAGCACACAGTATGTGATTTAAATTATCCTAGGTTGGATGGGATTCAGCATTGAACAAAATAGACTCTTTAGCACAAAAATTAAAACCAGGTCTCTAATTAGCAGTATCACCATTCAGATTCATTATCAAAGATTCATAGAATTGTTTGGGTTGGAAACAACCTTAAGAATCATCTAGTTCCAACCCCCCCCTGACATGGGCAGAGACACCTCCCACTAGACCAGGTTGCTAAAAGCCCCATCCACAGCCTTCTTGGCCAACATGTACCAGTGTCACACCACCTTCATACTAAAGAATTTCTTCCTAATGTCTAACCTAAATGTCCCCTCTTTCAGTTTAAAACTATTACACCTTTTCTTGTCACTACATGCCCTTGTAAAAAGTCCCTCCCCAGCTTTCCTGTACACCTCCTTAAGGAACTGGTAGGTCTCACCAGAGCTTTCTCTTCTCCAGGTTGAACAATCCCAATTTACTCAGCCTGTCCTCACAGGAGAGGTGCTCCAGCCATCTGATCATCTTCATGGCCCTCCTCTGGACTCACTCCAAAAGCTCCATGTCCTTGTGTTGGGGACTCCAGACACAGTACTCCAGGTGGGGTCTCAAGAGAGCAGCATAGAGGAGGAGAATCACCTCCCTCAACCTGCTGGTGACACTTCTTTTGATGCAGCCCAGGATACCATTGGCTTTTTGGCTTGCAAGTGCACATTGTCGGCTCATGTGGAGATCATCATCAAACACCATCAAATCCTTCTCATCAGGGCTGCTCTCAATAATGACAGATTGTGTGATCAATTATAGTAGTCCATACTGTTTAGTTATTACCACTCTTAATACTGGTCATGATCATTTCCAAATGCCACGTTCACAAGCCATGCCACAGGACAGACTGGAGAGTAGGACTGAGCTATTACTTCCATTAGTCCACCCTGTTTCAGAAAGGAAATAAATATATCCACATACAAGTAAGATATTTGTTCTCAGATCCAGATGTTGAATAAAACCAGTCTTCAAATGTTAATAATCCTTAAAGACCAAGGAAAGAGAAAAATTTATTATGTGTCTGTCTTGTTGGGAGTCATATCAGTAGTAGAAAAATTTCAACTCTACAAGAAGTATTTTCAAAAAAAACTTTTGTGATTGTCTGCTCCTAATGAAATCAGGTTAAAAAGATATTTGACATCAATAAAAAGATAATTTAACCAAAGTAAAAGACCCATGAATTTCATATAAACGTTATACTGATCACCACACTCATTTGAGATCTTAGTGGTTAAAGTATCTTCCATACCATTTACTAATTATTGAGTCCATTTAGTTCGGAGGTCACTTAGTCCAATCCTCTGCTCAAAGGATTTTGAATCAGATCAGGTTACTGAAAAACTTGTCCTGTCACATCTTGAACAATTCCAAGGTCAGAGTTGTCCAGAGTGTTGAACATCAGCCTGAAAAAGAAAGATAAATACCTGCAAGAGACACCAAGGTTGTGATCTATTCATTGAAGTTTTGACTACAACTCGTGGCACAGTACCCTGTCTCTTCTGTAAAAGGCCATAGCAGAGGTGAATTGAAGATTTTCTCTTTTGAGACTTATTGCAGATGTGGTCCCCAAGAAAATGAGAATCCAGATCTAAGCAAATCCACATACTGAGAGGGTTAGATAGGATCGAAGTATAGGTTTAGTAGCAACTGTGCTCGTGCAAGCAGGTGTCTTAATTATAGATCAAAGCTAAATGCATCTGTTTTGCATGCATGTAATAAAAAATTGAGAGGAAGAAAAAGCCTCTGTCTAACAGACTGAGAAAAAGATGTCTGATTTCCATGTGAAATATTGTAAGGCTTATTGATAAGTTCAATAAAACTTAAAACCACCAGTAGTTTTAAAGAGTGAGTAGGATGGACACTAGTACCCAAACTGCTTTGCTATTGATCAGACTTAAAAATTAAGAACTCTAACAAATATGAAAAGATAGCTAGTCAAAAGGCACAGAGAGGCTGATAGGGTTTTGTCTAGCTTGTTTGAATATGGTGTTTTTCTTTTTTTGGTGGATAAAACACATTCAGACATTCCCACAAAGGAAATTATATTGTATGCCACTTTTTAAATAAGATTAAAAGAGCTACTTTCACCATCAGTGATTGCCATTAATTGATATGCTGCAAAGGAGCTGACACATCCCTGGATGGCACATCTATTAAGTACAGACTGCAATAGTAAAATAGGTTTTTTCAACAAACGACTTGTCAAAGCCTTGACACAAGAATTGCTTATGCTTGTAGTCAGTCACTCACTTTCTCACCCTTCAAATGCTCATCTTCTGCCCCCACACTGAAATTTGAAAAATGGTGAAATATTTCCTCTATTTTTGTTTGATTAAAGCATTAATCCATGGACAGAACAGGATCAGTGAGTATCCTAAGGCTGGCACAACAGACTCAGGTTGAAAAAGCAGTGGTTCAGGAGTGTATCAACTATCTGCTTACCTCTTCCAGAAGCTGTAATTCCAAGATAGTCTCAGCCTTTCTGTAGTAATAGATGTGAACAGAAAATGTCTTTCAACTGACAGTTCCACAATCCAAGCTTACTAGCCCAGCCTGTCTCCCTTTGATCTTCAGTCTTTCTGGAAATAGAAACCATTCTGATGCTACCTACCAGCAAATGCACATGTTTTACCTAGATAAATCTCTGGTAACATTCAGTTGTATGGCTGCTGCTCATTGTAGATGCAAGATGTTCACTTGAGAAACTCTCTTATTGTTTTGTTTCATTTTTGCTTCTTTTCTATTTTTTTTTTTTAATATTTCATATTAATGCATTATGTGGTTTAAGTACTGAGTTTTAACTCTACTTCAGCATCTGGAGGTCTGAGTGGACATAAATGATTTTTTAACTAAATTGAATAAATTCTTTCTTAGGATGAATGTGAAAACATCTCAGGATTACTATTTACTCCTCTTTGTAACATGGCTTATGCCCTACAGCTATACTTGGGTCTATGCATTGCTATGCATTGTAACATAACTTGTAACAATGTACAAGTCTGCCTTTAAGAAGCTCTTTGGAGTTTTTTAGCAAGACCTTGTAATAATGCATATATTAGGGAATGGACTTTAACATTAACATGCCTGCTGTAAGTTAAAGACAGAGATTCAGAAGATGATTCATTTTAGGGTTTCTTTTCAGCTGTTACCTGAAAGATCGACCAGATACCTAATTGCCACACTGTAAAGGCTGAAGAAAGTGAAGAGTGGCCCTAGATAACTCACCGCAGTGAGGAGAAAAAGAAAAAAAAAAAAAAAAGCCAACCCAGAAAACCCTAATGAGGTAGATTTAAAAAGCTGGCTTCACAGGGAAGGTCAGATTTCCCATGTAAAGGCTCTAACTATTTGCAAGATTTAGGTTTCTCAGGTTCATTTCTAATGTCATGTATTCATTTTTCTTCATACTTTTATTTTCACACATAACTAGCACATACAGATGGGGAAAGGTTATGATTATTTTTCACTGCCAGACCCTCTTTTCAGCCTGAGAAGCTTTATAAAACTGAAGGAAGGAAATTATAATTGAATCCCAGTAATCCATTATGGAATTCTGTCACAAATGAAACTAAAAATGGAGTTTGACTAAACATATACTGGCCATGAATGCGAAATGCCTCAATTTTGGCACTAAGTAGAATATGTGCTTTTTGCTGAAACGTGGTAATTCTGGGGTATTCAGTTTTCCAAAGCACTGGAGTTTTACCATTTTGCTGGTGTTTTCCTGCTGGATGTATGGATGTAAGGTACTTAAGATTTCTGTAAGGACTTTTCCTTTCTATCATGGATTTTGCAATGCAAAAATGAGCTCTCCATAGTGTCAACAAAGTGCACATTAAATGGATTAAGCACTGGCTATCTAACTGTTCTCAAAGTAGTTGTCAAAACAGAACCTGCTCTAAACAGGGATGCTGCTAGCACTGTTTTGCAGTCATTAATATTAGACCTATCTTCTTCAATATTCCTCTCCATGGGCTGGAAATAAAGATCAAATCACTAATGACATACAGATTTGCAGAGTAGCAAATAATTCATTCCAAGTGACTAAAACTGTTGACTACATCAAACCCTGTCATTAAAGGAGACCAAACATAGTCAAAGAAACAAGGTTGTGAAGACTCTGAAATAGAGTCTATATCTCTAGCACTTGTAATTGTATCCTAGAAAATTATGATTGTAGAAAAAAAATCCAGAGTTCAGAGCAGAACTAAAAAAATTCAATGTGAGCTTCCTGTGGGAGGCTGAGATAAATTGGGTTAATGAAATCTTTGGTGTTGACTGCCAGGTAAGAGGCATGACCATTTATATACCTATTCCTTTTGAAGCTTTTCCCTGTGAGTAATTACTTGATATTTGAAGTTATTCCTGGAGAGTTGAACACAGAAGAAACTAGACAAGACGAGAATTAACTGTCGCATACTGCTAAGATTTGGAGAAGTTCTTTCATTAGAACAAAACGTACCAGTAATTTCTTATCACAAGTTCATGGTTTGGCAGCAACATGAAAAGTGACAGATATCACAGATCTTTTATTAGATAAAAAACTCCAAAGAAACACCCCTCACAAATTTTGTCTTTTAAATAACCTATTAATGTATCCATACCAAAGCCTAACATGGTCACGTGCCTGCCTTTATTTTGGGGTAACCTAAGGACTATTAAGTATTTTATCATTTACGGAAGCATTGACAACATTACCAAGTTAATCATGCAAGCATCAAGACACCTAGTGTCACAACAACTCTGGTATGTTGCCTACATGCATTGCAGACTACTAGAACAATGATTATTAGCTGAGAAGACAGCTAAATAATCAATTTTGGGTTAAAGGGGAATCATAATATTTATTACCTCTTATAATTCATTGCACTTCTTCCAGCTGAAAACTCTCTTTTTCTTACAGGCTGAATTCTTTTTCTTTAACATAGTAAGGCAGCAAAAGGCTTTATAATTAATTACTGACTTTTAACAGAGAAGCATCTCTCAGTATAGAGGTCTCTCTATCTGACGTTGTCAAGGCTGATATTAGAAGAGTGCCTTCAGCTTTGGTGCCTACAGATTGAATAAAAAGGATGAAAAAGCTTAGAAGAGCAGCGAAAGTGATGTAGAAACTAGAGGAAAAAATGCTTCAGAGTGAGGTTTATTTTTTTTTTCTCAGAAGGAAGTATAGATTAATCACACTGTAGATAAATTGTGTATCTTCTTCACAGGAATAAAAAACCTAAAATGGAAGTCCTTCATCTCATATAGAACGTCATTACTGGAAGCCTCTGGGAATTAAAGCTAGTCTACTTGAAATTTAAAACACTTTAAAAAAACAAAACAACCAAACAGTGATATGCTACCTAAATACACTGTCTAGGAAAGGTATAGTTGCCAGCATTTGATATCTTCTAACACCTAGTAGATAGACATATATTAGTTAGATATGAGTGGTTTGAATATAAGGGAAGAACTGGAAGTACTATAGACTGGATCATGCAGAAGTTACCATTAGATGCAGTTGTATCCTTTTGCACTCTAAATCCATTTAGTTCCTATGAATTAATGAATTTTAAGCCATTTGAGTTAATTATGGGCAAAATAATATAGCCAGGATTACAGGAAACAGATCCTAATGAATTCCATAGGGATATGGAAGCTAAGTTCTCTTCATATATACATGAAATTCCTGTCAATATTGTTAAGAGCTTGAAATACTTTGATTTATGGTTGTAAAATGCTAGTAGAATTTTTCTGAAGATTCAGACTGTTGAAGTTCTTGAACCCTGTTACACAGGCCATTGGTTCAAACCCTTCCAACCTCTAAACACCAGGTTTCAGTCAGTTGAGATCAAGAGGTCAGATGAGTATACTGATTTTGTTCTCACCCAATGTTTGTGCACAGTACACTGCCAGCACACACCTAGGCACAGGTGGGCAGCCTGTAAGAGAGGAAACATGACTGAATTTTGCAGATGTGCTGTAGATCAGTGTTATTTACTACTGAGAATATTTCGACAAACTCACACAGTCGTTAGAAAGGAAAACCCTATTCACTATGTGGCACGGTCTACTTCTCAACTTACACATTGCACTTCCTTGTAAAAAGACAACACTTTCAAGAAGAAAGAAAAAGAAAGAGGACAGTATTTTTTTCTTCTTAATACCAACAAATAGCTATTTTAAAAAAATGCTGCTTATGCAGATGCTACATTTCTACATGTAATTCATTAGAAACCATCCTCAAATAAAGAAAAACCTCTTTAAAATAAGTTACTATAAAATTTCCAAGAAAAGCTACAGAATGTGAATTTAGAAAAATTAAAGTCTTGGCTTAACTCAAAATAAGAAAATTAGTTGCTTTCTAAAGATCCATATGAATACTTACTGAGTGATCAGTGTAAGATTAGGGTTTTTTGTTTGTTTGTTTGTTTGTTTTTTTATTTAACATTTATTGTGGAAGATTCTGCATTCCAAGTGTAGTTAAGCTATCACAGCTACTGGTTTTGCTCTCAATCAGACTAGTATACATCAAATAATTGTGACCACAGGAACTGACCCTGAAATGTTCCCTAACCAGTTAGCTGAGAAGAATGAAACTGGTCTTCGAAGTCCTTTCTGGTACTTAGCTGAATTTTTTTCTTCTGTTATTAAAAGCAAGATAAATTAGACCTTTTAAGCTTTAAACTGCTGCAGCTACATTAGAAGTAGGAACCTGACCTTCAGCTTTGTTGTCTCAATGCTACACTGCCTTGTGCAGTGGAAACACGTTGATACTAGCAGCACCTGGACAGACAGCACCTCTTTGATTAACCTTTCATCCTGGTCCCAATTCTATCCCTCCCTCTGCAGCTCTGTCCTTGGAGAAGAAGCTGCTCTGTCCACTTCATGTGCTTGTTATGGTTCAATGTAACTTAGAATTTTGGATATGCAAGACTGAAGTCCAACCACTAAGGGTGAAAAGGGTGAAAAGTGAAAAGTTTTATTTGACAAATAACACAACTTAAGTCATATAACCCCATGAAGATACAGAAAATATGTTGTGAGGCAAAAAGCGAGAGAGAAAGTGAGAGATGAGAAAAGAATAAGAGTAAGAGAGAGAGAGAAGAGAGGAGAGGAGAGAAGAGAAGAGAGAAGAGAGGAGAGGAGAGAAGAGAAGAGAGAAGAGAGAAGAAAGAGAGAAGATAGAAGAGACAAGAAGGAGTAAGAGAAAGAGAGGGATATCACCACCTATGGATCCATCAGCATCAGGCATTCTTTCTTTTTTGGGAGGGTGGTCTGATTCCAGATGGGGCAAAGGTCTGGTGCAGGTTGGTGGGTAGGCAACCAGAATGAACACTTTGGTGTTGACCACTCTCAAGGTTGATCCAGACCCCCCTAAAGTTTTCCACCACTCTCGAGGCTGATTCAGGCTCCAGGAATTTTGTCTTTTAGGAGGGCCCCTCACCCTACCAAAAAGTCTGTTGTTGGTCAAGGCTGCTGTTGGCCTGCCCTCGGTTGTTACATTAGTGGTTACTAACCAGTTTGCTGACTCCACCCAACATTTTCAGTCACTGTGGGTCTACCCCATTTGTCGTGTTGCTATTTGAGGCAAAGAAAATTCAAAATTCCACTGAGTGGAACCCCACGGTCCCTTTGGAGCAAGCACTGCTGAACTGCCAGCAAAATAGTGCTACACTTGGCTGTGTGGCACATGTGCAGAGCAAAAAGGAAACTGGGAAAGCATGAGTACAAGTGAGTTAGTTGCAGAAAGCTTTATCTTGCTGTCCTCTGTGTCTTTCCTATATTGATATTCTTCCTGTCGTCTAACTCTAGAATTTTAAACAACGTAGTTGGAATTTATGGAGCTATAGGCTTTTCTGTTTGTTTATTCTGTGTTTGCATGACAGCAAAACAGTGGGATGCAGGGTGGAGCCATGTTGGGGTACTGGGTAAGGTAAAGTGAATTATAAGAATGTTTGGAGAGCACGGGTAACATAAAGTGGAGCTCATGGTTTCACTGGTTAAAAACTCAAAATTGTAGGCATACACAGCATTATGGGATATTTCCTTATTCCCCATAAGGAAAATCAGAAAATAATTTGATTCAAACCTAGTGCTTGTATCTATTCACATTCACATTGCACTTCCTCATAAAAAAAACCCAAAAACACCTTCAAGGAGAAAGGCAAAGCAAGAGGGAAGTATTTTTTTCTTTTTAATACCAACAAATGGTTATTCTAAAAAAATTGCCACTTGTATAGATGCTACTTTTCTACATCCCATATTAGTGGTAATCACTTACACTGCCATTTGCATTTAACAGGCTGATCCAGGGTGAATTCATTGTTTTACAGAGGCTTTTTTCCACTTGAATGGTAATGCCACTATATAAATTCTTGATTACATTTTCTTTCTTTTGACACCATGTTCTGTATTTGTCATTTGTATACATACATATGTAAACAGCTTCATGGCAAATTCTATTTGCTGAATCACCTTGAGTGACCCATAATGTATCTGATTGCAGGATAGGGTACTATTTGGAAAGGCATATGAATTTATTATGGCCAATTGTCCCAGAAATTATTACAATCTTTTAAGAAAAAAAAGTAGGAGGGAATAGAAGAGTTTAGAGTTGATAAATAAAGGAAAATATAGGAAGATGACAATCAAGAAGATGAATAATTAGACACATCACACCAACTCTAAAAAACACACTGGTTATAGTAATAACACAGGCTTTTTTTTTTTCTTTTTTTTATTTCTTATAGATAAATGCATGCTTAACTGGACAGCCTTGAATTCACACGGGACAGGAAGCTGTGGAGCATCAGAATGCTGCTGAATCCCTGAAATATCATGGCTGTGGTTCACCACAAGCTTATGTGGTCATTTACACTTGTGTGAAACCGGAGTAAAATGCTTTGTCATCACAGGTCAGCACAAGACTAGACACCACCAGCCAGTGGTAATATATAAAACAAGTTATTTGCAAGGTTTCTGTTTGAAATGTGATCTGGGAGAAATGAGTCTTGGTTTACAGTCTCAGGCACAGACACTTTCTCAGTTATTCTCAACTTCCTCTTTCAGCTGCCGACACCGGAGGTGGTAACTTCTCAGACAAACACAAGTTTCTGAAACACTAAGAGAAGCCCAGAATATTGCCTGTCCTTTGTGGATGGTGGCATCAACTGTGATTTTAACTACCACTCATGACTTGGATTAGGAATTTTCAGGTTTAAAAATACTCTACTTTACTTGTATTTCTGGAGAATACGATAAGTTCATTATAAACACTGCTTTCTTCTACCTTCCCCCTGCCAAGTGATCGTAAAGCTAACAAGGAACAAGCTACATCTTCATGTACCCACCAGTAAGCATTTTAAGTTGCCTCCTCATAAATTTCACATCTGGCTAAGTTTCATGTAATTAATTTCACAAGTCCATGATTTATTAATTTACTTCCAATTGATACAAATACAAAGGTGTGTCCATTTGGCAAAGTGGGAGGTTTTCCTTCTGAAAACTGTAGGATTAAAATTAACAACAAATTAGTCAGATGAAAATTTGATCTCAGAAGGCATCTTTTTGTTCATTAAATATTTCTAAGATATTTTAGTGCTCTAACTGGGATACTTGGAAATGAAGTGGTGAATGTAATCTAACTTATTTTTCAAGCTACCTGCCTGTTCAGTATGTGATCTTCTGTAATATATATTCAAACCAGAAGAGGAAAAATGAAGCACTCGTGTTTTGCTTTTTTTGTGTGAAATTAAAAATTTTAAACTACACATTCCCACATACCAGCAAAATAGTGAGTTTCAGATTTAGGGAAAGTCTCATTGCATTATTTCTGATTCCTTTATTTTGTTTTGTTTTCTTTTACCAAGTATTAAAAAAAAACAAAACAAAAAACCCCACACAAACCAAAAAACCCATGACAGAAAAAAAAATCCTAAAAACCCCAGCACTCCCCCCCCCCCAACAGGTGTTTAAATACCACCCTGTTTTACTCCTTTTCTCAAAAAATAATGAAATGTCAAAAACTTCAATGAAAACACTTTGCTTCCTCGTCTGAATTTGAAGATCACTCTTACAGAGTTTTGCAAAATTTCATCTACCTCTAATCTTAATATTTTTGTAAAGTTCTTAGCAGGGACAGTGTGCAGTCATGCATCAGTAAGACCTGAATGGCACCTATTTTTATAGCACTTAGCAAGATTGGTGCCTTCATGAACCAATTGCTTTTGAAACCAAACCTGAGTCAGTCAGAGAGGATGTTGGCAGGAATAAGTGGAACTTTTTTTTTTTCTTTTTCAGTTAATTGGCATTATAACCCTTCCTGTCAGAGACAAGCTGGCCAAGCACTATTTAAGCTTTTCTTTGGGCCATTCAATTGTACTGGCTATCCAAAGCCATACGTCTGAAAAGGTTTCATTGAAGAAAAGGGCAAATCAACAACAACAAATTATGAATAATAGGTAGGTACAGATATCTACTACACTATCTAATACATCTGTATTTGATCACTGTGAGAGATCCAAAACAAAATAAATTTTACTGTTACTCTGGACCATAACATTCACTATACACACTGACCATAAAAATAAGTTCATGACACTGGGATTGTCTTTTTGAGTGCTTAAGACACATGAAGGACTTAACTTTCTTTAGTTTATGGAGTTGTCTCCATAGTTTTGAGATCTCCAACTCAAGTTACCAAATTAACATTATTTTATATTGCTTGCAAATTCTGAAGTTTATTTGGTAAAAAACAAGAGCAATCAAAACTCAAAGCCATCTAATGAGAGAAAACTGCTGGTGTTTGTAACATGCATCCTTTCATTGATTACGTTTGATGTTAAATTCCAGAAATCAAAGCTGGGACATTTCTGTATGGAGAAAGAGTAGAAGTGTTATGAAGCCAAAAGCTCTATCCACATCTGTAACGAAGATATAAGGGCATTACTATGTTTGTTACAAGATCATACACATCTTCAGATTCTCTCTGATGTGATAAGATTATTTTAGTGCTTTCATCACTGTCCTAATCATAAAATCATAGGGTTGGAAGGGACCTTTAAGAACATCTAGTTCCAACCCCCCTGCCATGGGCTTTCCTTTCCATTTCAGGATGGTCTGCAAAACAATGCTGAAGGGAAACTTCACTCTAGTGCTAAGAGTCTGTTCTGTCACTGGCATTCCTGCTTCCATTCTTATTGCAGTTGGGCCTCCTTGCCCTCCATGCCAGATCATTCCTTGGTCACAAATTACCACTGCTGAGCACTTACAATTAGAATTTCCCCTTCAACCTACCAGTCTTCTCTCCCTCTTCCTTGTTCCTCCTGTTTTCTCCCCTCCCCACGGTGACTGCTGGGTTGGAGTGAGTGAACGGCTGCGCAGGTTCTTGGCTGTGAGCTGAGGCCAACCCATCACAGGCATGGCCAGTAATTTGTGCTTGCCAAGTCTGCATTCCTGGTCCCCAGTCACTCACTTGCATTATGGAAACATAGTTTCACTGTTTAGTATCAACGAACATCACAGGGTAGGTGTGCTGATGTCTGTCCTTGTAGAAATTAAGAGGGTTTTGAGTACAAGGGGATGCAACTCTGATTTCTCATGTACGTGCTTCATAAACAGAATTCCCAAGAGGAATTTCTTATTGCATCCTGTCTTGCCTTTTCAATAAGACATAACAAAGACATTCCAATATATAGTCATCTATAATGTTAACAGCTGTCAGTGCATTAAAAATAGTTTAAGTGATTGCCTTCGGATGTTAAGATTTACAAGGATAAGAAGAAGGTGGGGGGAACTACACAACTGGAGCAAAAGCAAAACACTTTGCTCTGACTCCATAAAATCAGGAAACCCTGAAAGAACATTTTGTCTGTAAAGCATTTAGGCTCTTGATTAAAGCCATTGTTTATAGCCTAGCAAAGACACTATTATATCAGCAAGGCCAGTTTCACTATCAAGCTCATCAGCACAATATGGTCAGCAGGGACATTTTAAAAGAGCTCTTCAGTTATGCCCTGAAGTAGTTTCAGTGTCTATACTTTACGAATTTGATCAAGAATATATAAAAATCAAACTCCATATTTCATGCTGATGTGTTCCAGTGCATTACTGTCACACTTTAACCATGAAAGGAATAGCCCCTTTGTGCAAAGAAAAGAGCTAGGAGGAGATTCAGGGAATAATAAAAGAAACTTCAGGAAAGGGTTATGAAATACTGGGCTTATCCAGCAGACACGAATGCAGCTTAGGTCTATGAAGGATTTGTGATTATCACTGCTGTTCTTTCTAGCCCATTAAAAATTTGCTTAGCTGGCAATTAGGCTATGGTTACTCCCTCCTTGAAACCCTTCACTGGATCTTAAACAAATTATTTCACAATTTCTTGTCTTTGCTTCAAGGTCCTGTGATGAAATGTAGGTGGCTTTTTATGCCACTGGGAACACCTGCTTTGGGTGTGAATTAGGCCATCTTCAATAGCCAGTTTTCAGACTAGACTCTTTGAGCTAAACATCCTTCTAATTCCGGTCTGAACGTCAAACGTCCCCTTAAAGCAGAAGGATGGATCACCCTGAACAATTCTTGCACTAGTGCTGGGTGACTAGTACTTTCATTGTTGTTCCATTTTAGTGAAAAAAGAAATAAACCCCCCAGAAGACCCAAAAGTGCAAACAAAACCAAAATAATAAAAAATCCCCCCTCCCTCCCCCCAAAAAAGGAGGGAAAATAGATAATTTTAGGTTATATAGATATATTTTCTCTTTTTTTTCTCTGAATTGAACATATGAGAAGAAAACTCAAAAGAAAAAAAATTGCTAATTGGAGGTTGATTTTACCCTTTTTATTTTTAGAGTTAAATTTCCAGTGAAAAGTTAGTTTTTGAACAAACTGCAAGTCTGTATCAGGGGTGCCTCTGAATGACTTTTCAGAAAAAGTCCAACCATATCAGTGTAGTGTTCCTTCTTCAAGGAAGAACACCCACAAAATTAATAGATTCTGCGTGAATATAGATTACAGTGTAAGAACTAACTGTGATTTTGCAATTATATTGCACTATACAGTGTAACTATACCTGCAAAGTCTGCATATGTTACTTTTTAAATCCTTTGAAATTGTGTTTACTTATGCCAGAATTTCTGTCAGCTCCAATTTCTTGCAGTTTAAAATTTTCACGAAATCCCTATATAAAGTTTTGTTCAGCCCAAAATTCCATTTTAAACAAAATATCCCATTAGAATATGTATGCCTTTTCCATGTGTGTGAAGAGTCTAAGCTGTTAACCTTCCTCTTCTTGAAGAATATGATTTACACAGGTTTTCTTTCTTGATTTTATTTCGTGATACCCATACACAAAAATAATAGGAGAATCAGCCATATCAGCAGTAGATATGTCTCAGTCCAATAACAAAAAGTAAAGCAAGTAATGGGCAATTTCCTGTATTAGCTCATAACTGGAATTGTTTGATTCTGTCCCCCAGTGTGCTCTGTGTACAAGATTCTGGTAGACTTAAATCAATATATTTTCACTTGGTAGAGTTATTTATCCATCTTTAAGGAATCATAGTCAAGGACTCATACTGTCAAGGACAAGTAGATGTTTAAACAATTTCAGAGAACCACTCTTTTAGAATTATGTGCTCTACATAATTGTCATAAAGTTTAAAACATAATAAACCAAATCTCAGATTAATTAATGAATCAACATGCAATTGTTGCCAAATATGTAATAAAATTAATTACTCTTAGCAAATGGTGTAGGCTAAAATTATTTGATTTAAAATGAGAGGAGTGAGAGCTGACAGGATACTCTAGAACTGAATGGTTTGTATGTATGTCAAGAGAAGAGCAGATATATTCACCTGCCATTGAGAACACTTAGCTACTTGAAATAAAGGATAGCATTATTAATACCTGCTTCACACTCTAGACAGGACCACACTAAATGCAATTATCTGAAAATGGTAATAAATATATTACTGACAGCTGATTAAGTTCTTATTAACTTTATCTGTAACCATCACATGATGTAGAAAATGAAGTAGAATCAAAGAGGCAAATGCACATTATTAGTCACTGTCTCATATTTTTCTGTAATAATAGCTTGAAATGTTTTAGGAGTAATGCCGCCTTCAAAGTATTAAGGATAAAGCTGTTTATAGAGGTGTCTAAAAGTTTATGAAATCAATATAAGTTAAATATTCTGTGTTGGTCGGGTGAATTGAATGTGACCATCACTGAAATCTTCCATCCTCCTGATGTTTGTTCATTAGAAGAAAGCAACAAATGTTATTAACTGATTCTGGACTGAGTGAGTAACTGAACAAGTATTATTCATTAAATGTAAATAATGGCAGTTCCACCTAGCCTCTCACTCCTCATTTGGTGTTCTTCTGGATTACTGACAGAGTAAAATCATAAGCAGTCTCAGGGGAGGGAGGCTAGAGAGTTAATACACAAATGGATTTTTTCCTCTAGTAACCAAAGCACCATTGAAAGTTAACCAGCCAAAAAGTGTTATGGGGCAATGGCACACTTCAGCAAACCAAAAGAGTAGATAAGGATAGTTTTTTCTGTTCCATCATCAATTCAGTAAAAAATTATTTTCAGTGGGGCCATGGAGACATTGTTCAGAAAAGTGTAGTCTATAATAGAGACTAACAGTTTTCCTAGCATTAAAAAAAATATAGCGGTACATCTTTATACGAAACTGCTCCTGATCTTTCAGAAAATGAAAAGATCCCTATTTTATATCATTAAGGTGTGTATCAAATATTATTTCTAGTTGTTAAGAAGAGAGATTGTGGTGAACATTGCGAGTGACATTTTCAGAAGAAATAGTCCCATTTCTTTTCAGTTAAATTTCTGAAAATATTCTGTGGCTGTACCAAACTCTCTGAAAGCATTTTGTGACACATGCTGCATATATAATTTACTGAGAACAATTCCACTGAAAAGAAACTAGAAACAGTTGGCCCTTTAGATTCCTGTAGATATAATTTAACATACATATACATGCATGTGAGATGTGAGCAGGTTTCACACACAGTTACATGATCTGTACTTGAAACAGTCCCATCATTATTGACTCTATGTACCTATACAGTATTATTGATTTGTCTTTGATATCATAGACTATGTTGAAGCTCTTTTTTTCTTCCCGTGAGCCCCTAGCATTTCCTGCCATTCCTATGTTTCTTACACAGTGTCTATGTAAAGCCAAGCCCCTCTAGCTACCTCACTACTCAGAAGTCACAGACATCTTATTTAACTCTGTGACCAGAGAAATCAGTTTGCAAGTGAGTCGTAGTCCTGAATGGGAACTGTGGGCACCCATACAGATTACAAGTGTACAATATAATTTTCTGCAACAAGAAACAGTTACAGGAATAGCCTAAGTCATGTTATATCAGACCAAAGGAGCAGTTATCCCAGTTTTGTGTACTTGACATAACCAATAGCAGATATCTAGTGAACCCTACAAAGGCACTCCTTAAAATACAAACTAAATCTATGGCAGTCAGGGAGTCCATGTAGAAAAGTACTATTCTTTTATGTCAGTGAATTTTTCCCTTGATGTATGTGACATTCAGCTTTTTACAGCAGTGCTTCTCTAATGTCCTGTGGCAGAGAATTCCATAGATATCTATACCTGAAGAAGTATTTTATTTGTTTAGAACTTGACACATACTTGTCTTGTCTGATGTCCTCTACATCTTATATTAGAAGAGACAGTAAGCAATCTTTCCCTATTTACCTTCTCCCTGACACTCATGACATTCTGCCATATCCACCTTACATCATTTCTCTTCCAGGCCAAACTATTCTATTTAATCATCCTTCTTACAGAAGCCATGTCATACCTTCGATCATCCTTTTTGCCCTTAGTGTAACTTTTCTTGTTGTAATATTTTTTTCTTATATGAAGGGACCAGAGTGGTTCAAAACTATCTAAGATTTGTGCTCATTTTTATCCTAGGAGGTCAGAAGATTTTAGTTCTATCATCCTTTAGGAGGGATTAGATTTCTATCCACTAGTATACCAAGCCTGTCACTCTACTGTGAGATACAAAAAGTTCTCAAATCAGATGCTGTCTTAGCAAAGACTTTACTTGTCAGGGAGCAGAACAACTCCCCAGGCTGCTTTCTAAAATCCCTCAAGTGTTTCAATGTCTATCTGCATTACTGCCTTGCCTTCTTTAACAGGTTTAAATCACCTGGTTTCTTGGAGCTTGCTTCGTCAGGGATTCACTGTTAGAAGTTAATGACCAATGGCTGAAGCTTCCTATTATCTTAACCAAGGCATTTCCCTCAGGTATATGGTTGCAGTCTCAAAGGGCCATTCCATAAAGTTAAGAAAACAAAGTGCAGCAATCTCTTCACTTAAGTAACATCTTTGTTTATTTTTTCCTTTTATAAATATATGAAAATTACAAAAAAGGTGTCACATTATCAGCATGAAATATTGCCTGTGCACTCCACATTAGTGACTTTAAGCGGCTTCCATAGCAAAACTTATTCAGAATTCACTTTTTGGGATAAAATTGTGATCTTCCCAAAAGGTTAATCTATGAAGGGCTCGATTCTGTAAGAGGTACGGGATGCACACACAATCTTGAAGATACAAAAATGCTGTACTTCAGAACACAAATGGTTTTCTAGAAAGAGACAGAAAAGTTCATCCATATCACCCTGGATAATGTTCTACATTTCCATCACTGCTCTCAATTAAGCTAACTTCAGTGTGAGACAGACACAGTGACACTACCCCAAACCTTCCCCAGAGCTGGGGCTGTAATTGGCACATTTGCACAGTGCTAGTTCTTGTGTACCTGTGTCTCTACGAGCTTTTCCTGGGATAGCCACAACCCTCCACAAACAAGCTGTGCAATCAGAATTCAAGAATTTTTGCCCACACAGAACCTGTATCCTGCTAAGAAGGCAAATAATAGCAAACATAATGGATTAATAATGTAGTGAAACATTCTGTGCATAATTACTGCATAGAAATGTTCACAGGGGAAATGTAATTATGGTCTTGTTCATTGTTACATTGTGGGTGTACTCCCAGAATTTTACTGAAAGTTGTACTTTAAACTCAGCTGTAGATGTACATTTATGAAACAAACAGAAAGTTTCTCCATGAAAAAATATCGATTTTCAGAAGCAACATGCTGTCATTTATAATTTTGTCCCTGTTTGGTTTTGCAAAGCTGATGTCCTGAAACTCAAGTCCAAAGTTAATTATACACTGTAATAAAACCTCTCCAAAGGTTGTTTTATAATTGAGAAATCTGCTTATACTCTCAACACACTCCCAGCACTCCTATGTTTGACTGCCTGTCTATTCACATCTGAACTCATGTCCCAGATTTCACTGATACTTCTCTCTGATCTTAATTTTGATTTGGAGAAGTGATATGAAGCATATGCTTCCCAGCTGGATCTTCTGTAGTAGAAATTTTATCTGTTCATTGCATTCAGTTCCAACGGACATTAAGGTCCCATGAAGGAGAGGTTCATCATGAGAAACAATCTGGCTCTCCTTTTCCCATTTTTCATCAGAAGAATCAGAATATTAATTTCTCTAAAAGCCTCTATTAGTGTTATGACAAAACTATTTTTCTCTCTTTTTGGATCTTATTTAGAGAAGCCATACATTCATGCAGATATGATAGGAATATAGGACAAACCAATGCTTCAGCTAAAATACACATTTCCTGCTTTAGGAAAAAAAATGTGATAGAAGTGAGCATGGTTTTGCAAGATATAGGAAAAAAAATTGGATTGTATCAAACCATAAAATATCAACAGGGACTAGCAATTTAAGTTAGGTCTATATAAATATTAGATATGGAGGAGGTTTACTTCTCTTAATTTTATTTGTAGGTAGCTGTAGACAAAAAGATTCAGTAATTTTCTTGTGCAAGTTAGTCTCATTAAATCTATGAAATCTTATGAATTATAAATGGGAATTACTTCTTCCAAAGTTAATAGGTCTAGCAAATACAATATCATTTAATAAAAAAATATTAGTTTATAAATAAATTGTTAACTCTTCCTTTAAAAGCGACAAGACAGATTAGATTATATATTCTGAGCTAGTTCCAGAGCTACCAGTGTATTTTTAATCTTTTTTTTTTTTAAGTTTAGAGAAAGCTGGCAGATAAAAAATAAAATAGAAAAAACCCTAAACCAAATAAAAACCCACAACCAATCACACTAGCATTTTTAAGGGGAAAAAATTGTTTTTTGTTTCTTTTTGCATTCGTTGATCATGATTACAACTTTTAGCCTGCCTTGCATGAACAATTGATATCAGCTGTAAGTATGTAGAGGGACTGAAGACATGGGACTGAACAAATGTTTTGTCTTCAACTCTTTATTTTCAGTAGCTACTTCAAAGATTAACTTTCCTGTGCTTTGAAGAGCATGGTCCATGCAGGTTGAGTGGGTGTTTTGGAAAGAATAGTATATCATAGAATTATAGAATGGTTTGGGTTGGAAGGAATTTTAAAGATCATGTAGTTCCAACCTTCCCTGCAATGGGCAGAGACATGTCCCACTAGACCAGGTTGCTCAAGGCTCCATCCAACCTGTCCTTTAGCACTTCTAGGGATGGGGCATCAACAGCTTCTCTGGTTAACCTCTTCCCATGTCTTACCACCCTCACAGTGAAGAATTTCTTCTTAATGTCTAACCTAGCTGCTCTCCTACTCAGCAATTGGCCTTGTTGAACCTCATAGAGTTGGCCTCAGCCCACCGACCTCACCTGCTCAGTTTGCCATGGTTTAGGCCCAGCTGGTATAAACCAGGCCTCTGCTTACTCAGCCCCCACTCCCACGGTGGGACCTGGATGAGAAAATCCACCTTAAGGCTTGTTAATTGCGACATGGACAGAGAGGTTTTCACTCCCCAGTTACGGTAATGGACAAAAACCAGACAAGTTCAACTTGGAAAGAAAAAACACTAATTTAATCTACAAGGAGAAAGAGAGAAAAAAATGGCCAGATACCTTCCCTCCCTACCCCTCCCTTCCTCCTGGGCCAAGGTTACTTCACTGCTGCCTCCCCCTCAGAGCACAGGGGACGGGCAGGGATCAATTCCCCACATGGCGTTTCTGCCGCTCCTTCCTCCTCAGGGGGAGGACCCCTCACAGCCTTCCTTCCATCCAACGCTGGGTCCCTCTCATGGCAGAGAGTCCTTCAGGAACCCCTCCGACATGAGTCCCTCCCACAGGTGCAGTCCCTCAGGCACAGACTGCTCCAGCCCGGGCTGCACACAGAGTCACGGCTGCTGCGGGAGCAGTCACCTCCTCTGACACGGGGCCCTACACGGCTGCAGATCCACATCTGACCCTCTCTGTTATCCTGCATAGGCTTCTTCTTCATGTCTCCCCCACACTTCAGGGACTACAAATCTACATTTACCTCACCATGGTCCTTCAAGGACTGCTCCACTGTGCTCTTCCATGGGCTGCAGGGGCACAGCTGCCATCTCACCATGGGCTGTGGGGAAGTCTCTTCTCTTTTATGCCCCCTTCTTCTCTGACCTTGGTGTCTTTTCTCTTTCTTCATCCTCTATTCTTTCTTGAAGATGAGGATGGGTATTACATTTGCCAGTCTCCAATTCAATGGGACATCCCTGGTTAGCCAGGATTTCTGAAAGATGATGGAGAGATGCCTTGGTAACCACATCTGCCAACTCTCAGCACTCTAGAGTACAAACCATCTGGCCCCATGGACTTATAAGTGTCTAGCTTATGAAGCAGGTCCATAACCATTTCCTCATGGATTTTCTTTACAGGAAGGGTTAAGCACTGGAACAGGCTCCCCAGGGAGGTGGTTGAGTCTCCATCCCTGAATGTGTTTAAAAATTGCCTGGATGTGGTGCTTGGGGACATGGTTTAGTGGTGGATCATTGGGAACAGGGTAATAGAGTTAGGACAAGGCTGGACTCTATGATCTGGAAGGTCTTTTCCAGCCTGAACAATTCTATGCTTCTATGTTCTATGCTCCTATGCTTCTATGCTCCTATGCTTCTATATTCTATGATTCTACTCTTCTCTGTGGGTCCTTTTCATATTTTTGCAGTTTTGTTTTCCCTTTCTTGAATATGTTACTTGCAGAGGCACATTCAGATTCCCATATCTGCTCAGGCTTGGGCATAGGCATGGCAGGGATTGGATTCAGCAGCTTCCCCTGTAAACCCCCTGCTTCCAAAACACCACTGCACTAATCCAAGAACCATGTCCCTCTGCAGAGCCTTCCTACAGCAGATCAATGCGCCCATTGAACCTAGTGTTGTTTGCAAACTTAATGAAAAAGCACTCAATCCCCTAATCTAGATCATTAATAAAGATCTTGAACAAGACCAGCCCCAAAACTGACCCCAGGGTGACACCACTGGACCCCAGCTGGTGACACCAGCCGCCAGCTGGATTTAACTCCATCCAGAACAACTCTTCAGGCCTGGCCGTGCAGCCAGTTTTTTACCCAGAAAAAGATTACATCACACTATGCCACGAGCTGCCAGCTTCTCAAGGAGAATGCTGTAGGAGACGGTGTCAAAGGCTTTACCAAGGTCCCAGTAGACAATATCCACAGCATTTTCCTCATCCAGTATGTAGGTCACCTGGTCATAGAAGGAGATAAGATTGGTCCTGCCTTTCCTGAATCCAAGCTGCCTGGGCCTGATCCCCTGGATATCTTGTACATGCTGTATGACTGCACTCAAAATGAACCTTTCCACAATTATACTCGGTATTGAAATCAGGCTGACAGGCCTGTAGTTCCCCATATCCTCCTTCCATTCCTTCTTGTAGAGGAGACTCACACTGGCAGGCCTCCTGTTGCCTGGGACCTCCTACGTTAACCAAGACTTTTGGTAAATGATGGAAAGTGGCTTGGTGAGCTCCTCTGCCAGTTCCCTCAATACTCTTGGGTGGATCCCATCCATCCACACACGAAGTATCCAGGTGCAGTAGCAGGTCATTAACTGCTTCGACCTGGATTATGGGGGGTTTGTCCTGCTCTCTGTCCTTATCTTCCTTCTCAGGAGGGTAAATAACCCCAGGGGTAGCTGCTCTGATTATTAAAGATGGAATCTATAACTCCTTGATACTAAAGTGTGGGAAGTCACTTGGACATTAAAGGAAAACATAATGAAAGAGATGGGTTCCACACTAAGTATTGAATATGGGTGGTCTGAATGACAGATGGATCCCAGGTAATAATATTCATGGACCATTCAGAGATGTTGAACTAGTGAATGATGTCTTCTAAAAGGAATTTAAGTTAGATGTATTGATTAATCATAGTTAAAGGCTGGAAATATTCCTCAACGACTAACCGTGACTTTTTTTGAGTAGCTTTGTTGAGGGATTTAAATTCAGTGGACTATTTTGTATTCTTAGAGCTGTGAAGACCATCTCAGCCATGTTTATTTGTAATGTAAGTAGAAAAAAACCCCTAGAATAGAAACTAATTTTGAGGAACATGATTTATGGCTGTTTTATCATAAAGTTATGGCTTCAAAAACTGCAGAAAAAGAGAAGAAAATGGAAATACTTATGAACCCTCTCCTCCATCTGCACCTGCATATACATGTGGACATCTGTATCTGTCCTCCAAAACCAGGAAAATAATCATGGTCCAGGAAGATTGCAAAAGGAAGACATTTTAATGAAAGTCAAATATAGATTCACTACTCTAACAATAAGTAAATAGTATTCCTCGGGTATCGAATAGGTGAAAGATCTGTAACATTATATATACTGTACTAGCCCATTGTGTTACAATATTGAACACTACTTTGTATTTCTTTTGTGTACCATCTGTTCATAACATTTTCAGTAATTGGCTCCCATGGATAATATTAGTGTATAACAGAAAGTAAAGTTTGTAGCTAATTCCCAAGGATATTGTTTTAAACAGTAATATGATATACAGATAAGAAAGCATCAACATTTAGCATCTGGGAATAAGGTAGTGTACTTGGCTGGATATTCTGAGCAGAAACTGATTTTCTCTATGGTGACACCAAAACTAGAGCATGTGGACTGGAAAAAAGCCAAAATCTAAGTCAAACTTTAAGATGTTAGTATTTGTCAGGAATTATGGGACTCAATGTTATAAACATAGTAAAAACAAGAACAAAAATTTAATTTTTGTCCACAGAAATTCTAATATTTCATGACAACTTAACAAAAAATATTGAATTTTAATAAAAATAAAAGATTGGATCATAGATTCTTTTTGACAAAAAATCTCTATTACCTACAAATTATAACAAAAATGCAAATACTGTCATTCTGCTAGGATAGACGTATTTGTATATTTTAGTCTGTTTTGGTAGCATGGAAATTTTGTTTTAGCTTAATTAGTTGTTTCATTTTTTATAGGCTGTAAGTTTTATATAATTCAATGGTATTCAACAAAGTAATGCCTTCATGCAGTTTTAGTCTTATTATCTGAACACTGAATGTCTTATTTAGCTTGACTTCCATTTTATAAATTGAACAAAAATAGCATAATGCTTATCCATGGAGCATGCTGATGCCGAGTTCATTGTCATTATAAAATAGATGGCCTAGTTTGTGACTAAGACAACAAAAATGGCATTTTAAATACACATTCAACCATTGCTTGTTAACCAGCTATTACCCACAGGAAACTAAATGAATCTGCATGCTTCTAAAGAGAAACAAAATATGAAGAAATGTTTGTAGCTACACATTCTATAAAATATTAGTTTAAGATAAATCTCTATGAATTCTTCAAGTTCCAAAATTAGTAAGACAAGGGTAAAAAAATCAAAATCAAGTCAGCCTTGGAAGCATAAGGAAATGTTCAACTACGGTAATTTATTATATTCAGAAAAGAAGGAGAGATTTTTTGGCTGGGCTTTTTCAAGACTGTGAGAGAATTCTTAGAAGATAAAAGAATCACCACATACCTAACCTACTTTTTGCATTCACAATGCCCTGTGTGACCTTGTCTTCAAGAGTCTCAACACATACTACTTCATATATGTAAAATAAATGAAACATCTACAACCAAGAGAGGATAAGAAAACAGTCATATGAACCAGCTAGAAGTCACTTCCTAGCACACTATTGGAAGACACTCAGATACCTCTGTAGAAATCATGAATAGAAGTATTACAGACACGTATAAAACATCACAAAAATTAGTTTTGTAAATTGCTTTGGCTTCAAATTTACCATGAAGGTCTCCAAAGGAAAATTAAAATTATCTATGATGCCCCTCAAAGTTAAGTCTGATTATAACTGCACTTTCAGGCCAATCAGAATGGAGCTTAAATATATACATACACACAAAGAGAACTCAGAAAGTCATAAATGGATAGAGAAAGTACTGAGAGATGACATGAACTTTCAGCTTACCTGATGCAGTTAAATAGGTTAAACATTTAAGGAAAAAAAATGAAGTTGAGGAGACTAGTAAGTATGGGATGCTACGTAACAGATGTTCTCTTAAAAACTAAATACTATTTTTGTTAATGTTAACTCTTCTGGTTTTTTTCTTTGATGTGGCAAGAAGCCAGATTCTTATTTCCAGTTTCCAAGATGAAAGTATTTTTGTCATGATGTAGGACAGAATGATTAACTGAAGAGTTCCAAATAGTCATAAACTTAACGGCAACATGAGATGAACTGGAAAGAAAGCCTCTAAGCCTTTCTCTACACATATATATGAATGTGTATTATGGGTCTGTGCATATATGTACGTGTACATATAAGGGATATATATTTATTTTCTAAATACTCATTAATGACTGTAATAATGTCTCTCCCACCATTTTTCAATATAATAATGTGTGTTTTGAACAGTAGATGTTTAAGAAGGAGTAAGATTCAGATGAAACTTCCCTACAGTTAAAGCATTTATCCTGTCTTCCAGGCTGGTTGTCTCATTCTGATAACGTCCAGATTCCTGCTCTATCTTCTGCCAAAAAATGGATAGGATTTTCCTCCTTTATCTGTCCAAGCCTGTTTTTACAAAACTCCAGAAATGCTATTTTCTAATAAGGTCAGACACCTTCCACTGCAAAATTCAGTTGAAACTAAACAACTGACTCTAAAGATTTAGCATTATTATGACATAGTGTTATTTCTGTAGGAGATGAGATTGAAAAATAAGAAATAAGGGTACTATGACGATATGGAGGGTAAACTTCAGGTAAAAACCTCCAGAAAATAATCCATGTTGGTGCTTCTCACTTACCCACAGGTTTTAATTTGTGGATCTCAAAAGACCTCTTAACAGCATACGGGAAGGGGTTACATGTGTGTATATGTAAATATATATGTATATGAATACACATACATAAGCACACACAGGCATATGCATGAGAAGTAATATGAGAAGCATATGAGTTCAATAAACAAAATATTTTTCTACTAGAGGGAAGGGCAAATGATTATTATGCAAATACTGATACAGACATTTTTATATAAAATTTTGCACAAAACATAAACACATTAAATTAAATCCTGTCTTTGATAATAGAAACGGTTTACATATGTCAGAATTCTGCCTTTGAGAGGTTTTGCTCTGGAGAACAGCATCAGGAACATGAAATTTAACTGGTTTCATGAAGTATTGAAAAAATGAAGTTACATAGTGGGAAAAAAATAATAATCCAAAAACAAACCTAGAAATACATTCCCGGTGGAGAAAACCTCACCTTGGAAGAAGCTGGGTGCCATGCCAAGAAGTGCCACCATGTGTTGAGCTAAATACATACATTTCCCTTAGCTAACAGACCTGCTGGATTCACAATACTGATCTTAATTAATCCTTACTTCAATGCGTAATAATTATTATTATAGTCTTAAATCTGTTCCTTTTTGTACATTCTGACTGAAGCATGACAACTTGATTAAATATTAGACCATTTGTATTATAGTTTATTATTTATTCATTAAATATCCAATTATAAGAAAGAATTTGAGTTATGTCAAATAAAAAACAGAGAGTTCTCCTTGAAAATGTTTTTTTGGTCATTAGAGCTAATATCTCTGCTCCATTTTCATGATAAGACTTGGCAAAAATTGAGTTTGCATCATTTTCCCTAAGCAGTTTTGTGTGTCATATTTGATAAAAAATACTATACAGAAGGTTTAGGTACATTAGTTGAAAAGAATGTTGAGATAATCTGTTTATTAAAACCAACTTATGTTATGAAAATGTTTGTTAAATGATAGGAAGGAGGGGCCATAATTCTTTTCTCTTTTAAAGTGCATTTTTAAAATGCTTAATAGATTCTGGAACTGCTTAATCTCTTGACAAAAACTCTATAAATTACAATACTCTTCTAGTAATCATAGGGTATTTCTTTCACTCTCAGGACATTAACACACTAGTGGGAATTATGGTCACACTTTAAGAGGATTTGATTCAGTATTAGGGCAGCAGTTGTGTGTTAATTAAATACAAATTGATTATTTAAAATGCATGTGCTGAGCTTTAGAGCATTTGTACTAGGTATATATAATCTGCAGATCTTGATTACAAAGTTTTGAATGATATGGGACACATAGATGTTTAGCAGAAGATGTTCAAGTGATGCTGAAAAGTGAATAAAGCAACCACTTAATGTTCAAGGACACCATGGCAGAAGTGGGTAAATGAATGTTCCCCCTTGAGCTATATTTATCATTGGCTGTGATACAGTAATTTTAAGGCTTTACAAAGTGCTTGGTTTGCTTTGGTTTTCTACTATATAAACAAGCCACCAGATCTTCCTTTATAAAGGAAGAAAAAATATTTGAAGAAAAGGTGTAACTTCTGTCTTCCCATGCCCTGGGGATTACAACCACTGGAGCAAAGATGAGTTTCTCAGGCAGGTTGATGCTATATCTGTGTTGAATAGCAACTCTGGAAAAGCAAAGCTTTTTTGCTGTTGTTTCAACATTATGTCAATCACCCTTTAAAAATCTGATCCATACCCCCTTGATTAGAGACTGGATGAAAGCATACAAGAAGATATAGCCAGTTTGTGACTATTTTTTGCTGGTGTTACACTAGGAGAGAAACATTCATCAGGCTTGCCTTCTGTGTTGAGGTTTGAACTACTGATCAGACTGAAATAACTTCATGCTTTCAACACTCTGCAGAACTCAATGATTTTTGGGTGCTGTGTTAACTGAGTCAGTGTGCTTTGTGTGTAAATATGAAAGATTCTTTTCTGAAGAACAGATAAAACTTAAACCAAGAGATTACACAAGGAAACCAAAAAGCTGTATGTGCCAGTTCTGGCAAAACAGGTATTATCCTAGAAAAAAAATCCTTCTGTTGACCTGGCCTGGCCAGAGCTGAGCAGTCCCTGGCCAGAGCTGAGCAGGGGATGACACCCAGAAAGAGATGAAACCTAAGAACTAATGGCTGGGTGGAGACTGCTCCCCTTTTCTGATGCTGGGACATCCCTCCAGGCACAGTTACCCTGGCCAGGGGTGAGGAAGCCACCTTGATTGTACTGATGCTGATGGACCTGGCTGAGGGGGCTGGAACCGAGCAGGGAGTAATGGCTGGAAAGAGATAAGACCTGGGTGCTGGAAGCCCCCCCACCTCCAGGCAAACCTGTCTGCAATGGCTCTGATGCTAATGGACCTGACATGGCTGAAGGGGGACAGGGGTGATGCATGGAAGGAGATAAGAACTGATGAGTGGGTAGGGGACTGCACCCTTCTGGGGAAGCCCCACCACCTCCAGGCGAGCCTGTCTGCAATGGCCCTGATGCCAGTGACCCTGGCTTCTGTGGCAGCTGACTGACAGCTGCCCCATTGGAACAAAAGGGACTTAAGAGTATATATGGCTGTCCATGGTGGGGCTGTTTTGTCATCTCTCGACCCACCGCCATCTCGCATCGGACCTTGTCCAGGATCAGCGACATCTTGAAGAAAGTCGCTGGACAGCTGCACCCCTGGTGATGACTCTCTCCTTGTCTCTCTCTCTCTCATTCTTTCTTCACACTTTCTTACACTTTTTTCTCCTCTTTTCTATCTTTGTATCTTCTTTTCCTCTCTCTCTCTTTTGCCTGGCTCTATAGTTTTGAGTTTTGCCTGTGTCAATTGTCAAATAAAGTCTGCTTGCACCCAACCCTTCTACAGCTGGACTTTGTTTCATAGATCCAAAACAAAAATAAATTTTATTGTTAATTCAGACTGTAACATATATGTACAAACAACCCATTCAATATATTTAAATACCCATCAAAACAAAAGGAACATAAAAAAGTCCTTTTTATTTCTTCTGTGGTTTTCTATGGTAAGAACTTCAGGGTTTAAATATATAAGTGCCTTGGACTATGGGGTATTATGACAGGAACAAAAATGATTCTAATACTATTTGGACAATAGCAGCTGTTTTAATCTGCTGTGCCAGATTTATTTCTGGCATCATTCCTTCTGTTTCCTGTGTGCAAACCCAGTGGGGATGAGGGTATCAAGACTGAGTTTGTGTGAACAGTCACTGCCAAGGTTTTGCCTTTCTGTTTAAAGGGAAGAAAAAAAGAGCACAGATCTGAACAGCCACTGGACTGACAAGCCGAAACACTAAAAGTTCTGTGTTTACCAGAAGAATGACTGTATAACAAACAGACAATGGCAGCCCAGGTTTTGGCATGCAGTCTGCCAGCATCCCTATTCAGAAAAGATCAGGGCTGTGTGTGAGAGGCCAAAACAAATATTCAAGATTCAGATATCCCAGTCTGCATTAGGAGAAGTGTTGCCAGCAGGTCAAAGGAGGTGATCTTTCCCCTCTACTCAGCAGTACTGAGGAAACACCTGGGTTATGGTGCCCAGTTCTGGGCTCCTCAGTGTGAGTGGCATGGATATACTTGAGCAAGTCCAATGAAGGGCCATGAAGAAGATTAAGGGATTAGAGTATATCACCTGTTGGGAAAGGCTGTGAGAGCTGTGACTGTTCATCATGGAGAAGGCTCAATAGGATCTCATCAATACCTATAAATACTTGAAGGGATGGTGCACAAAGAATGAAGCCAGGTTCTTTTCAGTGGTGCCTAGTGACAGGATCAGAGATAAAAGGCACAAGCTGAAATCCCAGAGGCCATGTCTGAACATCAACACTTCTTTACTGTAAGGGTGACCACGACTGGAAAAGATTAGTCAGAGAGGCTGTGGAATCTTCATCCTTGGAGATCTTCAAAAACTGCCTGGACAGTTTCCTGGGCAACTGGTTCTACATTGACCCTGCTTGAGGAGAAGAGTTGGACCAGATGATGTCCAGAGGTCCCTTCCAAAGTCAGCCATTCTGATTTTGTGATAGTCTTTGGCCTCCCTGCTGTGACTGCCAACAAGGCCTTATTTGCCCATACAGAAATTGGACAGAGAATAAATCATCAAATTTTCACATAGGATGCTGAACAGATGATTAAATTCAGTCACTGGCCAGCAGAATATAAATTAGGAAAAAAGCCAGAGGTGTCAAGATCTGCACTGTCATTGTCTGTGCCTCAAGTCAAGCTTCATCTTCAGCAAGGATGCCAAGTCCTCTGGTGAGTCCACATTGTCCTCTCTGTCTCATGCTTTCATTGTAATGACAGCCTTTGTCTTTCACACATTTAATAATAACTATGGGCCAGACTGTGCACTCAGGTGGCAAGCAAGCTGCAGTACCTCATGAATCCATCGATACACCACCACACTTCAGTGAGAACCTTTGAAGTTGTCATGGTTTATGCCCCACCACTTAGAACAAGGTCTCTGCTCGTTCACCTCCCACACCCACCATGGCACAGAGAGGAGAAAATCCAGCTAAAGGATTGTTATTAGAGACAAGGATAGGGAGATTTCACTCCCCAATTACAGTAACAGGCAAAACCAGACAAATTCAACTTGGGAAGAAAAAAAAAAAAAAAAAGAAAGAAAAAAAAAAAAAAAAAAGAAAGAAAAAAAAATTTCATCTACCATGAGAAAGAGAAAACAGGGGCAGTTCCCCACATGGTGTTTCTGCCACTCCTTCTTCCTCAGGGGGAGGACTCCTCACAGCCTTCCCCCCCTCCAACGCAGGGTCCCTCTCATGGCAGAGAGTCCTTCAGGAACCCCTGGGACATGAGTCCCTCCCACAGGTGCAGTCCCTCAGGCACAGGCTGCTCCAGCCCGGGCTGCACACAGAGTCACGGCTGCTGCGGGAGCAGTCACCTCCCCTGACACAGGGCCCTACACGGCTGCAGATCCACATCTGACCCTCTCTGTGACCCTGCGCCCACTGTAGATCCACACCTGCCCACCTGTGATTCTCCTTGCATACAGTTCCATGACTGCCCACCATGATCCTTCAGGGGTTGCAAATCCATGTTTGCCCCACTCAAGGACTTCAGGGACTGCTCCACCCTGCTTCTCCATGGGCTGCAGGAGGACAGCTGCCATCTCACCACAGGTTACAGGGAAATCTCTGCTCAGGCACCTTGTCTCTCTCCTTCTTCAATGACCTTGGTGTTTTTGCTCTGGCATTGCTCTCACTTCCTACACTCCTCTGCTCTGCTGTTTTTTTTTTTGTTGGTGGTGGGTTTTTTTGTTTGTTTGGTTGGTTGGGTTTTTTTTAACAGTTTCATTTTCCCTTTCTTGAGTATGTTAACTCACAGAGGTGCATCCAGAGGTGCATTCAGCTTTCCATCTCTGCTTTGCTTTGGCCATAGATGGGGCCAGAATTGCAGCTGGGGAAGCTTCCAGCAGCTTCTTGCATGGGCCATCCTTGTGCCCCTCCAACCCCCACTTCTAAAACCACTGCACTAATGCAAGACAGAAGTCAATTATTCTTCTGTAGGAAAGGAAGTCATCTGCTACCTCTTTATTTTAGAAGCAACATGCTAATTCTCAACTAAGACTGCTTTGCCACCTCCTCCCTTCCCTTTTTGGAGGCTCCAAGGGAGTAGAAATTCCAACACTATCCAGTCATACCTGTCATGAATACATGAACCTATGCAAGAATGCAGAGAGCGTTTTGTTTCTCCCTCCAACTCAGCAGGAGTGCATCTGATCCTGCTAAATTCCAGTCCTCAGTGCCTCAACTGTCAGGTAATGGATTTTAATTTATTTTTAAGGTCACTGACCCTTTAGAAAGAATGGTGAAAAGGATCGGTAAACTACTCTATCTGAAATGGAAGTCTCTGCTTTCAGTATATGTTACTCATTCATAATTATTGAAAAGCTGAAGAAAAAGTTAATAAGTCTTGATTTTTGTGGAGGTGTTTTTTCAGTTTGTTTTTAACTTCAGGATTTGTCTTCACAGATCTCCATCAGCATTATGTATAACTGTGTGGATGGAAAGCTTCTAGCTAAAGGTTTATGAAATGACAGTTGTGGTGTATAACTCATTCTACTCACTGGGTACAAGACAAAGCTCCACTTGTCTTGAAAATTGGGTATTATCTCTGCTATTCAGTAGACAACAATAACAGGTTCTTCATATTGCAAGATAAGCACAGAAAAAAAAAACCAAAAACCTGAGAAGCTCTTTATCAGTGAAAAATAAGAACAATACACACACCCATTTGGATAGAAATAGAGAGTGATTACATTTTAAACAAAGTTAGGAAAAAGGGCTGCTCTCAAATAACTTAGAAGGAAAAAAAAAGTCAAATAAATATATTCTACCAGCCAAAAGAATTTATTCATATATGTGGCCTAAAGTTGTGTGGTTGCAGTGACCAGTTTCCAAGGAGTGGACTTCTTTGATAAATAACTGGAGATAAAATACTGCTTCTGGGTGTGGAGCTTGTTATTCATATGCTGATGTGTCACTGATGGCTCAGAGAGATAAAAAGAAAGAAAAAATGGCTGATCGACCATGTAGTTCACAGCAGTAATTTACTTATGAACTTATGCAATCTATGTACATATACATTTACTCAAGGGTATACATACACAACAGGTTATACTCAATCTATTCTCCATGAGACAAAAAATTTTTTTCAATGCAACACAACAACACAACACAACACAGAGAATACTGAACAATATTTACCTTTGAAACAATAGGGGGGAAAAAAAGAAATTCAACCTCCCCATGGTATTCTAATTAGAATGTATAGTATTATATATGAATACTGCACACAGTTGCAAATAAACAAGACTAAGCACATTTCCCCATGTGGGAAAAAAGCTATTTAAATACTTCACCTTCTGCCTTGTCGAAGTGTGGTCTTCAGTGTGATTTTTCAGTAGAAGAATCAGGCACAGTTCTGAAAGTAGTTCTGAGATAACAAAAAAATAGCATCTGAAATAGCATACATTCTGTATGAAGCATAAGATTCTGGTTTTGTTGTGAGCTCACCAGCACATGTGCAATCCAGTTGGGCTGGTATTAGAAACCAGGTTACATGAAGGGTGAGGGGTCAAAAACCACATCTCCCTTCCAGCCTCCTTTGCTGAGATTTGAGACACTTAGGGATGTAACAAAAGCTCCTAAAAGAGATACAAACACTTGGTGGGTGCAGAGGCCAGTGATCCAAAACATGGGTATTAATGCCAGCTGAGGAAAAGGAAACATTCTGAGGATGATTCAGCAGCTTATGTCTATCTTAAACTATATGAGTACTTTGAATACTCAATGACGAAGTGTAACTAAAACTTCTGAAATCCAAAGTAACTGTTTAAAAGCTTTACAAATTGGAGCTTAAAACCTTGAACCTGGTTGGTCCGTCATGTGTGTGTATACATAAATTTCATACATATGTTTTTCTTCCCTGGAAAAATTAGTTTTTTTAAGAATGAACTGAAATGTATTATTTTCTTAAATAGCTTTCTTACAGTTTTCTTAAACTATAACTTATTTACTAAAAGATTTCTCCATCCCACCTGCCCAAATGTCCTATATTATGCATCTCATTCTCACACTGCATATCACGAAGCAGTGATACATCGAGTCATATATAAAAATTGGAACAGAATGAATCATAGCAGATTGAAATTTTGGATGGCTCACTTTCCATGTCTGTGATTTGCAAAATGGAACTGAGTAGCTCAAAAGATTGCTGTTTCCTCTGGCTTCTTTAGCATCTAAAGATAGAAAAGAGTCAGTAAACACTGGGAAAATCCACCATCCATTTCTTCCAGTATTTGAATGCACATTTTCTTTCTGCTTGGTCAGGGGTCCAGATGTTCTACCAGTACTACTTCTCCCTTCAGGCATTGCTTCCCTTCCTTTTTACCAAGCAGCACATTCTTCCTTCTTTACATAGCTAGCACATGGTTGCAGCTACAGTACCAGCTCACTTCCAGTAGATTACAAATGTAAAGTAGACATTCGTGGCTGAAATAATTTAGATGTTTGTCTGCTTGCTCCCTGCTATTGAATGCACGTCTGAGATTTTCTTAAACTCTGTCCACAGCCTTACTATACTCATACATGGTCCTCTCAGACGTAAAGTGGTTAAATATAACCTTAATCCACAAAGAATAATAGCCCTCATTTTAGGCCACAGCTGGCCTCAATAGGTGCCAAAGTAGAAAAGTGTGAAATAATGAAAACTTAACTACTGTTGAACCTCAGATTCATTTTTCAGTGGGAGTTCTGGTGTGGCTTTCTCTTCTACAGGCCAACTCAACCCTCCTCTAATGCAAACACAACAATCTAAAAAGAACAGAGATGTGTCACCCAGTGATTCATCATCCTGCAAGTCAGTGCTAGAATAATCATTTCCCAAGCAAGGAAATACCACTATGTGATGTAAGAAAAGCTGACATTTTGAAAATATACAGGGAAGGATGTATTTTCAAGGATTTACCAGTCAATACCCCCAGAGAAGTTGCTTAAATAAAACTGTAGCTTTTAAGTCTATGTTAAATGCTTGCCCTGAGGCCTTATTCCAGTCCCATTGATGCTGATGGAAGCAGAATCTACTAAGGCAAAAACAGCAGACTGGAGTAACTAAACCTCAGCTCTGCTAAAATTCACAGCCTTTTTCAATCTCTTGCTACTGCAGAAGGAATGAGGCCAATCAAGCCTGGGTTTTCCCTGTTCTTGCTGTCAAATTCTTCCTTACTTTGTGCACAAATATTTTCGACTTGCTAACATCTGTTGTGTCTCTTCCAGTCCCTGCTTTGTAGATTCAAGGGTTATGAACCCAGCAGCTTTGACAAAGAAAGCACATCAGAAGCATGAGAGGATCTGCCTTCAAGCTCAGGAGAATGTTTCAGTCTCATAAAAGGTTCTAAAATCTCTGTGTGGACTAACATTAACTTTCTTATGATGTGTCCTCTCAATGCCTCCCATATCTATCTAGTGCTTGATTTGTGTCATGAAACATTACTCTTTTTTTTTTTTAATTATTTTTATTTTTTTTCCCCATCTTATCTGGAGTTGTTCTCATTATCCATATACATGCCTGTTTTTCTTTCTGTGTCTCAGTGAAATCTTATGGCAGTGGGTTTGACTGATTAATTATGCATTGTATAAAAAGATACTCCCTTTTATCCGTTTGAATTTATTTCCTTCAGTTTCATGTTCTGTCTCATTATTCTTGTCTCATGACAAAGGGCAAGTAATTTTATCTTGTTTTAAAATCCCTTCATACAACTTCCCCTCAATGTGCACCGTTGCTAAATCCCCACAACCTGCTGCAGTAAGGATCTCAATATGTCTTGATCTTTGGATCTTTGGATGTCCCTGTCTTTTATTTTTTTGTTATTCAGAGCCCTAAAGGTTTTCTAGTGGATATATAGGCCCCAGTTCACTGGCTTATCACTGTATTTTTAATAAAGATGTTCTGCAGAAATTTAGAAGCAATCCAGGGACCTTAGGATGAAGGATTACCAGCAAAAAAAAACATTCTTTCTACACTGACCTCTAATCAGCATCCAGCACTCTGCATATTAACTTGATTTCTGGAAGCCATACTCATTCAATGGTGAAGTTTATGTTGCTGATGAGTTTTAATTAGCTCTACTCCAAACTATAATTTTTAACTCTCATCTTATCTTCTTAGCACCAGGGCTAGAAGTTTTCTTGTGGTTCATTTGCCTAAATATTCTTTCACTCTTTGCTTAAGTGCTCTGCAAGCACAGAGCAATTATAAGGATTTGGGGTGCTTTAGAGCCTACCTCACTTCCATCTCACTTGGCATAGACATACAGCAAGGGGTAATGCACACTTACCTCTCCTTCATTCTTAGGGTTCATATATCCCTATTCTGCTATGCTTTCATTTTTGCTGGTGAGAGGCTGAGCAGACTAACTGTATGAATGCACAAACACTCATAAAAGGCCTCTCTTTTAACAACAGAAGGTTGCAGCTGGTATACAAACCTTCAGGTAGCAATAATTGACTTCAAACTTCCAATAGAAACAGCAATGTCTGTTTGACACTGTCTCTCTAATTTTGTTTAGGCTATAATTTGAGGAGGGCTCCATTCAGTAGTGCTCAGGAGGGTACTATATTGTGTACTATTAATCTCAGATTTTGCTCAGTGTGGCTACATATTCAGGTGTCTTATTTCAGTAAAAGTGCTTATCAGTGGTCAGAAGGGTTGTACGGAGAGAATCCCTCTCAAGGACAAAAATGTTTCCTGGATTTTTTCCCCATAAAAGGAATGCAGATGGGCAGCCTGGGTAAGTCACCAGGTTACACAATGGAGAGCCCAGAACTGGGAAAGATTCTAGTTGCAGAAAGCAGAAAATAGAATTTAAAAGCTTTGATCACTTGTATCTGCCAAAAAAAAATCTTTAAAATTTGGTTAAAGTTTTAGTGTTGATAGTTCCCATATGAATATTCTCACAATGTTACAACCATCTTGGTTTTTTTTTCATAGTTTTAATTCACTTTATGACTCTAATAAACAATATCCTTGTGATATGGAACACTGAAGGAGATAACTGGTAACATCTTAGTGTTGCAGGACAGATAATTTCCTCCTGGCATTACTTTGGGCCTTATCACCAGAGCTGTTCATCTGACCACATAACTGTGATCAAGAGGAAGGAAATACAGAAAAGAGCATAACAAAAAGAAAATTCTCGTTCTGTTGAAACCATCTTGCTGTCATTTAATTAGAGGATTTCAGGAAGCTCCAGATTGGTAAATGGAAATCTTTGTGATTTGCCTTGGTAATTATTGGAATGAAATTTCAGGAGCTGAGGTAGTTCCCAAGGGAAAGTGCATCTGTGAGCTTCAAATTAGCTGCTTATATGCTCACTTAGATTCTTTACATGCCTTGCAAACCATGCTGGCATCCTTAAAAGGTATGCTCAGGTTGACAGCTTTAGAAGGAAGAAATCTTTGGTAGGTTACCTTGCCAGAAATTTCCCCACAGTTTTTCATGTGAAGTGTTTCACCTTCTAGAAAAGATATCCCAAGGAATGCAACTCTTTCTCTGGGGATATCTATGTAAATCCCAAGAAATCAATGTTAGGAGAGTAAAAGCATCTTATTTGAGAGCCTCAGCTGTTTTTGAAGCAATGTACTCAAGGAAGCCCTGGCTCTGGGCCAAGGCTGGTGTAATTTTGAGCCATGAATCAGTAGCAGGCTGGCAGTTTAAGGTTTAGTGTCTTATCACCTCGTAAGACTAAAAACTGGAGTAGAGATTACTGGAAAAGGGGGAGGCTTTAGCTTCTGAAACCTCATAGATTGGGCTTCCAGATCCAATTGTTTTCAGATATCAGATTATGAATATATGGCTTTTCTACTGTTTAATTCAGTAGGTTTTATAGCATCCCTTATAGTTCTGAGCCCTGGCATCTGACTTCATAGTTACTGGGATTCAAAATCCTTCCCATAAACTCCATGTTTTCTGTTCATTTTAACTCTTAAAATCCCTCCTTGTTCTTTTACTTATTTGTAAGGTTACTATAAAGTACTAATTCTCCAGTATTTATTCCACTTTTATGCCAGTAGGAAGCTCTGAAAAAAATGAGGAATAATTTTCCTGGTTGAAACGTTGCACATATTTTAAACATACTACTGCAGATTACTTTTACAGTTGCTATGGTGTTTCCATGTGAAAGCACACCAACAATACTAACCAGCATTGACTAAAACAGACATCTGACTATGAGGGTTATCCAGTTGTCCAGATACACAGGTAACCTAACACAGGCTGTTGGAGATATCTCAGATAAATGCCTACATAAGTTTAATGGTATAGAATATTCAACTTGAGTCAATGGAATCACTGAGCATCACTGGAAGCTGCATTGTGAACCCTTGCTGAGGCCTTTTTTTTATGTTTTTAGAAATCTCCACCAAAATGTCTATACCACACTGACCCTTGTTTTCCATATAGACACAATTAAATATTGGTGTGCCATACCCCACAAGAAGTGTAGGGAACGTGAGCAGCATTCCTGGCTGCACTCCTAGTATAACTCAGTCTCAGTCTTGAATTTATAAATAAAAATCCCATGCAAATTAGCTCATTTATTTGCAGTCAGGAGGGTGCTGGCACTTGTCATAACCATGTGTTCTACATTTATTTCTATCTCTCAGCTACCTTTTTTTTTTTTTTTTTTTTTACCTATTCATATTTTTATCTATTTATATCTGTCATCTATTATTTTGTGGGGTAACTCAGCTTGCTCATTACTGTGGCCAAAGCTGAAACTGCAGAATTCTAATAATTTAATTTTCTCTATTCTTCTTTTAAAAAAAAAAAACAAAAAAAACCCAACGTCTTCTAATCTTCTGTGTATTCAAGAATAAAGGGCTGCTAGTCTCTCTTAGCCTGTGGAAGTGATATTGATTTTTTTTTTTTTCCTCCTCCAAATGGCATTAATAAGCTGTAATTTAGTGTTGGGTAAGGAAGAGCTTTGATACAGGGATAGTCTCAACACACCTGAAAGAGCCCACACAGAAACTTAATTTTCCTCTTGGCTGAAATGCACAGTAAAGCAGTTATTATATCTATTATTATATCTATATTATATTATATAGAGTATAGTTATTATATCTTAGAACTTTACGAGGTTGGTTCATGATCATTATCCAGCCACTTTACACAGGATGAAAATCTGAGTGAAATGACTTCACACAATTCCTAGAGGGTCAAGACAAGTCTGGGGTCAGGGATAAAATTGTCACAGTAAAATTTGTTCTGCTGTCTAAGATAGAAGAAGCATTCTCTTAAACAGAAGCTGTTTCTTACAAAGTCTATGCTCTTTAAACTTCATTTTCCATGAACATAGGCAAAGTTTTACTGTGATGAAAACTGAGGGTACTCTTTTTTTTTTCTTTTCACAGATAAGCTTAAAAAAATTAAGCTTCTAGACCAAACTGAAGTACTATGTTTGTAGCAGTCAAAACAGAAACACATCGGTGGGATGTAATGCAACAAAGTAATGCAACAAGTTTATCAAACCTGGCTCCATTTCAGCCAGGATGCTGCCATAAAGAAAAGGGTCATCCAAGTAGAGGAACAGGAACTGGTCCAGGGACACAAGCTCCATTATGCTCAACAAAAATTTCTCTCTTTTGCCTTCAACTCTTGATCTACTATCCCACCTTCACTTTCTCCATCTCTGAAAAGTTCATTTTTGTAAAGCATTTACATGCTAAAAAGCCTGATTAAAAAGTTCTTTATTATCATTATTGGACTTCTGATGATACATAAACTTGAACAGATTTTTGCTATAGAAGATATTTTTGTTTATCCAAAAATGGTAGCCTCAAATGCCATACACTTTTCATTAGACAATGAAAAATGTTTGAAGAAAAATGAGATTAAGGTCCAAAATAAAACTTTTTAAAAATTAAAAGGTATTATTTACCATATATAGGAAATATCTGGACAAAAAATACCACAAAAAACATAAACAAAAACCAAAACCAAAACAAACCAAAAGAAGCCAAAAACCCAGAGAACAAATTATTTAGAGGTAAATCAGTGGTATTAGGCATTAATTTGTACACGCTGAGTATAAATGCAGGGCTAGGATGTCTCTGTTTTATGAAGAAGAAAATTATGGTATGCGTTTTTATGGTTTGACCTAATTGCTGTTTTGAAAATGGCTTCCTTATCACTGAAAGCTAAGGAAATGTGAACATGCTTGTAGACCTTTGTTCTTTTATTGAAAGATTTATGTTGCTAACCTTCAAATGCTGGGTGATATGTGGGTTCAGATCTCTACTGACAAATTCCAGGCTCCCTGAACTCTAAAAGTTGGAATGCAGGTATAACAGCCCATACAACTCACTTATCAGATTTCACAGCATGAAGAGGAGTTAAATAAAACACATCAGAAAAGGATATCAAATAGCTGTGACCTGTAACCACCCCTGAAAGCTAAGATCTGTGTGTGCTTTGTCTGACACGTAGAACTGCTAACCGGGCAGACAAAAGAACAATGGCATATAAAGAAAATATTCTAGGGAGATTGTATTTCAGATATGAAAGACAAGATTATTTATGATAAGCATTAGAGGCATGAGGGACACAGTTTTTCTGGTTAAGCAAAAATACAAAATTCTGTTTAGCAGACAAAAGCCACACAGAACTGATGAATTTGGAAAACTGATTCTTGTAAATTCATCTTAGAGCAGACTGAGGAAAAAAATGAACCCAACTAGCATTAGTCTTAAAAATCAAATGTGCAAGTAAAGCAGTAAGATCAAGTAAAGGTCAGATTTTATGGCAAAAACCAAGGATTAAATCATGGGAGCTGTCATCGTTGACGGTATCATATATTTCCTTTTAATACAAAGTGTGGTCATGGACTGTGTTTCTGTGGTAACAGAAAAGGTTGACATCAGAATTATGATGTAAATGAATGGATCCTCATATACTTTCTGATTCACAGGCAGTGAAGGATGCGCATAAGGAACTTAGATGTAACTTCTCCAAGAATATCATTAAAATGAACAAAGAAGAAAGGGTCTATGCACTGGCAGAGGGCTCTGCTTTTTTTTTTTTTTTTTTTTTTTTGACAGAGTAGCAATAATGAGAGCAAAGAAAGTTCTTCTCATGTGTACTTTCTTATTTCTCTCCTCCTAACTTCTCTCTTTACCTCCTTTTCTGCAGTCTTTCAAAGATTATATTGTTAGGCCCAAGATATTATAAATAAAATGGAATTAGATTACTTGATAAAAGGAATGAAATATTGATCCCAGGTAAAGGGATCTATTTTTAATGCGTGTTTCTCCATAAACTTATGTGTATCAATAAATGTTGACCACAAAACACTTGCTATATAATGAAGACATAATGTCCTTGAAACTATGATAAATTTGTAAATGGCCTAAGAGATGATTCTATGTTTGAATGTATCTGCATTTGTTTTCATCTTTTCTTTCAAAACAGCCAAAAAATAGGCCAAAAAATGACTGAATTAATCACATTGTGGGGTTCCATATTTGTTCTCTCTCAGTGACTTCCTGATCAAATGCATATGGTTTACAAGTCCAAAGATTATTTTCTGACTGTCAGAGCTCCCAATTCAATCTTGGATCAGAATATTAAGCATTTTTCTTCCTGGGACCATGTGAAATGTTCACAACAAAATGCCAAACACATCAAAATCACAGGTCTCTGCATTTTCAGTTGATCTTTCTTCCACAGACTTGTTTTCAATTAGAAATACAAGATGCTATTTTCTTCAACATCAAGACTCAAAAGTGGCTCAGTACTTAAAATAGAAAATGAAAATAAGAATAATCATAAAACCATTTAGTTTGAAATCCAAGATACTTGGATAGAGGTCTGCCCTCGCAATTTTACTGTGGAAGTTTTTTGCATGATGGAATGAAATCTTGTCTTATCACAAAAATACACATAGTATTTAATTTAAAATTCTTGAATGTTGTTTTCCTTTTCCCTGTTAATTATCTTTTTATATTTTTTTTATTAAAAATCCCTCTCTCTTTGCTCTGACAAAGATTTTCTTGCTGGAGTTTTCATGTTATCTTAATCAGTTGTTGCTATGGCATAGGATTAACCTTATTCTGTAAATTATTCTGTAAATATAACAATATTGGTTTTGGCAAGCCTGGAAAAACATGCATTTGCCCTGGTGAAAAAAAAAAAAAAAAAAAAAAAAGATATGTTTCAACTACTCTCTCTATCTAATCACATGACCTCTCCTGGCAATGGACACTGAAGTGACCCAAAGCTATGGATGCCACAGAAGATCCAGTCCAGAAGTTTCCTCCGTTATGGAAGTATTTTGAACCCAGAATAGTTCATTGAAGCCTTGCAGGGGTATGGCAATTAGTTTATTCAAAAAGAGCTGGAGATATAAGGTTGGTATTTTATATAAAAAGGTGTCACGGACCCAGACTATAAGTAAATACAGAAATACGTGAATATGGTGAGTAGGGATGGTTTTATATTTAATCATTTTTCCAACTGTAGGAACACTTTTTTTTTTTTTAAATTCCATAGCTCTTTTTTAATAGAAATTTGCTTTTTCCATTTACAGTCATGTGCAGTTTTAGATTAATTAGCTTTAGTTATCCTTATGCTTTGATGCTTTTTTTTCCCTCTACTAGTCCAAGACATCAAAATTCAGTTTCCTATACTAATGTTCAGGTAAACCATTTCATATTTTCACACAAAAGAAGTCATTGCAACCAGTTAACTTGGTAAATGTGCAATCTGAAAATTAAGGTAGTATAACATGATAGTTGTCCACACATTTTCAAATTATGACATGAAATTTTAGTTTCAAGTTGAAAAAATTGCCAGGTACCCTAAATTGTCCATGGAAAAGACACTTCTAGAAAAATTTTGATATGAAGGCAATTGTCCAATTTACAGTCAACAAATACAGTGAAACATCCTTATGATCAGACTCACTGAGAGTATCCACATTCATACCTGAAGAGGCTTTTCCCCGGGATGCTCCTAGAACTCAAGGCAGTATCTGATATGCAGCAAGAATAAAAAACTCAGTTTCTTCCCAAGCCCAGAAACTAAAAGAGAAATCTGGGTTGAGCAAAAACCTAAGCCCTAAGCTAGAAAAACAAAATGTTCTCAGTGTGATGTATAAACCTTGGTTTCAAGATAGGATTCAAAAGACGTCTCCTTACAGATTAAGACCGCTATCTGTTTTGACAGGGATTTATTAAAACTTGCTTGATATACTTCTTTCTTCCAGGAAATGTATATTCTTTCATCAAAAAGGAACAAAATATAAAAAAGTCATGGAAAATTTCATTCCAAATCTAGTTCTTAAAGTCTATTCCTTTCAGGCTGTTACCCAGAGTGACAAGGAGGTCAGCGATGTGCTGAATGTTGCTACAAAAATTACAGAAAAGTGCACTATAAGTGCTATGACTGTCAGTGCCTTGATGGCTTTAAATAACATTATGGTGTTTAAGAGTTTCTATTAGCACCGAACGCAGTATTTTGCCACTGGCTTTTCTTCAGTTGAGTCTGGCATGGATTCAGATTGCAGTTCTGATGTAAAGCTCTTCCCAGACCTCAGATAGAATACAGTGATTGAAAATTAATAGAAACAAATGTATTATTTGTCCCAAAGGACCTTGTTATGCTTGTGCAGAGACAGACTGATGAATCTGAATCCAATCAATTTTTCCACAATATAGCTGACAATTTTCCCCATAATCACGAATTGCTCCAATCAGTCAGCAAATATATTAATTTAAGGCTAACCAAATAACATTGGCACTCAAGAATTGTTTTTATTAAGATTTTATCCATATCCTTGAGAGAGCCAAATTTATGTCAGGTCATGAAAAACTTTACAAAATGTACTAATGACTCCACATTCCTGTCTTTGCCACATTAGGAAAAAAGGTATAAAGCATTATTGTGTCAAAATAATAGGGAAAGCAGGCGCATAGCATCACTGGTGGTGTCAGAGGCTATTTTAAAGCTTACCAGCCAATGGTCAAAGCAAACTATCAGAGGAAACATAAGCTTAGAAAAGAAAGAATTATTTTTAAAAGAAACCAACCATATAGGCACACATGCTACAAGGCAGACCAAAATTGTAGCAATATTTACAATATATAATCCTGCTTGCCAGTGAGTTTATTCCAGCTTCTTTGTATCATGAGGGTCTTAAGCTTCTGTCTAGTCAGGGAGTGTCACCATCTAAATTAAACAGACTGTGCTGATCAAATGTTGTTGTTTTTTCCTCAGGATCTGACCTTTTTACTTTTTCTTTAAATGTGATGCTCTTTACTCTGTTATACTTTTTTGTTACCACTAATGTTGAGATTTGGACCATCCAGATCCTAATGTCAAGAGAAGGGTTTTTTTTTAATTTTAGTTGCTTTGAGTGAGCAACACATTATAATATTCATTCAGGGTGGATGTAATGTGTAAAAATATAAAAAAGGTGTAAATGGTGCAGTCATAAAAGAGGAGACTGAATAGTTGAGGGTAAAGAAATTGATTCCATATGGAAATAATCAATCACATTACTCAGAGTTTACATTAGTTATCCAGCAGTATTTTAAATACTGCGAACGACTGTTCAAATTATGATTTAAAAAAACCCAACACAAGCAAACAAAAACAAAAAACCCAAAACCAACCAAGCAAAAAACACCAAACAAATCAAACCAACAAACAAAAAACCAACAAAAAATACAACTCAAACTGGAACATCTTCATTTCATTTTGTTCAAAAGAGCCTCTTTTTGGATTTCCACTTTGCCTTCCAACATCTCTTTCAGGAAGTAAGCTCTTAATATTCTACATCTAAGGGCTTTTAAGCTCCCTCTTAAATGTTAGTAATTTGTTATATTTTTAAAAATTTTGAGATTAAAGCACATCTGAAGAAATCTTGTGTGGGTTCAGATCAAGGCTGCACAATTCAAGTTTGATAACAACTTTCACATATCTCAACAGAAATACAAAGGTTATTCTTGCAGAATGATGAGCAGGTGTGTATATATATGCCTCTCTCTATATCTGTATATACATGTATATGCATCTGTATATACATGTGTGTGTATACACATAAAGAAATTATTTTAATTTCCAGTCAGTGGGAAAATGTGAACAAGAGCTATAAATATGAAATCTGACAAAACTGCTTTACGCTAAACACTTGTAAAGAAAAATTCATTGCTAACGCTACTAGAAAATTAATTCAGATTATTATTTTTCCTAACCTGTCCTCTTCTGCTGAATTCCAGTTATTGAAAAGTTCTACATCTATATATTTCAGGCATTTGAAAATATTCATTCATGTCTTTGATCAATTCTTGTCCTTATCAAATATTTCCTGTGTTTCTTTCAGTTATATTTGTTAATGTGCTTTTCAAGTTGGTAACATCAGGCCAATCTATCTTTCTCTGGTACATTTTAAACATGCATAAAAAGGTCTACTTAGGTGTATGATTGATTGCTAATCACTAATAAAACCAAAAACATTCCAGACAAAATTCAGAAAAATAATATTAGAGTAAATACTATTATTCAGTCACTTTCATGGAATCCTCCTACCCCACTAACACCACCAGAAGAATTTGTGAACCTCATAATTATGTAAAAAAAAACTCATTACTCTTAGTCATCTCCTTTCCTTTTCCTTTTCCTTTTCCTTTTCCTTTTCCTTTTCCTTTTCCTTTTCCTTTTCCTTTTCCTTCTCCTTCTCCTTCTCCTTCTCCTTCTCCTTTTCCTTTTCCTTCCCTTTCCTTTCCTTTCCTCTCCTTCCCTTTCCTTTCCTTCCCTTTCCTTTCTATTCCTTTCCTTTCTTACCATGCACCAGATATTCTTTGCAAATGTCAATAACATTCCATCTAGAAATACAACCACCTGTTTCCATATAGTTCATTTTTATCTTAATTCTCAGTTAACGCCATATTAAGCATATTTTAGAGCAAGCCAGGCTTCCTACATTCTAATCAAATACAGTATAAATATTAGTCAAAATTATTAACACATTATTGGTATGCAACCTCACTTGATTTTTCAGCTAATTTTACTTCATGATTGTGATCTTATCAGGAGGAGAATAGACAATAATTTGCAAACAAGATGGAGATTAATGCTGTTCAGAACTGAATCAGGTTCTGGGTCAGTCCCTGATGTGCACAGCTTTAACAATCCTGTGTAGCTGCTTCATTGTAAATCATTTTTTTCCATCAATTGAAAATACAGGAAACTGACTGCTGCTTTATAAATTATTCCATTTTTTGAGATAAAACGTCATAACATAATTTTAAACTCAGACAGCATGTGGTCACATGCTATATATAAAATCAATTAGCATAATACCAGATAACATGAGGTGATATGCAAATAGGAGAAAAATGCAGTATTGGCATAGTGCAGCACAGCAAACTGACATCTGTTTGGTGATATTTTGCACATGTAAATTCTGCAGCTCTGTCTGTTTTTGTTTAATGAACTTGTCTGAAAATTCAGAGCACCTAACTGAGAGATCATCTAACGTAACAGCACAGCAGCAGTCTGTTTTAATTTAGGCTGTCTGCAAGATACTGCTATGAAAATTAACAACTTTTAAGTGTGTTAAATAATCCCTGGCCTTCATAATAATTGATCAGGCTGAAAGAAGTCATACAACTTGTATTATCTTGTTGTCAAACACCAGCTGACTTTTTTTCCCCTTGTATATTGATTTGGAGAATTAAGCTGCCTCTACTTAGCTATATCAGCCTGGATGGATTTTAGTGACACCTAGCAATGTGCTCGGGCTATAATTTTAAAGGTTGAGACATCAAATGGGATTTAACCATAACAGGCAAAAACTGTATTTGTACCTCCTGAGCATTTCTGAGAGGGCAACTGGAGCACAAATTAATTGTTCTTCTCTCTCTATATATGGCATGAAGTCAAAGGCTAGTGTCTGGGAGATGAAGCCAGGTTCAGTTGTATGAGGTTGTTAGCAATGCTCTGCAGCCCCAAAATGTTCCATATGCTCTGCCATAAACTGTGCCTAGTAGCACTCTCCCCAGTCAATTAGCTGCCCAGCACTGATTTATTAGATCAGTCACTTTATGTGCTGGAGTCAGAGAAAGACAGAGAAAGTGTCATTCTGGCACTGACACATGTTGATTTAGGGCTTATGCATCAATGTGCTACCACCTGACAGTGGGGGAAATCTCACACTCGGAGGAGATGGGAAAACACACCAAGAGTACATGCCCCCTGGCCCTGGAGGTAGCACAGAACCTTATTACTTATCAAGGATGCCATTGCAATAATGCCAAAAAACCTTGACTGAGGTTTCTTTCTTCACAAAATCACCCATCTTGTGATGCTAGACAGAGTTTACAAATGAGTATAAGAGAGTTCCAAAAGTCTTGCCTTCAAAGTTTTAGAGAAATAGTGCTGGAAAAAGTCCATGTATGACACATACACATTCTGAATTGTGAATGCAGAGAAGCACACTTCAGGGAAGATTTTCATTCTGGAGAAAAATCCTGAAGCTTTGAACTTCTGGAAGGAATTACGTGGATCGTGCTCTACCATTGCCCAGCTCCCCCAAGCTCAAAGAACTCTAAGATTTCTCAGGCACATATTATCTCATTTTTCTGCAATAGTTTCTGATTGGTAGGCACTTTTGCTTTGTGGTAGCTTCAGACAAAGGGTCAGGAGGTGATGCTGATTTGGGGAGAAACAATGCTGACATAAGGATATTTCCTATTTCTTTGGCACTAAGGACAATTAACTTGCTTTTGCAGAACTTTAATTTTTAATTCTCTTGTAAGGTACCTAGAGACTGAAACAGCCACTAAACATTTTATTTTGGTTTTTTGAACCGAAAATATCAAATAAATGTGTGCATTGTCAATGTATTTGCTTGTACCTATTTCCTTCAATTTCAGTTCAGTATCACTTCATATCAGAAATTGTTTGGGGTTTTTTTTCATGTTCAGCAAGAAAGTCTGATAGAAATTTTGCACTTTAAAGTACTTTACCTTATATGTACTCTTTACTTATATGACTGAAAATGACAGTCTGACCATTTTGAAAAATTTGTTTCTGAATAAAGGGCACAAATCCTAGTTTTAATTTGCCACAAGCAGCCCTTATGCAAGTAATCCTACTAACAGATACAGTAAGTCCTTTAGGGAACTAATTTTGAATATGTGGTTTTCAGAAATGTACCCACCAATTTAGTGACTTTGCTTGTAAGACTGGCAAAACTATTTTATTTAATTTTATTTTTCAAAAAAGAATACATGTATAACAGTTTCAGTGTGTGGACATTTTTTTATGCAAATATATAATCTGGCATGTTTATGGAGATATTAATCTATCTAGTGTATCAGATAAGGTTTTGCTGCGGCCAGGCACAAGGGAAAAGAATAATATTGCATATAGGTTGAAAAAAAAATATTTTGTTCCAAAAGAATATTGTCAGCATTTTTCTTTTTCTTGACATGAGATTTTCTAAGTAAATGTTATTTTTCATATTATACAACCATTTCTCCTACCAGCAATTTCAACAGACAGAAAACATTGAAGTGAACACTATTTTCATTCTTTCTGATTAAATCTTTTGGTAGCTATGTGCTGTATGAAGTAAGACACTTTTCAACATTCAAAGATATAAGCTGAACAAGCTTCATTTTATCTGTCTGGTTTTGATTTTGTTCATGGATTTATTGTCAGAGAAAAGTTCTCTCCCTTCTGATTGTGTAGCCTGAGATGGGTGAATGTTCATAAGTCATTACAGAGGAATTGCATTTTTCAAGGCAAGAGTGTAAATAAAAAAACCCACACATTGGTTATTCTATTTATAAATTAAAGCAGTGGCAATACAATTCTTATCCCTTCATATTAATGAAGCAATCGGGAGACCAAAGTACAAGCTTTTTCCTAATTGTTATGGCACCACCATGTTTGTTATAATATGCAGAGCAGGACATGGCAAAGCTGTATGTATGCTTTGCATGTCTGAAGCAGAGTGACTTATGGTAAGAAACAAGAACTCCTCATCTAAGTGTCCTAGAACTGGCTGGGACAGAATCTCTTGTCTTGTTCACTTACTGAATAGTAAAGGCCCAAACTTAGGACGGAACCTATCTTTAAACCCATCCAAAGGGAGTAGTTCCTGCTTTGTGAAGGACAACAGTGAGTTCATCATATATTGCACTAGTGAATTTAAGGACACTTCAGTCATAATCCTTGCATTATCGTTCTTGTATCATTATGAATGAGTTAATATCTTTTCTTGTATCAGATCATACTCAAAATTAAATAAAAGTCAGATAGTAATCAAAAAGCATACACATGAAGACTAATTTGACATGAATTTTTATATTTAGCACCTTGGCAAAGTACTTTTTCCATGTTTATGACTACGTCCTTGAATTAAAATGAACCTCCACATTCATTATTTCTATTCAGCCAGTTTTGCAGTCATAAGATGAATATTGTCCATTTAGAACGGTTAAGGAAAATAAATTGTCATCATTAAGGCAAGTCAAAATGTAGCTGGTATTAGGAAAAGCTTTCTAATTATGACAACAATCAAAGTCATGAACAGCTACCCAGGGTGGCTGTGGAATCTTCTGCACCAGACATATTATATATAATTAAGGAAATTATACAAATGTTGCTGGGTGATCTGGGTATGACTGATTCTACCTCCTACAGAAAAATAGTGTAGATGACCTCTAGACGTCTCTTGCAGCCTTACATTTCTACAGTTACAGACCTCAGCCTTTGCTACACCATTCTGGGACTCAGATAACATTTCTAGAACCCTATGAACGTGTGAAGCTCACAAACATGCGTTCATATTCTCAATTTCAGGCTCATAGCACAAAGGCCTGATCAGATCCTTTCCTTCACATCAGTCATACCACTACCAAGATTTCCATGTATTTGCTGTTCATTCACAGAACACTGTTTCTATTTATTTATTTACTTTCCATCCATTTACAAAGCATGTAATTTTGCAAGTGTGTGTACTTGTCCTAAGAGCAATCTGCTTCTCTAACTTTGATCCTAAAAGAGTTTGTTGTGCCACCCTTACTTTCATATTCCATATTTCTCCTACTTGCGTCACATTACTTTATTATGTCCTCAAGGCAACTGCCCTCCGTGGTTTATTCTCTTCAAATGAAGCAGACATTATGGAACAGAAAGCAGCAACAATAAGAAAGTAGCAGTAGTCCTAAGACAGAGGTAAAAGGTAAAGACAGGCCTTCAGAAAAGCTACAAACCTAAGAGGGATAGAGCCAGTCATGGTTTTGCCTTTGGTGGGCAAATTTCAGCACAACCAAATTTTTTGTTTGTGGCTGGTTCTTGTTTGTGCATCAGAAGTATTTACCAAGTTACTCTGCATCTTGAGATACTTTCTGCTTTGTTTCATCACAAAATCCACAGCAGAAACATCACAATCTGATGCAATGCCCTAAACAAGAGACAAACCTTTCAGGAATAGCTTTGGGAAGATGTTTCCTTCATGCAAATGAACATGAGGGTGGCATCTGTTTGATACGTGATACATGTAGCAACCCTTGTACTGAACCTCTTTTTGACTGCCTTCCGGATAAATTACAGTCTTTCTCTTGTGTAGAGAATTCACATTCTGATTTCTTGATCTTAACTCTTATGATTACACTGCATCTCCAAGGCTATGACTGTTACATACAGGACAATAAAAGCTAAGTCATATGACTAAAAAGAGAAATATTTATCCATGCTCTCGTTCTTTGTTCATATAAATGTCTCTATTAATTTAAAGCAGCTTTCTCTCTGAAGCAAAGTCATTTATTACTATAACCATTACTCAGACAGTGACTGTTATAAAGTCCTCCCAAAACTTTAATTTGAGCTATGCAGTACAAACCTTTTAGTTTAATCTATGCATTTTAGGATAAAATTCTGTATTTTTTTATACCAGTGCACAGAAAAATTCTCTAGGTGAACTTGGTACTGATGGATATTCATTTAACTCAGAAGATAGTAAACCTAGAGGGCCCTTCATTTCAATCCAAGCTATATAGATAGGAGTACTCTTAAATGTATGAAAGTAGTTTATTGAATTTTAAGAGCTTTAGTATGAAAGATATTTAATCTCCCAAAACTGTGAGAAAAATTAAAAGATGGGAAAGCAAAATGACAAAGTAGACAGTGATTATATTTTGGAGTTCCAAATTGTTCATTTTTTCAAAAGTTAATGTTACTGCAGACGTGGTGACTGGAATGGTTTTGGTTTTGAACATTAAAGCATTAGCGTCAGTAGCATTCTCCCTCTTGGATGTATTGCATATTGTGCTTATAAGAAATCATAAACAGCTCTTCCAACAGTAGCAAGGCTAAGAATGGATCATTAGCTATATTGCAATGCACGAGTCTAAATCTGTTCTCCAGGAAAAAGTACTGGAACATTTTTCTGGTCAAGCAACCTAACCAAAGAAGCAATGATGTTTTTCTAATGATACTGGGATAAGCTCAGACCAAAGGTTAAAAAAAATTCTTCCTTTTTGTTCAGTTGCTATATTAAGCAAATATATTCAAAGAAATTCTGCTTGCAATCAATGGCATTTTAGGAATATGCTTTTCCTATTAGTAAAGTAACCTGCTGTTGCCAGCAGCTATCAGAAAAACAAGTGTCACAGTTACATAGGTTTCAGGCTTGTTATTTATTTCCTGAAGAGTATCACCTAGTGTAATTTTGTGTCTGGGATAATATAACTGATATGTTAATAAAGCTCTCTTTAAAGTGATCTATCCTTATATTTTCTGAAATTTGGTCTTGACTTGACTGAATACTTCCCGTCTAAATGTTTTTAATGATAAGTCTTAAAGAATTTTTTTTCCATTTGCTCTGGTCACTATAGAATGACAGAATCAGCCAGGTTGGAAGGGACCTCAGAGATCATCAACTCCAACCCTTAATCCACTACCACTGTGGTCCCAGCCCATGGCACTGAGTGCCACATCCAGTCTCTTCTTAAAAACCTCCAGGGATGGAGAATCCACCACCCCCCTGGACAGCCCATTCCAATGCTTGATCACCCTCTCTGTAAAGAATTTCTTCCTAATATCCAACCTAAACCTCCCCTGGAAGAGCTTAAGTCCATGCCCGCTTGTCTTACTGAGAGCTGCCTGGGAGAAGAGACCAATTCCCCCCTGGCTACACCCTCCTTTCAGGGAGTTGTAGAGAGTGATGGAAAAAAGGAATATTTTTTCTCTTTTTCCCTGATGTGTTTTTGGTTATCACCTAAAAATTAAGATTTTTGTGGTTTTCTTTTGTAATTTAGTAGTCATCTTTTGAGAAAACTCACAAAATCTGATTTTAGTCTCCAATGGAGATTTTTGAGTTTTCAGGGGTAAATAAAGCTCATTTTGAGCTTTATTTTTCAGGGTGGGGGTTTTTGGGGTTTTTTTTTTTAAGAAAATCATCCCAAACAAACCATTTGAAAGAAAAATTTGTTTGGAGGTTTTTTTATTTAGTGGTTTGAAAGTAATTAGGATTTTTAAAACAGTTCTAATCGTTATAAAGGAGCATGTGAGTCCTGACAGAGTATTCTTTGCAGATGTAACTGAACAATGCTTATGATCACTGCTTGCATTTCCAAAGACAATAGAAGAACTGAGGGAATATTAAAGAGAAAAAGCTTATGATGAAGAGGCAATGGAAAAAAAAAAAGGCAAATGTTGATTCAAACCAATCACTGTGAAATAAAGTGTGTCACTTTATTTTGAATCAATTTAACTCAATTACTTAATGAGGCATAGTGGAGGAAGTCAGTCACTTGAGTGATTCAATTGTTTAAAAATATTGGAAACAGTGAGGAGGAAATACAATCTATTAGGATTTTTAAAGAAGTAGGAATAACAGGAGGTAAGAGAGAATACTGGAAAGTCACCTTGCACAGGAGCAAATGAAAGAATCAAAGCTCAATATTATCTCATATATTACAGTCTTTGTGTCTTTCAGCTTTGTCCACAGGAACCATTTGCTTTTACTATGAAAGAGTGATTTTAGTTGCAAATTTTCTTACTTTGCTTTGTCTAATGTCCTGTATGTGATGGTAACTTAGTTTACCAGAAAGAGTAAGCAGGAACCCTTTCAGCTATGATGGCTAATGGCTCATATCAGCATGCATTGGAAGCCCAGAAATGAAGGAGAACAGAACAAGCAGCAGTGGAAATATTTTGCAGGAGGGGAAAAAAACCTACCTCAATTATTTTCCCGAGAAAAGAAACAAATACTACCCCTGATATTCTCCTAGCTGCATGCCAAAAACATATTTGAAATGTTAAACTATTGTTACAATTTGGGAAGCATGAAAATTGCAAAAGCTGCAAGCTGAAAATGCTACAGATAACAGAGAATCACAATTTAGTGGATTTTCACTCCTTCTACTAATAACTGACAAAGGATGCTTTGATCAAGCAGATTCTGTTGACAGAGACTTTCCACAGCAGACAGAAGCTCTTATCTTCAAGCTATGAAACACAAAAAACGTTCATAAAGATCACTTTGAATGCCATTTTCTCTGTATTATGTAAGTTTAGGGATTACTGAGCACAAAAAGGTGTGTGATGAAAGATACAAGACTTGGAAGATATTCTTAGTGCACAGTAATTCACTGTGGTTATTACCATGAGATTCCATATTCTGCTGGTAAACATTGTTCCCTATTTAGCAGATGTGTCAATGGTTCTAGCAATTTTAATAAGCAAAAATTCTGTTCCAGTAAATGGATTAACCTTAAAACAACACAGGCTTTCAGCATTAGCTACAGTAGTTCTTCCCCATCTTAAATTCAATCTGTGTTTCTGGGATACTACAAGTTATTTAGGATGAATTTCATTAACTTGCTCAGTAGAAAGTGAGGGTCTGTTGCTGGGTAGAAGCACTTTGAGAGCACAGTGTCTTGCTTGCATTTTTAGAGCATCTTGGTAAACCAATTAAATTAGCTTTTATTTTAAACATGTTATTGCATTCAGTGCTTTTTCCAACACCATTAAACTCTTTAACTAGCCTTTCCATATTGAGTATCCCATTATAATTTTACAGTTGGCCTTCCAAAAACATTAAAGAACTTGATGGGGTTATGAATCACAGATTATTTGCCTCTCTGTGGATTAATCTATCAAAAAGATGGAGATCAGATCTTTATCTAGAGGGCTGGTGTTGATGCAAATTCAGTGGCAAATTAAAATGGGAGAGCGTGTGATTACCTTACACACATAGCCATACTGCTCCTACAGCTGAGGTTTAATTACTACTAAATCATTGCACTTTTCAGACCACTGTATTTAAACTAAGTCACTAATCCTACATGAATCTGCAGCACTGCATGGATAAGTCATTCTGAATCAATACCAACCCAGAGGACTCTTCACTGGCTTATATATGATGACACTGCAAACCGGTTTAATATCTCATATCTTATCTTTGGGGTTTAGGTATCTAAATCAGGGTTGCTTCACACATGTCGCCAGTCTTATAACAACCTAGTTTGTCACTCAACACCATGTGAGATACAGTACAGATATAACAGCTTTGATAGAGAAGTGGAGCTCCTTATGAAAAGTGGGTCCATTTTATTGTGCGTGACCTCACTATGTAGGTGACGCCTGAGACATTTTTTCCACTGCCAGAGATCATTTCATTTCATCTCTTCTCAGAACTAAACAATCAAAATAATACTGATAAGAAAGACAATATCCAGCCGCTTTAATTTTTTTTCCCTGTTATTGTATTTTGGTGTCTATCCGTTCAGTTTCATTGGTATTATCATTCAATGACCATTCCTAAAATTATTAGCTTCTCTGAAGTTTTATTTGATTTTCATCTAAGCAATGCCAATAACGTAACTGACAATTGCCTTGAGTATTCATTTCACTACCAATTCACAGACAATCAGATTCATGCCTACCTTGAGACTCAGCTATCATCAGTCACCTTAGCCTATCAAAACAGTCAATCTACATAATGGGAAAATGTAAAAATCCTGGGGTCAGAAAAGAGCTCTTTATACTTGAAAGCTACAAGGAATATTCTATTAGCATACCTTGCAGACTTTAGCTCTGTATGTTCACAGTATAGGTCAAAGAAATGTTTCTTGTGCTAACCTCATTTATGTATACCACCTGGAAAATAATTTTAAATACTTGACTGTTTTTCTCTGTCTGTTTATAGTAGGTGACTTGGGGTTGTTTATTTAGAATGAATGCATTTTCATGGGTTAAAGAAATGACCAATGAATACCACTGCCTGAGTGGGACTATGTCTTAACATGAAATAAAAACTTCTTTTCTCTTTTAAGACAAGTTGTAGGAGTTCCAAAGAAAACAGCATGTGAAAAACCAGTGAAATTCCCTTTTAACTCTGCATCTGAATCAAAATTAGTTGAATTTAAGGAAGAATTCCAATCAAATGTCATGGGTTTTCACTGAGGCTGTAATTTGTGGAAAAGAATTGCTGCAATGTTATATAAATCAATCATATTTCAACTTCTGAATCAAAGTATCATTTCTGGCATTGGCCATGCATGTGTGGGAGTATATTGTGTTCCTCAGAAGAAACAGTCCCTGTTTGGTCATTGATGTGTGTCTTTTCTAGTAATAGTAAGAAGAATATTAAGCCTCAAAACTAAAAGCAATGAATGAGCTACAGGGAAAAGCGGGAGGGGAAAAAATTATTTGACCTTTAACAGAGCACCAGGAATCTTACAATCGTAGAATGGTTTGGGTTGGAAGGGACCCGAAAAATCATTTAGTTCCAACCCACCTGCATGGGCAGGGACACCTCTCACTAGATCAAATTGCTTAAAGCCCAGTCAAGCCTGTCCTTGAATTCTTCCAGGGAGGGGCATCCACAACTTCCCTGGCAAAGTGCTTCCAGTGTTTCACCAGCCTCATGGTGAATGTCTTCCTAAGGTCCAGTCTAAGTCTACCATCTTTGTTTAAAACCATTGCATTCTTCCTGTCACTACATGCCCTTGTAAACAGCATTCCATGTCCTTCTTGTGCTGGGGGCTCCAGAGCTGGATACAGCTCTCCAGGTGCAGTCTCACAAGAGTAGAGCAGAAGGGGCAGAAGCACCTCCCTCAGCCTGCTGGCCACACTTCTTTTGTTACAGCCCAAGATACAAAGACCAAGATGGCTTTCTGGGCTGCAAGCACACATTGCTGGCTCATGTTGAGTTTTTCATCAATCAATAAACCCAAGTCCTCCTTTTTTCATGCAAGCACATTTCTCCCTTTTTAGATATAGTCCTTTTAAATTGTTACATTCCTTAAAGTTGCTTGTAAAAATATTTCAACGTATAACAGATGTTCACATGTACATTGCGTTAAATTTATTGCAGATACAGAGCACACTCAAAAAATTCATTTTTTTCTGTTCTCATGTGGTGAACATATGCATCTGTTTACAAAGGAATGTAGTTAAGCAGGAAAGAAGTAGCTATGCGTGCATCTTAATTCCTTTATGCTTGTATTTTTATAGCAGAATTACTTTTTGATACCCTTATATATGAATAATTTATACCTATATCAAATATATATAATAATTCTCTCTGAACCAAGTGAATCACATAAGACAGTCCAGACATATATTTCCTTTTTGATATCCTCAATTTCAATATTGCAATATTTCCATGACTGGAAAATTCTGTCCTATCACTCACTTTCAAATGTGATAGGAGTTCACAGAAAGGAGGACTGTAGTTTGGTGCACTTCAGAGTCATTAATAAAATAATTCAGTGTGTCCCTACTGCCAGATCTGACTCCCTGACTCCAGTCCCCTTGACATCCGTGGAAGTTTTTTCAAGGCTTTAATGAACCTCTTATTGCAAAGAAATAAAATATCAGAAATACAACAAATTGCTCAGTTCCTCAAAGATATCTAAACAGCTGGGCATAAGGAACAATAAAGCTGCAATTAGCAGACATATATTTCAATGATGAATATTCTCAAAAGATATAAATCATGGAGGGCTAACTAGATGAATTACAGAAGTGGAAATTATACAACAGACTTTGCTCAACTAGATGCCTGTGCAACCCACATACACATAAAAGCCAGAATTCTCTACTAAGAAAGACATTTCTTTTGTAAGCAGCCCTGGGGTAGTCACTTCACTGTCTGCACACCAACTGGAGAGCTGGTAAAATGTGCCAAGTTCAAAACAGATGTTACTCTATCACTGAAGCTTTTTTTTTGGTAAATTTTGTAGACCACAGTGTAAGCAGAAGATAAGCACAACATAAATTACAAAAAGTGAAGATTATTGATCACTCAGACTACTTGTACAGAATTTAGTGAACAGGAAAACATTTAAAGCAAGTGTTTCTGATGCATTCTGATGAATGGCTTTTCATCTTACATTACTGCCTGTAATTCCAGTACATTCAATAATACAGTAACATGTAATCTGGAATTTAGGTATTTTATTGTTTGTTTCTTTATCACAAGCTTATTAATTAGACACTGGATTTTTTCAATAGAAATGTTAGTTAAACTAAAAATAGTCAAAACATGAAATAATGTATCCCACTTCTATTCCAAGCTCCAGGGCAAAAGAGAGATGGTTTTGACTGATTCACACACAGACTAATTCTAGAAGCTTCAATTTTGACACAAACCTATCTGGTCTCAGACTGTGAGTAAAATTGGTTTAACTCACTGGTTATAGAACCAAATTAATCCTTATTTTGTATCACTGTAGCAACGCAAAGCAGTAAGAACCTAATGGTGAATTTGACTGTTAAATCTGAAGCTGTTCTAGTACAAGGTTTGTAACTGTGCTGCTTCATGAACATCAGGCTCAGTTAAGCACAAAACTCTCTTTGGCATCACCAGGACTTTGATGTGAGAAAAACTCTATGTTGTCCATGTTGTTAATGATACAGCAACTTTGATCACTACAATGATTTTTTATAACTTTAAGGGCACAGAATAAGAGAAGCACTCAGGGAAGATGAGATGCTAACTGTGTTCCCAAATGAAAAGAGCAACTTCCAGGTTTCTATCAGAATTCAGACCCTAGTTATAACTGACAAAGTTTATAGAAAAGATGTAGACAAAAAGAGTTAATTGTTTAAAAATTATTAACAAGCCGAAGTTTTCTGTTCTGAATACTTACATCAAATCTGCATGCTCTGTTCCATAAACTACACAAATACCCTTGCTATGTGACTGTTTCCTTTGATATTTTAATTAGCTCAATTGAAGCAAAACCAAAAATAACCCACAGAATTTCTATCCTGCTAATTTTATACTACATCTTTGTATGATTTTCTACTACATCTTACTTAGTTAACACCGATAAAGACCATATGCCCAATGACAATAACCTCCATGCTGGCACTGGCTTTCATCAGTATGTGCTTTAGGAAAAAACCTAGAATTAGAAATATTTTTGCATTAATTAGTTAATTTGTATAACACTTTGTAGATGCAAAGTAAAATATATGTGAGGAATATTATTATTTTTTATTTCATCATCTGCCACGGCCATTTGTTCAGCTAGCCAATTAAAAAGGAATAACTGGGGAGTGCATGAGATATAATTATCTATTTTAGGAAAACTTACCTTTTTTTCTCATGTGATTTGAAGAAAATTAACACTGGGAAATCTAATTCATTGCAATGCCCATGAGAAAATATCTAAACAAGTTTTTTTTTTAAAAAATAGAGAAGATAGTGGTTGAAAATAGCTTCAGAAAAAAACACATATCTCAAATTGTGCCTCTCCTTTCTTTTTGTAAAGTCTGATCCTGCCTGTACTGATTTTTAATCAGAAACCCCCTGTCTTCACACTGGCTAAATGCAAAATACAAAAATTCCTTAACATGTCTCACATTAGTTATCCATATCACATGGAACACATTGCCACAACAATTTTTCTCTGCAAAGGATGAACATCAAGGTGAAACCATGGCTACTTTACAAGTAAAGGAAATGCAACCCTAATCTTCCACAAGTTCTAATATTTAATCCAGATGTCCATTTCGAGCGGTCATGTGTTGTGGCGAGCCTTCTCTCAGGGACACGGCTCTTCTCCGGAGCTCTCTTGCCATCCCTCTCCTCAGGCATCTTCATCTCTTGTTTTAATCTGCTTCTGGGAGCATGCCTTTTATTTTGCCCTTCAGCCCCGCCCATTTCCGGCTGGGGCAGGCCCTAATTATTGGGCACAGCTGGGCCTAAGCTCCCAGTTCATTATCGGCGACACCTGAGGACTTGTGGTTCTCTCTACAGTCATGTCCAATGATTGTGTTTATAGTATGGCAACTTGTATTATCAATTAGCTGGAAAATGGAGAAAACTGGAGAGTTTTCACTGGCCATCCCATTTTCATCCTTCTTCAACTGTGTCACATTTAGATCCACCTAAAGTCCCCTCTTCCATGTGTATCCACACCTATGGTGGAAGTATGAACTGAGGTAACTGATTATTTTGGTGGTGCAGTCTGCTTTTAGTGCTGAATATATGAAATGGTACTTAGGCAGTGGAACACATGAGAGCAGTGAGGACACATGAAAAATTCATTGTTATGTACAAACCAACAGCTAAAATAAGCAAGTTAGTTGGAGGATATTATCAAAATTTTCAAAATTACGATAAATGTTTTTTGTAAAAATGCAGAAACTTTATTTTCCCCCTAAATTCTCCACCAGATACCAAGAAGGTTTAGGAACAAGACATATCTTCTCTCCTTTCTGAAATCTGATTCTATTCTGCAGAATATTATAAATAAAAAGTGAACAAGATCATTTATATTTGCTCCTCATTTTCAAGATATTCAAGTGTCTTTTTTTTTCAGTGTCTGCAATTTGTACAAAGCTGCTGCACATTCACTGAGCTCTGTGAGCTTTAGTATCCTGCTTGGAATAAGGTCTTACAAAAAGATTGTGCAGTATTAGATTTTTATAAACAAAATATGCAATGTGACAAGAAGATGGAATGGAATAAGAATTCATCTTTATTTTCTCTTTCTCAGCAAGCAGTAAATAAAAACATAATAGTATTTCTGATTTACAACCTCAAGAGAAGCTAAAATGAACACATTTATTTAAAGAGAACCTTTCACATACTGGGGAAGTCTTTGACATAATTTCAATGTTTTCTTGATAAAAATAAGGACTAACAGTTAGTTGTACATAGCACTCTAGTAACCGGTGCATTTTTCCGTCTTTGTCCATTTCAATTTCTTCTATAATCTGCTCTCATATTATAATTAGACTGGCTTGTCACTGGTAAAAGGTTATTATTTCATTACAAGAAGAGAAACCAAATAGAGATGAACCGTGAAGAAGACATAAAAAAAAATACAGGTCAGCCTTTTGTAAAATTCTAAATAGCACTATTCTAAACATATATATATATATATATAAATATATTGATTGACTTCAAATATCTTTTTAACTTTCAAACCATCTTTTTAACTAGTTACTAAATATGAATTAAATCCCTGCTCTCCTCAAGTAGACCCAGAAATACATTTTAGTTATTTGTGTTGCTTGAACAACCTTCTCACTGTATCAGTCATAAAGAGGTCAGACTGAAATACTGTGAAATACTGCCACTGCCCTGTGTCCTGCAGGTGGAAATACCACACAGTGAAATGGAATAAGGGAGATGTGTAATGATCTTATTTTTAGCTGAAAAATATAATAGCCTGAAATCAAACACTGCTTGCAACAATAGACTGTCTTGCTGTCTGACTGAAGGGTCCTCAAATATATTCATGTTAAATGCATCGAGGAGGAGGAAGAGAAAATAATTACTAAATGCTCCACCAAAATAACCCAAAATTTAACAAAATTAGAAGTCTGTTCTGAAAGCTGTGAGAGAAAGGAAAAAAAATTTTAAAAAGGACTCTAAATCACAGCTGAAAGGCTTTGGACTAAATCTCCCCTGAAAATTGTAGGTGCAAAATAAAACTTACAGAGAAAAGGGGAAAGGAGAGGATAGGAGAGGAGAGGAGATTGGGGAGGAGAGGAGATTGGGGAGGGAAGGGAAGGGAAGGGAAGGGAAGGGAAGGGAAGGGAAGGGAAGGGAAGGGAAGGGAAGGGAAGGAAAGGAAAGGAAAGGAAAGGAAAGGAAAGGAAAGGAAAGGAAAGGAAAGGAAAGGAAAGGAAAGGAAAGGAAAGGAAAGGAAAGGAAAAAGGAAAGGAAAAAGGAAAGGAAAAAGGAAAGGAAAAAGGAAAGGAAAAAGGAAAGGAAAAAGGAGAGGAAAGGAAAGGAAAAAGGAAAGGAAAAAGGAAAGGAAAAAGGAGAGGAAAGGAAAGGAAAAAGGAAAGGAATGGCTCATGCTATAGAATTTTTGTAGATTTCAGGAGGTGATATCTGCCCACTATATTGTATACCCAAGAACCTACAAGCTCTCAAGTATGGCTCTAGTTCTTCCCTTAAAATTCTTTGGTACATCCTATGTATTCTGGTACAGCCCCTCTGCTGTATACCCTTTGGTGTTTCCCTCTACAGTCCTCAGCAATTTAAGGGAGAACACCAGCTCTACAGGTGATCATTAGTCATTATCTGTGTCTTAAGGGCTCATGTTGGTGGTGTAAAAAAGAGACAGTGGCTGTGTAGGGGTTTTGAAAAAAATATTGCTCTGTATTATCCATCAGAACTTGGCAAATCTGCAGCTTCAAATCCCCTGTTTAAATACCCGGCAAATATACCATCTATTTTCATGCCCTTTATGCTTTTTGGTCTTTTTTTCTCTGTCCCTTTGTAAAAAAGTGAATACCTGGGTACTTATATTTGATTCTTATAAACAAAGACACCTGTGTTACCAGAAATAGTGGAGATTTATTTATTTATTTTAAATTCAGAGTCACGGCAACAGGGGAAAAAAGGGGATATTTTTAACTTCCATTGAGGAAAGCACACAGCAGCAGTGCTAAAATAAAAGGACAATAGGAAAGGACACAAGACTATCAGCAGCCTAGGAGTACTTTCAGATAATCATCAAGAAAATATGTGGGTTTCTTAAATCATTGATACTGATCAAATGCTTGGCTCTCTTCCTGTTACAGGTTCTAAAGCAAAGGAGTTCCATCTCTCAAGAAGCCCCAGGAACAAAGACTTTCAAAAATACAGGGTCAACTTAACAAATTTCACATAGTTCTAATAGGAATTGTTTCCACTTTTACTGTGGCCCATTTTGTTCCACTGTTTCACTTATTAAAGATTCCAGGAGTTAAGTTGCTGGCTCTTCCCAGAAGAGACAAGGGCTGATCACAGGAAAATTGCCCCCATGCTTGGTACACTCTAGGAGCAGTGTGGGCAAAACTGACTAAAAGAATGCCCATCAGGGACAAGAGAGAAAGTGTCTGTTAGTGTTTCTGGGCTACAGGGAGGACAACTGACAGCTGGAGGACTGGCCATAAAATGGAGCAGCCCAAAAGGCAACTATAGCTTTATTTATTCTGAAGGGCATTTCCCCCTCTTTCGTCCACCCAAAGAGCATTTAAAGCTGTATATTTTGTGTTTTCTCACAGAGCATTTCTAAGTGACAACTAACATCAAGAAAAATAGAAACAAAATGGCCATTTCATCTGCTTTGGCTTGTGATTCAGTGTTACGAACTCTTTCCCTCTCTTCCAAAATCTCTAGAATTTCTGTTGCCTTCTGTGTTTGCTTTATGAGGAATCTATTGTACATATGTTCGGTGTCCTGAATCCCACCTTGATTTGATATCTGAAGGAAACAAAGTAAACTACTCCCCCAGAACCTGTTATGCTCTCCTCCCATGCTCAAAGGAGACATACTAATTTTCCAAAGATTACTCCTTTCCTGACAGCAGACTCTGTCACTTTGAGTTAGAATTGCTGTGATAATTTCCATTTGCATTTAAAAGATAAAAAAGGGTTTCCTTTATTTTGTTGACTCAGAAGACAGCTAAAAATTAACACTGAGCCCCAATTGCGAATGCCTGTTCTTTCTTCTGCCACCCCAATTATTCATATACTGATACATTTGTGAAAACTAGACTAGAGGAGATGGAAAATATTGGATGGAAAATATACAAGTATTCTTTCCTATACAAGCTTTACAACAGTTGTTTGAAAACACCTGATTTTAGTGTACTTCACCTCAAAACAGACCATAAGGCAGCAAAGCTATCGTGCATTCATTTAGTAATTTGAGGAAAAATTTTAGACCCAGTTATTGGGAGTCACAAGTGGAGCTCACATAAAACCAGGGAATTTATGCTACAACAGAAGTCTGAACTCCAACTCCTACAAACTGTCAGTCTGTTTCATTACTCAAATGGTTGGTGAAGCCCAGGGAAATGTGCCTAAGCAGCACAGTTTGGAGTTTGGAAAAGTGCTATGTTCTTCTGACTCTAATTCTGCCTAAGCCTTAACCACTTAACTACTTGTCATTATGAATCCCAGCCTGCTAGCCAAAAGAAGGTACAATGTGTACTCTTCCCTGATCTATCCCTTTTTCTTTCTTATTTTAGAAACATCCAGCTGAGAACGAACTGTTCACATTTTTGCCACAGTCAAGTCAAAGTTGCACTGACTTTTAGCCCTAAAGGACTGAGTTTTCACAGGTACAAAACCCAAAAACCAGCTGAAATTGAAAATCAAGTAAGGTTTGATTACTCACAGGAAAACAATCTTGAGAAAAGCAGATCTTGTATTTAAAATTGGGGATACTACTGAATCATCTACTGAAGCATTTACATTTTTATTACTATTAATATTACTGAAAATCCTGAGTACATATTCAATTTTATGCAAAAAAAAAAAAAAAGAATTTGTATCAACAGCCCATCAGATCACAGGGCCTACAGAGTATGGATCAGAGGTGAGATTTAGACATATCTCCCTATTAATCTCCTGACATGTTACAAGTAGAATACACTATCCTTCCTTCAACCTATGTCAGCATAGCTGACCCTTTAAAAAGAGAGCTGCTAATAAAAACCGACATTCTTGTGTTAGTATTAAGAGATCTTTTAGTAGCAGCCAAACATTGACATAAGCACCTCTGCTTCAGAAATGTTTAAAGCCCTTGGTGTGTATGGGGAAGAAATCAAATGTCATTTATGGTTTGCAGATCACAAGCTGAGATTGAAGACAATGTCCATTCTGCCAAGTTGTCTTCAAAAATAAGCCAGAGAAAGCCAAATCTCCTGGTTCCAGGCAATATGTAACTGATCATAGTTCCTGAGTCACAAGTTCTACAGGAGATGCAATTACTGGCACCTGCTTTAGAGGTAGCCTAAACTCAGCCCCAAATTATGTTGCATACAAATCCCTTCTACCCCTGCCACAGGTGAGGCCAGAGTCTTTTTAGGACTTCAGTCTATTTTGGCCGTATTAGCAGTGACCTGAGATTGAGGAAAGTCATGCTTGCCAGCTAAAGGTGCACATTATTAAAAGAAGGAATACTTCTCATGTGCTGATGACATGGTAATGACAGTTCTTGTCTGCTGTTTTCAGTTTGTCAAATGTTGTGAACACTGTTCCCTTACTTGTATCTAAACCCTGAATAATTCACAAGAGAAAACACATATCAAGGCACCAATCTAGCCTGGACTTACCCCCCCTTGAAAGCACCAGAATTCTGTTAGAGCCTCAGTGATATAAATTTAACCCCTGAATAGGTTTGGACCTGAAGCTAATGATTGACTGACAGTATGTACATACACAAGCAAGAACAGTTGACATCTTTAAGACCACATGGAAGGTGTCTGGCAAAATTTACGTCTTCTAATAAAATTTTCTGTTTAATACACATGCTAAGTTGTGATTGGAATTGCACCCTTTCTACAGCTGCACCATCTTGGCTTTCTTCTTTTATGCCATTATTCACAGCAGAATTTGATTTAAAACATCTACAGGAGCTTAGGGTACATCCACAGGTATTTGAGAAGTAAATAGCTTTGTAGATTTGGGTCTCTGTTCTCAAAGCCCATTGTCTCCACTGTGCTTTCTTCCCACATAGTATGTATCTCTATGACAAATCGTTATAGCTGTGTTTGATTTGAACGCTGACTGATGAGTACAAGCTGGGCAGGGGAAGAACAGAAGGGTATAGGGAGCAAATATTCAATTTAAAAAAACTTGTGCTGTAAAACACATCATAATTTTCAAGTGAAAAGGACATCTTCATTTTCTAAATGGGCCTTTTAAAATGATAGGCAATAATGGGAGAATAAGTCCATTATTCATTTATAAGGGAATTAGCATAACAAAGCTGCTTAATGTGAGAGTTCAGAAAGCTCTGATTAATAAATTAATCCTTACATTTTACAATAGGTCTCATTTATTGTGAATAATTTCTAAAAGAAACTGTTTTAATAATCTCAGGTTTTCTTCAGAAAAATTAACTCTTTCTGAACTACCCAGAGCAGAGACCAGGATGAATTTTGTGTTGTGCCAATGGGTGCAAATCTATGTGCCTTCTAAACGCTGATAACATTGCACAGAGAAAAATCTGGAGGCAGGAGTTAAGACAGGTCCCTTGGTGGCCATGCAGCACGTAAGGGTACATCACACTGAGGCCCCTAGCTAAGCACCACAATTAAAGTTAATCTGAACATTAGTAGATGGAAAGGACACACACATTTAAAAAAATGAGACCAGTATTGGGAAGTGTAGCTTTAACAGACAAAGATTTATTTTTTTATCCTCTTTAGATCTGTTTCATAATTGCTTTTTCTGTAAGTTACTTTTTAGTTTGGGCACAGTCTCTTAGACTTTCCTTAGCTTTCTTAGATAGACACTACAGTACAATTAAAAGTCTTTGCTATTCTGAACAAATCTGTTCCAGATGAAACACTTTCCATATCAAGTCATTGCTCTGCTGTCTTGTGAAGACAAGTAAGGCATCATTCTCAATCTCCGTTTCTTTAAAAAAAAGAAAAAATCCTTTTACTCTGTCTTCCTATTTAAGCTTCAGTGATTCAGGTCTTTTTATCTGAATAACCCATGAAAGGGTTTTATTCAGAGTTTATTTTATTAGTAACATTGTTCCTAAGTAGATGTAAGTAATGCCATTTGATGTATGGCGTCATTGCATGTCTATTTCTGTATTAACAATTGTATATAGTAGCCTTTCTCTTTTTACAAGAAGACACTAATGAAACAAGCACTTTCTGATTCCATTCCTCTTTCACCCCATAATTCACCACTGATGCTGTTATTTCCCTGCATGCAGGTCTAATGAGAGTGGACAAATCTTCCTGATTACTTTTGGAGGGTCAGAAAGGGTGCTAACAATAAAAATCTTGTGTTAAAACGTTAGCCACAATGAAGCAAAAAATGGTGAATTTCATACAGACCACAGCAAATCATGCAATGCTTCATGCAGTGTGCAGTTTGCTTTTGAAAGCCTTGAGGAGAAGATTAATAATGTGGTAATAAAACAAGGAAGACAGAAAAGTTAAAATAATGATGATATTAGTAATTTCACCTTGAACAATGTGAACGTCGTTTTTACTGATATTATCGAAATACTCAGTGTGGTTTGGCTGTCAAATGTGAAAAATGGTCCTGACAGACACCTGCTGACCGCTCCAGTGCAGCCTCTGAGTTATGACAGAAAGTCTCAGCCATTGGGTTTGTGTTCCTCCTGCTGGATTATGCAAATGGAGTTTTCTTCTCTGCTCTACTGCCTACATTCCAACAGCAGAACAACTTTTCTTTCGGTTTTCAGAACAACGTGGTCTCATTTCTGATATTTCTAACATTTGCTCCTTCACCAGTGATCTCTTCGGGTACATTCAGCTTCTGTCTGTTCTCATCATTTTATTCTGTAAATCTGAAAGACAATGTACTGCTTTGTTAAACGGCACAAGACAGCAGGGGGAAAAAAATCATTGTACATAAAAATAACAGCATTCATTTAGACTGTATAGCAGTTCTTCACAAATTACTCTTACTACAAATTCAAGCCAGAAGCAGCATATCTTTAAAAGGAAAGCATTTGACAGATTACATTCCTTAATAAGTCTCATATTGCCAAACAGAGGGGAAGGTGCTTTTAGAAAACTGTTCTTAATTCATGTTTTATAGCAAATTAATGATGCAAACAGGAAAAACAACAGCTCCATTACTTATCTGCATTAGAATTCTTCCATCAAAGAGCCTTCAGTTTGGATTTTATTTGTGATTTTTACTACTATTGTTTTTGGTTTAATTCATCATTTATATCCTTATTATTTTTGTTTAATTTATGGTTTCTTATTGCCTAGAGTGGTTTAGAAAGGGCTTTGAAAGCATGGTGGAATCTACTTGGCAAAGCAAAACTGCTGTTACAAAGAAAATAATAAAGTTTGCCAAGCTCATGAGCCTAAGGGTTGTAGCGTTTAAATCTTTCTCTATGCACAAAAAAAAAAAAAAAAAAAAAAAAAAAAAAAAGCCCTTAGAAATCACTTATTTGGCACTCAGAACAAGCCTCCATTAAATTGTTCTTCCCTTTGGCATTGCTTTTGCTCACAAGGAATTAGAAAAAAATCCACTTTCACGAGTTCATTTAAGGCCCTATTCATATTCTTCCTCAGTCCTTTCCTACTGTCCTAGTCCTTCTCTTCAGCTGTTCTCCACCTCACCATACACACCGAAGCCACCTTTCCCTTCCAGCTCTGCCCTAACTACAATGTAGAGATTTGGTTGCAGTTATTCCTTATCAGCTAAGAAGCTTTGTTGTTTTTTATGCTTGCAAGGATGATAATTTTCACTGTGTACAGATGTTTGCTCTGTGCACATTTGTGAATCTATGTTTCCAGATGGCTGTATATTTTCCAGCCTTCACTGTGAACCTACAGGCAAAACCAGCAGAGAGCCCTGAGATTAAAGGACATCAGTTGTCTGGAGTTTACTAGCCAACTGATAATTGTGGATTTATTCAAGAAAGAAGATTCATTATATTAGTATCTATACATTTTCTTCACTATTCTAGATCCTAGCATAGCAGCATTTCTGTCTCAGTAATGATTTAAGATCTATCTATAGTCTTTAATTACTGCCTGTATGTCATTTGTTCCTTAGACCCAGAAGACATGTTCTCATCTTTTGACTAAGTATTTAATGTGAAGTGTTTCATCAAAGGCTAGACTAGCCAGCTTTCACAGTCATAAAACAAAAAATAGAGCCTGATAGAATGACATTGATTCTCTGTCCTTTCCAAAGATAAGCAACAAATTAAAAACAATAAAACTTAAGTTGAGGTACATGATGTTTCATTTCTGGTTAGCTAGGGAGGATAATACATACCACAGGCAGGTCCATTAATCTCATCTGGCCAGATGTGAAAATCCATGTATAACAGTAACTCATCAAGGTTTTGTTTTCTTTTGCTTTGCTTTGTTCCCTTCCCATAAAATTCATCATGACAATAAAATGAGAAAATGAAAATTTTAGTGGTGTTCAAATTTATACCCATAAAGCATGTAAACATTTTGCACACTATGCAAAAATAAAAATAAAAAAAAAAAGCAAACCCAAAACCAAATACCAAGCAGTATTTCCTGCTTTCTGTATTAGCCAGAGTCCTCTTCAGCCACGGGTGAAAAATAAAGGTGCCTCAGAGCAGCTCTGCCTGCATCTCCTTCTTATGGCATGGAACATAATTGTCTCACTTTTTGCAAGGCAGGGAAGCAAAAAACGAACCACAGAAGTTCGAAGTCCCCTGTCCATAACAATGCCTTACCATTGGCTTCAGGTTCAAGTCCCCTAACCCACCACCACAGCAGGGGCTGAAAGCTGAGTAGAAACTCTATAATCCAGTCATACCTGTACCTTTCTGCTGTCTTAGAGCATCAGAGAAATGGTTTATGCAGGGTTTCGTTGGAGAATTCAGGTCTGCTTTTTTGCTCAGTCTGTTTAGTTTATAGTGGTGGATGAGTGGTGGATATGTGATGCACGACTGTTTCTCCTCTCTTCTTCAGATGCCTATGGGAGGAGAGAGGGCTATCAGTGAGCTAGGTAAGGTGTCAGTCAGCCAGCCTGCCAGGAGTAAAGGGGAAGAAATGCCAGATATGGCTTCAAAAGGGCAAAAAAAAAAAGTGTCTTTCAGCTTCATGATGTAAAGCTTTAGAAAAGATAAGTCTGTGGTAAGTGTTTACTGAACAGATATTCACTGTCTGTAGCATAGCATGTAGAAACCATAAGAAAGGGTGTTATCCTCATCTTCTGTCAGACTGCATTACAACTTAGCCTGAGGCCGTAGCCTGAGCTCCAGACAGCAGATAGCATTTAAGAGTTAACTTGGAAGTTAAACTTCTGAACTTGGCCAACTTGTGTTAAGAATTAATCTAATACAAAGCCCAAAGCTGTGAGAAAACGCAAGCGCACTATTTTTATTTCTCACCATCAAGAAGAGTTTAGCCTTATAATCTTATTTAAAGTGTTGCCTATGACTACCCATGTGCTTAACAAGATCATCACACTGTAGATTTCAAATCAAATAGCATCCAACAAATTTACTGCAGTGTCTGTCTCTCATGACTAATAGCATATCTCCTTAAAATTCAATACGTGATCAGGCAAATCAAGAGCACTACCAGAAACAAGAAGAAAACAACGAATGAGGAACATTCTGTTAAAGCAATATATTTAAATGCAATCCCCAAAGCAGTCCTTACAATATAAGCCCCATAGCTTCAAAAGCAGTAAATTAAGAAAATGAAGGCAGCAGAATCTAGTTTTGTAACGACCTAATTAGGGCGGGCAGTAGGATTCTTCGGCTCACCTCTGGGATTTTTCAGTGCTTCCTGCATTTATAAAAGGCCCACAATGAATATAAAACAGTGAAGAAGAAGGAATATATTATTAGGAGAATTATTTTCATGGTTTTTTAATTATGAAAGCTCTTTAAGCTGTTCAATTCTAAAACTTAGTAAGAACAAGTCAGAAGGAGTTTACTGAATACTTAGGATCTCTGTCTGTACTTGATAGAGGATTTGCTGCTGAGTATGCTAAGAACATGGATAATGTATTCAGTAGGCCCTAGCTTTTAACCAGGATTATTACTATTTGTATGTTCCGGTCCTCTGTATTAATGGACCTTACTCATTTTATATATATATATATATATATATATATATATATATATATATTTTTTTTTTTTTTTTTTTTTTTTTTTTAAAGAAATCCTTTTGTAAAATCCACATCCAATAAACATTCAGCGTGTGCTCTTCCAGCACAAAAACTGATTATGTTTCCTCATAGCAGGTAAAGTAACAACTTCATGGGAATGGGGCAGGTTATCCTGGATAATAGCAAGCTTTAGACATTTGCTACACTATGTCCAAACATGCTTTGTAGTTACATTTTGCATGCACATATTTCATCATACTTGAAAATCTTCTAAAGAGTTTAAAATACATTGACAACCTCTTAGGTTTCAAGTCGACTGCAGAGTATCTTTAAGACCTTTCTGATATCAGTTCATGAGAACAGTTGCAGGATGTGCACGAGCTGGGCAGAACTCAAATGTCTCAAAAGTAACACTCTGAAGCACATAGCTCCAAAACCACTGGAACACAGGGCTAAGTGTAAAAACAGCCAGTTTCTAGCAGATTTTTAACTGACTACCTGTAAGGATTTCAAAAGCGACTGTGTGTAAATAACAACCCTATGGTTAGATCACTTGAAAATACACTTTAAAAAATAAAAGGTTTAGGTGTTTATATATTTTAAAAAAATAATTAAATCTAGAGGAATCACTCCAGCAAACATTCCTATCTGAAATCTAAGTAGGCTTAAAATGGTATCTTCTATTCCATTCATCACAGGAAAACCAGTGACAGACACTTATGTCACTGTTGGTATTGATAACTTCAAGCTTTTAAAATTCATGAGTCAGCCCAAAAAGAGGTTTTATCATTGACCTAAAAATCATTAGGTTAAATAAAGGTGAGTGACTCATCTGTCCTTTTCCATCTCCCACTCTGTAAACTCTGGTTCATTTTCAGAAACTCTTTTCCTAACTCTGGGGACCAGAAATCTGTGCACCCTTTAAATGGAAACTAGGAAGTCTCTTGGCATGCCATTAAGCCTCAGACACAAGAATCAGAAAAAACACTATATACTGTAGTCTCTGTGATTAAAACAGTTAATTACTATTTATTTTTTTTTATACCAGAAGAGAATGAAAAGATATCATGACTGTGAGTGTTCAGTCTCCTACAATGAATAAAGGTATTTTGAGAGATACCAACACTTACATTACTAAAAATGTGGAAGCCCTTCTAACGAAAGAGAGGGACCATGTTGTAGTTAAACTTACACTAAGAATATCTGCAGTTACCCTCACTCATTTTTCAGTATTCATGGAGAAAGAGGGAACTATGGTGGACTTAGCAAACATTCCTCCATCTCTTTAGTAAATATATTATGTTAACATAATTTTGTCATATCTCTTACCCACATTTTCATTAGCATATGCAATAGGAGTCAATTCAGCTCAGCCTAGATATAAAAATTGTGACTGCAATAATTAGCCAGATAATCCAAGACCTAAAAGCTCAATGAGTCAACTCTCTTAGCTATTAAAAATATTTATAAAGGCCTGCAATGAGACACATTGGAGTAGCATGTGAGAAAACTTGTCCCATCATTCGTTATTAAAGAAACATTTCTTTTACCCTGATTATTTCATAAAATAAAAACTAAATTGAGAAGAGAGTGTCTGGGGCTGTTATTGTTGCTGATTTTTATGATTTGCCTGTGGGAAGCAGTATATCCCTTCACCACATGGAGTTGATGGATAGGAGGCTTCATTCACTGAAGACCTGCTGATGAATGGGACAGATAATTTAGTGCCAGCAGGCAGACATAAGTCTGAGGTATTCAATGTCCACTCTGTGTTGTCTTTTGCCAACAAAGTTTCCCAGGCCTTTGCTGTTGGGAAAGAGGAGAAGAGCTTCCAGCAGTGAAAGAGGACTGAGCCATGTGTCCCTTGAGAGATCCCTATGGGACACTCTGAGGGTGCTGAGAGGTCTCCTTAATAATATTGTGAGGTTAATAATTTTCTAAGGACAACAGAGATCAGGGAATGTCCCAATGGCCAAAGAGAAGATGTTCTACCCACATTCTCAAAAGGCGGAAAAAATAATCAGATTTCTGGACAGTCAAGCTCACCTTAGTTCTGGAAAAATCATCTGTCAAGTCCTCTTGAAAGCCACTTCTGGGATCATAACATAGAGGAAGGTAAGGATAAACCATGCTTTACCAGCCTGGTGACTGCCTTCTGTGATGATCTTTACTAGATATGTGAATTAAGGGAGGACAGTGGATATTGGCTGCTTTGGTTTTGCACAATTTTAGCCACAGTATCTAAGTCAGGACATTATGGTCTAGATGGGTACACTACAGAGAGCTGATTGCCAGGCTTTGTGGTTGGTTACAGGGTGGTTACAAGTTGGGGACCTGAGGGTTCTATACTGGGACATCTCCTGTTCTGTATCTTTATCAGTGACCTGAAGGAGGAGATGGGATGCACTCTTACCAAGTCTGCAGATGGCACCAAACTGGGGGTGGCAATCAATGTACTCAAAGGCAGAGTCGCTTTCCAGAGGGACCTACACAGGCTGGAGGAATGGGCCAATAAGGAACTCAAAAAAGATAAATACAAGGTCCTGTACCTTGGAAAGAAAACCCCCCAGAATCTATTTTGTAACCAGTATTATACACATTGTTTGCAAGCAATTACCAAGGTCAGTGACAACTCATACCAGAGATATGGATAGGAATAAAAATTTTATGTGAAAAAGCAAATTTTGAATTGTTTCTTTTCTCTTTCTCTGGGCACATAAAATTATCATCCCATTTCCTGTTCAAAATATGTGCTGCCTTCTTTCTGAGCAATTCTTGTCATCATTAAGAAGTGGTTCTTTTGCTTTACATTCATTTTTAGTTCATCTTTACTCATACATGGACATTCCTGGTGTTTCTTGGGCTTTTTTTTTTCATTTTTTTTTTTAATGAAGTATTCATAGGGGATTTTTTAATCAAATAGTTATCCAAAACTTGGGTGCCAGTGTCTTTTATTTTTTGCAACAGTCCTAAGCAGTGAGTAAGCTGCCTATGTATTATTTAAAACTAATAGTATAGTGTTGTACTATATTACATTATTATATTAAGTAACATAGTAAAAATTCATAATGAAATAACAATTAGTTGATGCATTTTATAGATATTATTGTTTGTATATATGCACATTATATAATTATACCTACTACAACTCTCCCTAGTAGCTGATATTGACCTAAAACTGATTGTCTACTGTTTAGCTGAAGAAGGAACAAAGAGTAAAACCACAAACTGAATACAACAAAAATTTAAATCTAGAGAACTGCTTCAATCAGAATTACTCAATTCATGTCAAAAAAACAGGTTTTTGATACTTCAGATTAAAAATGTTTTGTAACAACCACTCAAATCAAGTACAAGTGTTGTATGAAAAATTAAAAGGTTTACCTGTCTCAAGACAATTTATTTTTACCAGCTTTATGAGCACTTTTAAAAGCATTTTTTCAATAGTCAAAAAGAAATCCCTTAATATTTTTATTTGCTAGTGAACTAAAAAAACCACAATTGTTTACATATATTTCATTCAGTAATTACCCTGAGAAGCATTTGTTTCAGGATGTAACTTGTTCTACATCTTCATTGTTCCACAAGATTGCCATGTGGGCTTTTTTGTTCTGTATTGAAGGAAAGTTTATGATACTGAAAATTGTCTAAATTAGAAGAGGGAGCCAAGGTGTCACAAAAATCCTTTTTTTTCTTTCATTCTTCCTCTTCAGTTACTGTGATAAGTTTGTGTGTGTGCATGTTTAAACAGAAGTGTTTTCTTATTTCTTCCTGTCCTTTGATAGCATGTCATCTGAGGCAATACCATATAATAATACCACAATAATACCATTACTTTGAAAAATTAACTGCAAATGGATTACATTGAGCTCAAAGTGTAAGTTCAGTTCCTCGTTCTATTAACAGCAACAGGAAGTTTCCAGACTCCAAAGGCTGTTTCTACAGGACAAAGGAATCCTGTCTGCTGTTGTTAAACAAAAAAATAATGCTGAAAGTAATTCAGCCTAAAGGAGCAATGTGTGGAAACAGTAGACCAAGCAGTGAATGTGTAAGCTAGGATCTGGGACTCTGATGGATGGGATGATAAGCAAACCTGAAATTTTATATCCCCTTTTCTAGAAAAATAGTCACAGAAGAGGAGATGTACCAAGGTGGACAAAGCAAGGGAGTCTAACATCAAGTTCATCCAAAATGTCCAGGAAATTTCAAACTCTATCATTTTCTGGCAGCATGTCTCTCTCCCAAAATGGATGTTTTTTCCAGAAATACAAACACAAAGACATCATCAGTGGGACAGTTTTATATCCATATGCCACTAGTGTACAGTGAGGTCTTTGCACAAATTGTCCTGAAAATATCAGTCAAGAGAGGAAAAGGATGATCGCTTAAGGCCATTGTTGTTAATGGGACATCTGGAAAAGGAAATTCTGAAAAAAGACAAAAGGACCCATGAAAACAGAAAAAGTCTTATTGACACAATAGTGTAAATACAAAAAAATACTACCAGAGAGTATGTTCACTCTCAGCTTCCATAAAACTGCTTCCTACTCCCAGAAAGATTTTCTTCGGTGCCTAACACTCCTTATCTGAGTCAAGGGCAAGGGAATTTGTTCACAAGTGTAAACTAGAGGAACAACATCTACAGCCACATCAGCAAGAAACTTAAATGCACACTCAAAGAACAAGTGAAATCCTTAATTGTGAAATTCATGAAGTGGCAACTTCGAGATATGGATCAATCAAAGACAGGACTGATACAAGAGAAGATATAGATCCTTCTATCTATTCATTTTCTAGGCAGTATGTGTATATTACATTTTGCTGTGATTGTTTTTAAGCCCTGGACTCTTTTGATTCATTGGCAGAAGCTGCACTGTGTCAGCTGAAATGGAGTCTTCCTCTGCTGGTAGAATCTGCATAAAGTTTTCTTAGCAAAAATCTCTCTTTGCATATCTGGCATATTATTCTACAACTATGATCTTAAAAATAAATAAATCATGTCTCTTTTCTGGGACAAATGTGCTCTATTTTCTGGAATATCTAAGAGCATTATTAAAATGCGAATGAGTTCTTTCATATTAACAGTGCCACAAAATACCTTTGTGTAAACAGATCATTCACCAGTTTCTTCTGATTTGACTGGAAGGCCAAATGTGCTTCTTATCATGGGTGGTATTGCTGAAGGAAAAGTTAAGAAAAATCCAGACCACCTGTCCAAAACTGAACACAGCAAACATACCCAGAGCATATGTTTAACCCTGTAACTCAGAACAGCAGGCAGGTAGGTAAGAAGCTAAATAAGATTAATCGACCACAGCTTTGGTTAATCAATTGCTGTGTTGGTGGGAAAAGGAGAGGAAGGAGAAGCTGCAGTGTAGCAGTCAAATGCACTTCCAGTGCTTTGTGTTAGGTATACAGATATTTCATCTGACAAAGTGGATGTAAGTGGTCTGAGTCAATGATCTCTTCTAGGGACATATGGTTTGGAAAGGAACTGCCACTGAAAAACTGAATGCAGTCAAATAAGCAAACAAGACTCATCATATTTCTGCTCTCCAATTTCTTTTGTTTCATTATTTTGGAGTCATCACCAACTTCTATTTCTTCATATGGCAAAACTGGAAGCACCTGCAACTTAGTTTGATGTAAATGGGCCACTTACTATGTACACCACAGGCATCTGTAAGACGTATATATTTTGACTCATGTTTCAATCTAACCTTGCTCTCATAGTGCCAAGATAATGTTTTGTAAAAAATTTTAAAATTATAATGAGTACAGAAAACCTATGAGGCATGATTATTTGATACTTTTTGATTTTCTTTTCTTCAGGCCTGGGAAAGAAAACGGCTATTCAGTTGAAAATGGCAGAGGTAACTAACACCAGACACTTAATTAAGCATTAATTAAGCACTCATTTTGCACATGCACAAAGCTATGGTGTTCATGATTTAGTACATGAGTCTAGGGAACTCTTACTCTGTTAATGTAGTTCTTGTAAATTTGTATCTTTAGCACTTAGAACATCTGTATGGTTTGGTGAACATAGTGGTAATGTTATGTGGAAGACAGTGCAGTCCCATTGCTGCATCCTTGAATGAGTGCTGAGATTCTTGCAAGGGAGTCCCTCTTCCTGTCCCTGCTGTAGTTGGAGATCTCTTTTTTTACACTGCTCCCTGAAAAAGGTTTCCCCACATTAGCTTTGTATTTCTTACTATCCTGAGAATACCCTCAGGGGTCTTATCCAGGTCTTTAGTGTTGCTGGCCAAAAGCGATACTGACATTTTTTCATACCCTTTCCCTCTTTTGTAGTAGACACAGCACATGATGGGATAGGATATTTGGGAAATGGGATATAACTATTTATAGTCCAAAGTTTATAGTTTTGGGCTTGTAGTTTTACTTCAGGCCCAAGAATTATCTTGGTGACATACATACAGATATCTATTTCCAGTTCACAAGAACTCTCAGAGTCTACAATTCTTCTGTCTGCTCCTTCGTTATCCTCTACAGAAATACATAAGGAAATTTTTTTCTCACTGAAGATACACAATGTTTTTTTCCTTTTGTGTTATGCAAGTGTCATATGTCACCCTGAAATAGGAATGAGAAAAGGTGAGAATCTAAGTTTGCTTTTTATTTCATGTAAAGTCAATTCTATGAATGTTGTCCTTCCAATCTCCCAAGAGCATCCCTAGGGATTCTGATTCCTCTTTGCAGGAGGCTAATGTTGCCATGGAACTTTGACATTGCTGATAAATGATGCTACATAAGGGCAAAGCATTGATTTATTGCCTGCAGTGTTAGATTGAAATTTGTAAGAATGGACTAAAGATGGACTTGCATAGACTGATATTTGCAGCCATAGTTTTCTGATGGGCACTTTTGCTGAAAGAAAAAAAAGCTTCTGATATGAAGGGAAAAGGAAAAAATAATGTAACTTGGAAATTCTTAAGTAATGAGGGGCTGAAAAGTGGTGAGACATTGTCAGTCACTTGACCTTCAAGTGTGCAATGGAGGTGTTTATTGAATAAAATAAAAGCTCTTTGGTAGAGTTCCAGCAGGGAGATGAGTGGGTCAATTTACTGCTTGGCTCCTGTCTGTCTCTGCTGCATTTCTGCATTCTCCACAGCTCCTAATAACACTAGCCAGCTCCAGACAGAGGGAAGACTCTATCTCTTGTCTGAACTTGCATATCTAATTCAGTGTTACCACATTAGAACTGAATTCCACCTTGATGTTAGCTATTTTACAATCCCCCAATCAAGAGTGAGACAAAGCCTCACATTGTTCATAAAGTTATTTCCACTCAGCCAAAAAGTGTTATTTCCATCATTTATCTTCAAGGTTATGAAACTCATTAAGAAAGTTTTCTGGGTTTTTTCCACTTTTCTCTCTCTTTACTTTTTATTCTGTATTTGTGCTTAATGCAAGTTAAAAAGCGCTTTTTTTTTTTTTTAACAAGTAGTTTATAATCTTCAAGCTGAATCTAATTTAATACAAGTAGTTTTGAAAAAATTGGTCTTTAGTTTTAAAATATGAAAGTTGATCAAAACATATTGTAACAGTTTATGAAACTGTACTACCTACAGTTAGCACTGCATAATCAACACATGATTTAAACAGCTCACATCAAGTATTGACGAGACATTCATTGTGTTTTATTTGAACATGCTGACTTAAATACTGAAGATCTCTGAAGTATTTAGGAAAATTAATACATTCAGGAATTTTACCAGCCACATGCAATTTGAACTGAAACACAAATAAGATCCATCAAATCTGTTATTAACATTCATACATCCTTGATAACAGTCATGATAATGTGTTTTGATAAATTATTTCAAGCATATTATTTGGAAGTGGATTCTCCTAATTTTAACTCTTTTTTTTCAATACAATTGTCTTGCTGAAAAAACAATTATTGCTAAAAGCAATTCCGGGCTTTTAAGACGAATTTAAGGAAAACAGGTTTTGACAATACCTTTCCCAAGACTGGAACATAAATAGCAGAGACAAGATAAGGATCCTGAACTGAATTCTATTATTATGACTCTAAGTGGATGTACTTTCCTTTAAAAAAAATAGAAGTATAGAACTGAACATCAGTAATGTTTGTCCTCACAAATCAATTCCTCAGTGACGACTAAACTGTGATAGGCTATGTCCTGAGTTTATAAACACTTTTCCCACAGATGGTCTCTGGAATGATGTCTACTGAGCTGGTTTACAGTTATGAGATCCACCTTGTAGTCATATCTGTCCAGAAAGAGGTATTCGTGTCAACTGGGATTCTGGGAAGTGTCCTTGGTCCCTTAAAACATAGATTTCCCAGCACACTAATTAGTGGAAGATTTCTGAAACCAGTTAGGATGTCAATACATTTGCAGGAGAAAGAGTTTTGATGGTAAACAACCAGAGTAAAAATAAAGGAAGCTGAGGCATATAATGAAAATATTTTTTTCTCTACAGATTACTGTTACTTTTTCTTGATCTAGTATCATACCAGGTGTAAGTCAGTTCTGCAAAAGTACTATACATTCCTGGTTCCTGAGCAAGATTATAGCTACTTTCACAGTATACTTCATCAAAAGGCACTGCATTTCAGCTACATCCTTCCAGTATCAGGAGGGATACCTTCTCAGCAATATACAGCTTGTCTAGCCTAAAAGCTCTGTAGTGTGTTTTATGCACATGCCAAGATCCTGAGCAAGATTAACAAGTAATGTCTGGTTACCTTACAGCATAAAGGAAGTGCAATACTTGCCTTCTCAGAAGTTGTACCAATGACTTACTAAATAGCTTGGATTATCAGATCATGGTAGATGCAAACTTAATTCAAAAGGAGGAGCTGAGCAGCTGTTACCATGTCATGAGCCAGTGAAGTGTAAGGGAGGGTTCTTGCTTTTCTGCCTGCAAAACGAGGTGGAGATGGAGGCTTTGGCGTTCTACAGGACACACGTGTTGGTTTTGCCAACCACAGAGGTGCTGCACGTGTTTTTCTTCAACATCTCTGATGAGCAATATGTACCAGGCTGCTCTGCTGCTAAACCACAAGGAATCTGATGGCTGCTGGGGAATGCCAGTGCTGGTGTTGCTCACTGGAAATGCAGACGTGCAGGGACTGCGTGCCAAGGGCTCCAGGCTGCAGCCTGCGCCAGTTGGTGCTGTGGCTCTGACTGGACTGCTAGATTCCCAGAAATCACAGAGTAAAGCATTGGGCTAGCAGCAACAATGTAGGCAGAGAGAAGTGCCAGGGCTCCAAGGAGCAGCTATGTTCATATATAGTTTATAATTTATCTTGCTTTATTTTCATGTGATAGGCAAGAAGCTGGTATCCAGATAGTTTTAATAGATTATTATGGAAATGGCCAAAGTATACCAGAACCTGATACACTGTCAAGAAAATTGCCTTACTACTCGTTATTTTTGCATCCTTTGTTTTGTTATCTTCTTTTGTGCAGTGCTGGAACATTTATTTCCACTGAGAAATGCAATTTTACTATTATCAGAATACTGTGCATGTCGATTTTGGTGCTCGATTCAATTGGAAAGAAAGTCTGAAACTTTATTTCCCTGATTAATTTAAATGAAGTCAAAAGACATTTTTATGAACTGGAAATATTCTTTCTGATTTTGGGTTTAATTTGAGTGTTATAGGAAAATATCTAGATTAAATAAATATACTGGATTAAAATATTTAAATTGCCACTTTTTAAATAAGCAAATAAATATTTGAAAAGTTTGACCATTTCCTATTATTTAAGGCACTAAAATAAAAACATATCACAGAATCATGTTGATGTCACTAAGAATTCTTTTCAGGAAAAAAATATGATAATGTGGTAATATTTCATTTTATATTTTTGAACAGAGGTATTTGACATTCTTCCTTCACAAATCCTAATTGTGATTATTACTAGTTTTTCTATTCTTAATAATACTGTTATACTTTCTAAACTGTTTAAAAAAAACATCTAAAGTGAGTGAACATTTTGGTTAGTTATGAGTATTTTCAAGTTCTGTTCAGAATAAAAAAGACAGTCATATTTATACCAGTTTGTGATATATTTTTACTCTGTTTAATTCCATATTCTGCCTTAATAAATAAAAATAACTGATATTATTGAAATTAAAATAATTTATCAGTGCTGAATGAAATATTTCAATTAAAATAAACATCTAATTTCAGTTTTTAGAATTTTATGTTGGATTTTATGCTGGGGGTTTTGTTTGTTTTGTTGGGGGTTTTTGAGGGTTGGTTGGGTTTGGGTTTTTTTGTTGGTTTTGTTGTGTGTTTTTTCTGTGATCATAACCTCTGCTTTAATTACAAGGACCAGATTTTCTGTGAAAAAGGAATTCCATTTTCTGACCAGCACAAATAACTGCTGGCAAAATATGGACATGTGCTTTGCAAGTAAATAAAAATAGCTTTTTCTTTTTTTTTTTTTTTCAGCCAAATTACATGTTGCCATGTCAACATCCTGTCAGGTCCAATGGAAACAACTGGGTGCAGCCTAACACGCAATGCACGAGGACAAGGTGTAGAAGAAAAGATTAAAATCTGTGCTTTTCTGTTTCAAAGCATCTACCCACTCACTGTTATTTCTGGTAACAAGTGTCAGAAGTGCTCACCGCCAGCCGGCTCACAGATTGGTGACTGCTCCTCATTCCCAGGGACTGCAACTGATTTGTGTTCATTGTATGTTTTCAGAGTCCTCCTTTCTTCCCAAAAGGGCAACACAAAAACCCTGTGCTCAGCTGCCACCTCCTGCTCCCAGGGTGCCTGTCCTGTGATCCTGGCCATGGAGCGGAGCTGCCTTTGCCCCCTTCCCACCAGGAAATCTGCTGGAGCTACACCAAGCACTTTGGGGGTGATTCAGGAAGAAATCTTTCCGGAGTAACTTGAAACATTGGTTGCTTTCCTTCAGTTTATATTGAAAGCTCATGCTTCCTCGGATATCCTTCCTAGCACATGAAACTAAAGCAAACTTGCTTTATGACTTAATAAGTCAGCTTTCAAGCATAACTTCTAAAACCTCTGTTGAAGTCATAGATTTCCTGCATTCTGTGGCCTGAGCTGCATTGTTTTCTACGGTTTGTCTTACCTCCAGAGTACAATTAAATGATTGCCTGGTCAATCAGAGCAAGCTATTCTAATCTTGTTTCAGTATTATTTTGGCCGATATAATTCATTCAAAGGAAAACAGCTCCCTAGCTCTCCTAGTTTCTAGGAAACCTTTTCTGATAATTCATATTGACAGCAGTGAGTTGTGACATTTATCCGTGAGGTGAAGCTGACCAGCTGCAGGGCTCCTGACTGATTTACTCAGCCAACAAGCTGCTCATGATCCCAGCCAAGTATTGACTTTTCTTGTCCTTCCCTTCCATCTAGTTGGAGAGAAAAATATGGAGGTAGTCTTTATTACTACGTTTTTATTTTTACCATTATGAAAGTTAAAAAATGGACTATAGAGAACATTTTCCTCAGAAAATTTACTTTCTTAATGCAAAAGAACCTCGATTTCAAGGGAAAAAATCCAGCATTGAGTTTAAACTAGTTGAAATATAAAATAAATGAGCAGATTTTGTCTAAATTTATTGGAATCTTTTACTTCAATAGCAATGAGCTTCAGTCTTGTAAGCATCCTGTCTATAACCAAGTAACCGTTGGAATGAAAAACCTCTAACAATTCAAATTTAGATACTTTAAGCACAGAAGAATCCACTATGTTTCAAGTATTCTTGGGGTTTTCTTGTTTTTAAATCCAACATACTGACCAAAGTGAAGGATAGAGGACTTTCAATATTGCTCTTGTTTCTCTCAACTCCAAATTGAAAAATATTTTTAGATCAGGGTCTGGAATTAATATCCTTTCATTTTCAGTTGCAATACGTAATTCTGAATACATGTAAACAGTAATTGTCCCCTCCTTTCTTTAGGAAAAAAGGAAATTAGAATTTCTGCAAGGCAATTTTAATTGATGTCTATTTCTTTCTTTAAATCTGCAACTCCAAGTATATGTAAAGAAAAATAAAATATTTTATAATGACTATCAAACAGAAATTTTCATGTAATTCTTGACAAAGTTGTGCAAAATTAACCTGTCTTTGGGAAGGCTAGTAGGCCTTTCTCTTGAGATGTCACAGCTAAGAATCTCAGAATATTCCATTTACTATTACAACATGAGCCCATATTTTTTACTCACTTAGAAATCTGAAAGAAATCCAGAGGTGGATGAATCCCACTGTATTGCAAATTAATAGTAGCTGTTGATTACCACTAATTCAAATGCCAATGAATAACTGAAAGTACTGAGGACATCCTGTGCAGTCATAGGATCATATTTAATATCACCGTGGTCTAGCAGATATAACCCACATACTGTGGAATCCTTAGATGATGTTGCTAATTAGCACAATTGGGCTTCCTAATCCTTTCAGATTCTCCAGATCAGAGCCAAACGAGTTTCAGCACTTCCCAGAAGGACTGGAGATAAAAAACTAAGAAGTTTCTCCCACTCTTTGAGTCCCTTCTTTCTGGACTAACACACCCGAGTCACAGTTAAACTTTAAGCAAGCATAAGTATTTCTAGAGCTGACATTTTCAAGCACCACTGAATTACTGAATCATTCATTCTTGGCACTGGCACGTTATATCCGTAATTGCTTTGCTTGAAGAGGTGACATTTCCAAAATGGGCAGTTCAGCATGGCAAAGGACATAACACTGCTGGGAAGATAAGTCAAAGGTGACAAGACCATGCAGCTGCCAAAAAACAGGCACTCCCTGATACATCAGCACTACATGTAACTGAGCTCAACTGTTGGAGTCTTGATGGAACTGGATTATCACAAAGGCCATTCCTAAAGCCTTTAAACCTGCTGGAAGGCAGCCAGAGTGAGACCTGAGAGGAGCACACAGGACAGGTATAGGGATGGCAGGTGAGGGAAAGGGGAGGCCAAAATGGTTTGGCATAAACCAGACAGAAGACAGCTTCTCACAGATAGGGGAAAAAATTGGTGACACTATCGTAAGAACAGTGGGATGGAGAAAATACCCACTGGCACAAGTATTCTCACTTCATTATCATGGCAATAAAAACCCTATAATTTATTGAAACTTGAGTGTTTGTGCTAAAATTATTGAAGTGGTTGTTGCACTAGGGGTCACCAAACTCAGTCACAGGTGTTAATCTATGGATATCGAGCATGAATAACTGCATGTTATGTATCATCCTGCTTGTTATATAAACCTGTAGAAACTAAGACATATTTGCCTACATCCACACCATCTTCTTCCTGTGTAAAGTGGTTATGTCTTATCATGGTCATATGCACCACAGACATATGTTTGAAAAACATGCCATATTTCCAAAGACAGGGCTGGGAAGAAGAATATATTTTCAGTCTGTGCTTAGAGCAGGTCCTTTATTGAGAAAATGTATTAAGTTGCTTGGTTGAAGAGCTGTGGCTTCTTTAAACATAGCTGTGAAAAACACCTTTTGTCATTCCTCCCCGGTGCATTATGTTGTGACATGGCAATCATGTCACATAACGTGATGTGACTGATACCAAATGGCATGTGAAAGAGATGATCCCCTTCCCTTCTAGTTCAAGGATCCTGAGCAACAGGCAGCTGGACTTTGCAGGGTCTTTTCTTTCTCCTTAAATGAAGGAAACAAAAGAATGCTCTGTTTGAATGTCCTTGCATGAGAGCTGCTCTTAGAAATATCACTAATACCTAGTTTACATCTGTTAGCTGAAAAGTATCTTCACCTTTGAAATATGCATGTTTTTGCTGGCTGCCTCTTTCCACTGTTCCATCAAGAGCAGATTTTTTTAATAGGGCCTATAAAATAGGCTTTGAGAAACTTAAGCATGTAATCATGTCTAGCTCAGGGCATCAGAGGGTGAGGTGTGTACTGCATTGTCACTGACCCCCTGGATTGACCCAGTTCCTTCTCTGCCCTGAGACCAGCAGGAGAGAAGCAGGAAGGAGGGCACTGAAAAGGCATTGGGAGAGGAAGGGTGCAGCAGGGGCATAGGAGGATGAAAAATGGGGTTTCATTCCCTCTTCCACCATGTATTTTTGAGACTGTTGCTGTTTTGGACTGCTTGAATTGAGCATCTTGAGAGAGATGCACCTTTTCAGAAGTATACCAAGGAATTATTTCATATTCCATAAATTAATCCACCACAATTTAGTCCAATGATGGTATAATCCAGCTACTCTTAACAGAGCTATTGGTCCATCGGTATAATTTCTGTGAGTTAAGTGGCCTTAGAAACCAGGTTAATTAGAGGTTTACCACCTAACAAAGTATTCTACAAAAAAAGAGTTTAAAAAGGACTTGTCTTTCAGTTGAAGGCTTTCAACACATCAACCCAACCCTTTTTCCAGAAAATTAAATCTTCATTGCACTTTACTGATCTGGCTGCAACTGTTTTCATACTCACAGAAAAAAAAAAAAAAAAAAAAAAAAAAACAAACAAAAAAACCAAAAAAACCAGTGCAAAAATAAAGCAAAAGTTCAGAAAACATTTTGACAGGTTCATATTTATATTTAAAAGATAAATAAACAATGTTCTTTTGATGAATGAGATTGTGCAGTATAGTCATAATATTTGTAAAACCCTTCCTGAAATTTAACTGACCAGAATCCAAACAATGACAATATCTTTGGTTGTATGTTAATATAACGTATTTTTAGTCACAAACTTCAATATGAATAAATACCAAACATGGATTTTAAAAATCATTCATTGGAGAGAAAGTGAAACAACTCCAGATATTCATCTTAATGTCAAATATGTCAGTATGCCAACCTTATAGCAGGCTTGCTTTTAAAATGATGTGTTGTAAACTGACAAGTTAATAGATATGTAGTTCCACTAATACACTTCTGTAACTCCAGAAAGTAAGAAATTTTTTTCTTTTCTTTCACCAAAACCCATGAGATAGATGCCAAGAGGATATTAAAACCCTGAATTACAATGTTGTAGGAAGGCTGGGATTATTTTCCTGCATCAATCCAAAATCTGTTCCAGAGCTGTGTCCTGCTCATGATAAAACTCAAGATTTTATAATTCACGAGACCAATAAATGACACCATGGCCTACCTTTCCTAGGGTTTCAGTGAGATAGTGGTTAAAAATTCAACTTGTCTTCAGCAAACAGGTCTTTATAACATGCACTAAGACATTTAGAGATTTTCAACAATGTACTTAAATACTGAAATGTTTCAGCTATTGCTCAGCTGTTATACCTTCATTGAGCTCCCTCAGCAGCCCTGCTTACATCTTACTCCAATCACAGCTCGGTGTTGATCCAAATAACTATAAAGGCAAGCATCTATTTTGAAGTCAGGAATTATCCAAAAAAATGGCAAGCCTCTCAACTGTCTTTTAGTATTCTGTCTGGAACTGACACATAAAGCATTCTGGCACATCCCTTTCTCAAAGGTGTTCCATTTTATTTAAGTCTTTCTCTTGGACTGAGGTCTAGGAGCTAATACTGGTCCTGTCTCCATAGTACTCCAGTCTACTGAGGGTTGTCTCCATTTTTCAGGGCTCTGGAGATCCATTAGAAATCCATTGTCCAAGTAATATACATCACTGGAACAGCAAAATAAAACTGAGAATTGATGGTAGCCATGACATACAAGCATTACCTGCACAGCCTAGGATCAGAGAGAAGGTTTATATGTCATGTTGGTTAAGCATGTAAATGCTGTAAAACCATGGATATTCTGTGCATTTCTCTGATCCTTCAGGAATGGTATCACTTTCCCTTTAGGACAGTGATAAATGAAAATCTGTTTCTTGTGAAGAAAAACTGGAAACCACAGAAACTGTTTGTAGATTCAAATATACTTCAGGGTCAAACAGGTTGGAGTTTCCCTAATCTATTTGCTTGAAGATTAACTAAGTTGTGTACCTACTTGGAAGCCATGTATTTATTTGCCATATTAACTGAGTCTTAAGACAGGAAGAATAAAGAGTGCCTTCATTCAAGAAAATAAAGCTTAGCTGTTCAATATTCATGTCACTAAACAAAACTAGAATTATATAGCAGTGTCTCGACTGATTGCAAAGCACACAATTGCATCATGAATAACATTGTCAATCTGTTGGTCCAAAGCAGGACACCAGAGAGGACTATTGAGTTATAATGTCACAAAGAGAGACAATTATGTTGCAGTGTTTCCCAGACATTATAATTCATGAGTTTGATTCAATTAAAATTATTTCAGAGCTTTCTAAGTGCAAAAAAGGGCACTCAGCTATGAAAATTGGCTTGACATATGGCTGATTTGTTCTTTAATAAAGCAGGAGATCTACAGAAAACTTCCCAAATGACCTCCTGGTGAGTCAAAATTTTCAGGATTGATAATAATGTGAATAGGAGAATCATACAAATTAGTGACAGGAATCTGGCTGGAAGAATCACTTATTCGAGCCCACTGTTCCTTCTTAGATTCTGAACAAACAAATATTTCTTCAGAAATTACATTTTGGAACTATGTCTTCCAGGGATATATTCCTCCCTAACTTCCTGCCCAGTGCATTGCATTTTTGACATCTGACTGAAGAGCAGATTCTGATCTTGTGGTTCATAGATAATCAGGTAAATAAGGAGCACTTTACAGTGGAATGATATTGATGATAAACAGAGCACACTGAGTTTATGAGGCCTCAAAAGATTGCCATCTGTTTTGCTGAAATTTTCAGAGGTAAACCTCCATTTTTATGGGATTTCTGTCCTCCTTCTCGTACCAGCTTGTCACATTTCTCTTTGTTTACCATGCTGTCCATAAGGGATGTGCACTTGAATGGCAGTCTTAGAGATGTTATCATTGTGTTTTGGTGTTTTCCAGGACAATAACAAATTACATGCAACTACATGCAAAATATATAATTACTGGGTTTACACCATCAGTACTACAACTTTCAGGTTTTGCATGGGAAGGGTTTCTTCTTTTCATAAATTTATATAAATACATATATTTATCTAAATACATATTTGTGTGTGTATATATATATCTATAAATGTATAAACATGCATGATTGCTAATATTACAGAAGAGGCATTTCAAGTGTGCCATTTATCTGCCAGGTTATCAGAAGAGGACTGTGTCACTCAGTTGCCCAAGCCTCTCTCTAACTGATGAATCAGGTTGCCATTTATAGTGTTTAATATATTTCCTGTAAACGTGCAGGAAATATTTGTTTAAAGTTCTGAAGGAAACAGTATTGATGTTCACAGAGATGTGACAAACTACTTGATGAAAGAAATCATTTTCAAGAAAGAGTCCTATGGGAGAAAGAGAGCCTGTTTATTTACACAAAGATCAAAGCAACTTTCATATGAATTGATGCTAAATATTTAGTACTTGAGTGACTAGCAAAGAACACTAAACTTCTAAAGGAAAGATTAAAAAATGGGAGACAAATCCTGATATGGAAATATATATAGGCTCTGTTGGCAAAAACTTTTTTAATATTATTTGCATTACAGTAGTGCCTAGAGTCCAACTTGGGAACAGACCCACTCTGTCATACTGTGCATAAACAGTAAAATACATTCTCTTTTTGGACATACTTATAGTGTAAAAAGGCAAAGGTCAAGAAGGAGAAAAAATTTAGATTCATTTTGTATGGATATCCCTTATTACTTAAAAATTTACATTAAATAAAATTGTAATTAATTAATCCAAGCAAAATTTCAGTGGAAATTACTACTTATGTCAGGCAAACCAACTATAAACAAAAAACCCCATATATAATAACTCCTCATTATTAAAACTTTCCTTAGCTTTTCTACCTGTATTCTTATCTTCCCCTTCATCCAAAACAAATTAAACTATGAAAGTCAAAATCAGATCTGAGCATCCTTACAGAGTAACAGAGTATCACAGTGACATTCAGTCACAGGCTGGTCAAGCACAAAAGCAATAGGAAAAGCCAGGGATTTCTCCTTGCCCTCTGTAAGTAGACTCCAGGAGAAAGATACCCGTTTGCCAAAGGAAACTCTCACTGCATGGTTTCCCAGAAACCTTGACTTGACCCAAAATAGCTACTTCCATCTGTCAGGAATCTCAATCTCCCTTCTTGAAGGGGAGTCCTGAGGTTTCTGGAGAAACTGTGCCATAACTGATGAATATATCTGACTGCCCAGCTTTTCTGCAGCTAGGGAGAGAGAGGCCAGTGAGAAATAGGCCAGTGACATATATTTCTCAAAGTTCACCACCTTCTTCCCAGTCTCTAGCTGCAGACCCACAACCCTGCAAGAACTCCCTCTAGAAATCAGCAGAGTGCTAACACTTTTCAGTGACTCTGGGACCATATTTAATCTGAAGCTAGGCTGAATTCACACTTCCTCGATTCATAAAGATGTTGTCCTCCTGTGTGTAATGTACTACTTTTCACTGTGTGCTCCTGAATAGTCCTCATTTCTGTAATACTTTTCCCAGTAGCCCATTAAGTACGCCTTTGCCATCTGTCACATGCCGTTTGTTCTCTCTCTTCTACTTTATTGCTATCCATATAAAATAGCATATAAGGAGTAGGAAGAGTAGGGCAGTTGGCTGCACAGAGTAAATAAAGAGGAAAATTGAAAACAATCTGTAACAGACATTTATGAAAAAAAAAATCTTTCCTTTCTATTCTTTCACAGGTTCTAAGCAGATACTCAAGATACAGTCACTGGCATGGTACTCATTACTCTATTTTTTCTTTTTTTTTTTTTTCTTTTTTTTTGACAAAGAGGAATGATCTTATTTTCAACTTAAACTGTGAAGATTTTTCTCTCTTTGTGAAGCTTTAGGAAAAGCATTCTATAATTAGAACCAGTCTATCTCAAAGAAATGAAAAAGTACCATTGCTTTGAAATCCTAACGGTGGAAAACCAGTAAAAATCCTCAAAAACCCCATGATGTACTAAGCCTTGTAGACAATTTCAGGCACTGAACTGTAGTGAGCTTAGGAGAACTGATTCCCATTCCTCTTTTGCAGCGCCTAATGGAGATCATACGCTCCTCAATACTAGCAACTATAGACTTGTGAAGTGCCCTCATTAATTCTCTGGGTGGTCTAAGATGGGCTCATTTGCCTGTCAGGACAGAGCTGATCTCTCTGGGATACCTGCCTTTCTTAAATCTAAGAAATCCTGAGCACTGAAGTTTGTAGAATCACAGAATCATAGACTGGTTCGTGTTGGAAGGGGCCTTTAAAGATCCCCTAGTCCTACCCTCCTGCCACAGGCAAGGATATGAAGAAGTTTTCACATCTTCCCTTGGAAGCTCAGACCCATTGATTTTATTGTTAGAGAGATCTCTTTTTAATCAATCCACTTTTTCCCCTTTCCAATTTAATCTATTTTTGTCAAGTAATTTTGTACTTTCTGTTACTTAATTCTAAATCTTTGCTAACAATTTGTTCACCAACAGGTACTAGAGTTATTTAGTAGCTTTTCAAAAATTTTTGTGGTTTTTTGTTTGTTTGTTTGTTTGTTTGTTTTAAATAACAGTTTGTTGATGCTAAAATACTTCAAAAAATTTTGACATAATTTTTGGGGTAGAGGTGAAATCCGTGGCAACTCAAAGGGTATATATAAGGAGTGAGAAATTAGAAAACTCATCCTTTCACTACACAAATGCCTGTTACTTTTTGGAGAAATATTCACTGTCTTTATTTTAAATTCAAACTGCAACAAAAAAAAAAAAATCAGCGGCTATAATAAAAATCCTATTTGCCAGTCCTTAGCCAACCTTTGCATATGTATGTTAAAACAATGGAATTGTGTCCTCAGTTTCTTTTTCATCAAAAATACAGGCATAGCAGGAAAAATTCTAATCATCTATCTCTTCTGGGTTTGGTACTATCCCATATTTTTATTAATGACCTGAAGGGAATAGAGAGCAGGCTCTCTATCACTTTCTGGGACGGACTGAAGCAATGGTAGAGGACATGACAGAATTCAAGATGATCTTAATAAATCAGAGATATAGACAGAAAATATGACAACATGGAGTACTAGTAAATGCAAGATACTATACTTAGTTGGGATTAATCAACTGCAGGAGTAGGAACTACTAAAAAATTAATGAGGAGTTGTAAGGGGTCAAAAAGTGACCATGAGTCAACAGTGTCAAGCTGCTGTGAAAAAGGCAGATTCAGGTAAATATGTAGCAGGATGTATAAGAAAGAATATGAGTGGAAGGAAATGTGAAGTAATCCCTCTTCTTTCTTCAAATGTTTTATTCAACACTATGGCCTTAGATGGATTACTGTGTCTAGTCCTGGGCAGTACACTTCAATAAACTCATAGGTCAATGCAGAGAGTCTAGGAAAAAAAAAAAAAAAAAAAAAAAAAAAAATAAAGAAAGATCAGATAGATCAGATGGTTAAAAATATGGCCTACAGGGAAAGAACAGAAGGAAATGAGTTGTTTAATTCAGAGTAGAGAAGACCAAAGGATAACATTTGCTTTAAATAACAGTTAAACAAACAAAAGGGATGAGATGATTTCTTGAAGTTCTTTTCTGGGATTTCATGATTCCTGGCCACTGATGTAAATTGGACCATAGTACTGTAGAGCAAAAACACCAGCCAGAATAATACCTCCAAGATAATAAAAATAAAGGCATCCCTGCCTTTGTAGAACTCTTATTGTAGAGACTTATGGACATAAAAGAGTGCAGCTGAGCCAGAAAGATGCACTGTCATTAAGTAGTAGTTCCAAGTCTATGTAATTCACTGTGTAAGAAAAATTTCAAGTCTGGTTCTACTGTACCATCTATAATCTACTTCTACCTCAGCTCAGTTCAAGAAAACGAAAACCTGACCCTTACTGTGACTTTATCGAACATTGAAATTAAAATGTGCCAATTTTATAATTTTCTTCAGTGTCTCACCATGAAAAATTTCAGTAAGGAAAAGGATTTCCTGATATTTCTGTTTATTTGTAATTTGGCTGGACTTCCACACCATTATGTAAGTTTCTTGAGATTTTTAGTAATCATTTTGCAACAAAAAGCTGTTGAAGGTACAACTTCTATACAAATACAACATAAGTAAAATGGATTAAACTTTTAGGAATTTAAATGTTCTATATCAGTAAAATTTCCACTTCGGGTTTTTTTGTTTTGTCTTTGTTTTGGTTTGGTTTTTTTGTAAATAAAAAATTAGCAACAAAGATTAGATCCTTTAAAAAATTGTACTGTATTTCTGAATACAACCTTAAATTATCTCTGCATTACACAGTTTACTTTTGAGAGGCCCAAAATGGAAGAGGTTAACTGGTGATGAAGTGTCAAAGTTTTATACGGAAAAAGGCACAGGGAAGCATCACTTCAAAATAGGGAGACTACTAAAATATAACTGATAGAAACTTATGCTTCCAAAGGAAAGTATATTAATCTTGCTGTACCTGGGAAGAAGGAGCTGCCTAATGATATTAACTGGATAAAAAGCAAAACCTCTGACAACATAAAGCAGTGGCATAATGTTTGAGCTCTGCAGAGATTGTACTTTTCATTAAGCTGCATCACTTCTTCATTTGTCAGTTGTGCCTTTTTCCTCAGCCACCAAAATGGTGAGGAAAATTACTAAGTCCACATCATGTGCATCCCCTGTGGAACCTTCCAGAGAAGACAGGAGTTGCTAACACCTTCAGCCAGAAGAAGGCAATACAGACACCTCAAATAAAATCTAGAAGATCCTTGAAGCTGTGGCCTTTTGTTTCCTCACCAGAGCAGCTAAGGAACTATACTGAGCTGCATGTGTCACATCCAACAAAACCTACGTGATCTTTCTTGTCTTCAACTTCATTCCCACAGCATGCAGACTTAGCACCCGTGTCCCTCTTCCTGTGTGGTGGTGGGACAAGGAAAGAATAACCTACACTTGTGTGTCACTAACAGATGCAGTTGAAATCAACTTGAAAATGTTCACAGCTGTCTAAATAGGAAACAATTTCCCCAACTCAGGAAAATGTTAATAGACACCAGAAACCTTGTGACTTGATAAATAGAACAGGAGACCAGATAGCAATAGCAAGAAAAGTTTCCATTTTAGAAAAAGAAGAATTCTTATCAGCCACCCACCATGTGCTATAATTTAAAACCTTTTGAGCAAAGAGCATTTCTTTGCTGCTAACAGGTTTAAAATGTTGCAATATGTAGACCAAAAAGTCTTGATTAGCTGTGGCAGATGAGTCAGCAGAGAAACAGTGCACAATGCAGTGCAGCCCTTACATTTTGACATGCATTGTTAAGGGCTTCCCAAAGTCATTCCAAAAAGGCAAAATAAAGAAAGAACAGGGAAAAAAGTAACTAAGGGAAAAGGCAAAGGGAGGTCTGACATAATTAATTGAACCTTGAAAATATCATAAGGGAAAAGATAGGAAAATGGAGAAAGTGGGGTTCTTCATCCCCATTTTCTGGAAGATTCAGATTTAGTATGAGAAAATTAGTGAGCCCCATGGCAGGGAATTCCTCAATATATCTGTGTACGAGACTCTCTTGATATACTTTTAGTAGAAAGTTACACTCACAGACAGGGAAGGTAGCGCCTTAATATTATGTATTACAACACAAGCCATTTTCTCTCTTTTTGAGAGAAGGAAAATATGTAAATACAGAGGCAGGTCTGCAGTGTTACTGGATAACTACACACTGTGCATCTTTCCCCAGCTCTACCATCTACAAAACTAAATTAAAAAAAAAACAGTTAGATTCAAGAGCTCAACAATGCACATCCCAGAAACATGCTGGTTCTGCAACAGTTACAGCTTTTCTTCAGATCATGATGGCATTGAGTGAGCTTCCAGAGCAAAAGTTGGAAAAAAGGACAATGTATAATGGAAGTTCTGGCAATTCCGTGTCCTATGGCCTTTCTAGCAAAAGTCAAAGCACTGATGTTAATATTTCAGGTAAATTGTGGCCTGCTACTTTATAACCCTGGTTTCTATAAAACAGAATTCAATGACTTCAGACTATCAGTATGAGATTACTGTCTGGTTTAGAAGTGAGATAGTTTTCCTTAATCTTGTGAAGTCTGAACTGTTCTTGTTAAAAGTGAGAACCTAGCAATTCTCTTGCATTATTTAGCATGGCTGCAGGATGGGAAACATTTTACACCATCCTTTTGTAGACATTTTATACATTTCAGTTCAACAACCACCTGTGGAAGTAAACTGCAGGATCAGGAGATGCCTGCAAAACAGAAGCAGTACTTCATTGTAGAAAACGGTACGTGACAAACCCATCCTGCTACCACTTTCTCTCTAGAAAGGGATAGATATGCCTAAATTCTGAAAGATTACCCTCATTTTCTCTTTGTAGCCTGAGCCTGAAGTGAACAAATAAGTTATGAATAATTAACACAAACCTATTTAAATTTCAAAGGTAATGGAATTCTTTCTCTCTAATTTTCTGGATTGGTACACACTGTTTTGATCCAAAAATGTTTGTTAAATCAGAAGAGGTGGGCTTTTACCCCTGTAATTTTTGGAATGTGATCAGAGATGAAGAAGGCATTAGAATGGGGAAATGTTTTCCAGGACCCAGGTTTTTTACCACTGTGGGTCAAATCCTGCTTTTTTTCTGATATGATAATAATAACCCTGCCTTTCAGTTCCTACTAACAGCTCAAAACTGAGCTAGGAATATAAATGGAAATACTGCTGGATTTAACAGTATACTGTTAAAAATTCCTGTCTGCCATTTCACATTATCAGAGCTTTCTAACCACACTGTTAAATTGTGTGCAGTTCTTTACACACTCATCCTTTCACTTGACATATATTTTACTGTGTTATAATTGTACTAAACCTAAACACAGAACCATAGGGCAACAGGCAGATAAAAAGTGCAGATGGTACTAAGAAAGATTTTTCAGGAGATCTTATTCCAGATAGAAGTCTTGTATGTTTTATATTGCAGCCATGTGCAGTAGCTGTAGACCATCACACTGCACAGATGGAAGTGCAAGTTTGAGGGCTATTGAGCATGTGGATTTTCCCAGTGTGTCACAATTACAGAAACATCTGTGCTAAATAACTTCAAGCTGATCCACAGCAAAAATTGGCAATGTTCAATAACTCTCAATATCCATTTTTTCCCCTGTGGTGTGATGGCCTAGTGATTGCAAGTTGGGCTATAGCATAAAACATGTAGCTTCAGTATTTCAGGGCCTATTTAGAGATTTCTCCCATGGTATATTACCTAAAAAATCCATATGTTTTTCTTTACTTTGCTCTATAGAGTCTGAGTTTCAGAGATGCCACATGCCTGCAGCTATCATTGACTTCAATTAGAGGTGTGGATATGTAGATTCTCTGAAAATCAAGTCCTGTGGGGATAGTTCTAATTGATTTTGATCTGTACAGAGAAGGGAAACAGTCTGGGTGGCATAATCATAAGAGACCAGAAGGGAAACAGAGGCAGTTTTTCTGAAGGAACAAGGATTAAAACTATGATCACATATAATATTTATATTGTATTGTAAGAGAACAGAAAACATTTATTGCTTTGTTTCTTCCTCCTAGTGGACACAAGGAAGATAGTATTCTCCTAGAAAGATTATTAAAAAACAGAAAACCTTCCCAAATACTCTCAATAATGCAATTACACAATTAATGTATTTAGGCCATTAGGACATTAATTTAACGTATTAGGAAACTTCACAGTTCCTCAGATATGACTGAGTTGGGATACTTTCTCTGGCTACATTCTTCTGCAGCATTGGAACCCAGAGACTTTTGTGGATGTAAGTGCATTACTCAAATATAGAACATTTCCAATTCTTCATGCATTTTCACAGAACCATCTCTCCTTTATTTATTTCATCTAGAAAAGCACTTGGATACAGCCACTAGATTTTGCTCACCCTCTTCCAATATTAGAAATTGAAAGATTTGAATACTTGTCAGCTGCCAGACAGTGCACAATTTCTGCCTAATGCACATTTTTCTATGCATTGTCCAAAGTCACTTGGGACATTCCAAGTGAAGAATACTCATCCTAGGAAACTGTGACCATTCTGTAACATAATAGACTCAGCAGTAGGAATCTTTCCCTTTGATCTACTTTGGATTTTACTTTCCTTGGGTCCACCTCAATTTCTTTCAAGAATACAATTATTTGATTAAATATTTCCTTAGCTGCTTTATGTCCAGACTCCTGAAGTATTAGTGAACTAGTGACATGCATCTTACCTGACGTTCAGCCAACTTAAACAGTACTAGTTCTTTTATCTCTATAAACCAGTCTCGAATTCGCAATAATTACTGCTACCTGTTTTTAAATTCTCCCTCATCAATCCCCAAGTTCCTATGTACTGAGCTGCAGTTACTATAACGTTCCAACTACCATCACATCTGAACTACCAAGGGACTATAAATCTTCTCGGTTTATGATATGAATCCTCACAGGGAAAAGCCAAAATCAAACCAGCTTTTTCAGCAGCTTTATCCTTTGTCCAGCTTTTGTATAATTTTTTGCAGTTCAATATATAACCATCCCAGGATGGATACACGGATATCTGATGTCTGAATATGGGTCTTGTTATTGTTTCAAAGATGTTAAGCTACTAAGAAGCTATATACCTAAAAAAAGAAAACAAACAAACAAACAAACAAAACAAAACAAACAAAAAAGACCAAAAAAAAAGGCACGTGTGAAGAAGACACTGTAAGATTGAAAGAATTGTCCATCCTTAGTGCACATCCACCTGAAATCATCCAACGGGCCCTCCCTCAGAGTTTCTTTCTGCCAACTCTAACAACTGCCAAGCAGTCAAACGATGCTGCTATTGTGTCCCCATAGCAACAAGCTTTCTGGCCTGAGTGACAGTATTTCCATATTGTCAACTGGAACATGTCCCAGATAACTCTAGGAGCACCTGGAGTTTTCTTGCAATGCAAATATCTTTTTTCCTTTCCCATCCCAATTCTTCATATATTAAAGGGAAGCTATTTATACTCATTGCAACGGATGGTATGATGACAGCTGAGCATTTGAAATTTGCTTTAAAATTCTGTAAATCTGTCCTTTCAGTGGATTTTATGTTCCTTTTGAAACAGCTGTGAATTTTAATGCCAACTTTAAACTAAATTTAAAAAAAAAATCTGCTGGTAAGTAACATATAAGATCTTGATAAGTGAACAGAGAAAATATGTTTGATTATGTGACACGTTCATCATGCTTTTAAAGTTGATGAGAAATATAAGAGAAATGCAAAAAACTGATGAAAATGTATTCCTCACAGAGGAACACATTTCTAACCTATGTATATCTAATGTGTTACTACACTGTATGCTATTATTCATCTTCCAGAATAACACTTCATGTATCATTCGGAATGATTATGCATATATTAAAAGGGGATGTAGGTGAGAAATAAAAGCAAACTGAATGCCACCAGTCTCAGTAAATTGGCTGATATTTATAACCATGAATATCTGGCATTCATGTGAGACATCTCAAATTTTAACACTGTTTTTCAGTTAGATTATTTAATCTCACTGAATCATGAAGATAACTTCCAGTCCATTTACCATGGTCACCAAAAGACATAACTAAAAGAATAACTGAATGCTCTTGAATCACATGGAAGCTACATTTATCAACATTATTACAACATTCAAATGTCACTCCAAGTTAGCATGGGGATAAAAGAGAATCTAGTTTATTATCTTTAGGACAAGATGTAAAATTACACCATAATACTTGAGTTAATGGTGAAGTCAGCCCCAGTATCCTTGCCAAAGGCAGGTTTTTTGCCAAGTAATATAACACAGGTTACCAACACATTTTTAACAATATATGATTTTTATATGGCTGTTATGGTCTTTTTATATGGCTGTTATGCTGCATAATGAATTTTAAATAATGAGTGGCAGCTCATTCTATTAATTACATATTGCTAATTTTGTAATCCTAACACTGTTATGGTTCTTAATTAGCAAATGTTTGCAATGTTCTCTATTCAATAGATGATAGAATGGCCGAAATATATCAATGTAAATAACACAAATTTAAAATCTATCAGCTTTTTCTGAAAATTAGGACTCCATATAGGCAGTTTAAATATAGGTGTATGATAAGGACATAAGCAAGCATGTGTAGCAATTTGATGTAAGGAATGAATCATTTATGAAATAATCAGCATATTTTTCATCTGAGAATAATGGTAAAAAGAATTAATGAAGTATTTCAAGGAAAGAGATCAACTTGCTCGCAAGTATGAATTTAAAAATATAAGAATTTTATGGGGCAGTCCCATAGACCTTAAATAAAAAAATTAAATACATTTCATTCATATATTATGTCCTAGCTGCTCCAGCTAGTTATGGGTATATTACAGAGAAATATTTTACTGGAATTGGAAAGATTCATTTGAGGGCTGCAAAAACACTGGATTGAGGGAATCATTTGGTTCTGCAGCTGAGACACTTCTTTGAGCATTGTTTCTGTCTGGATAAGTACAAAATACAATTAGCAGCAAAACACCTGAGGTGGTTAGGTTATAAGCATAACTTATAACTTCTCTTTGTGACAGAAAAACAAATAGGGGTTTTGGTTACGGGACAAGCTAGCAGACTGGACAAGGTCAGGAGCCCATTGACACAAGGTGTAACCTGAGGGGACATCCCCTGTCCTCACAGACAAGTCTGTCCTCATCTTCAGACAGGTTCACAGCGACAGACTATGAAGCACCAAAGACTCACAACACCCTATCCCATAAAGTGCTGAGGGCCAAAACCTGCAAAAACTACATTTAGCATAGAAAGAATAAAAGACTTGAAGTATTCTACAGCATTAAACAAATATTCCGTAGCATTCACTGCAAAGATCTCATGCCTGGCCTTTGTTGTTACTGCTGCACAGCTTTTCTTCCTTTTCCTGTGCATTTGTGTGTTTAAAATACTATCGTTTTTAAATTAATGAAAATAATTTCTTTAAAGATCAGATGAGCTACTGCTGTACTTAATAATAACTGTGATTTCTGACTTAAGTCCTCTCATATTCTCTTTTTCTTGTACGACTGGGCTCAGCTCAGCTCATCCCACAACCAACTGAGTGGCTGTTGCTTCTGTGCTACACAAGGGTTACCATACTTAAGTGTAGTATATAGCAAATGAATGCACCAGAATCCCACTGAGGAAGCATGTAGCCTGTGGGTACTAATGGTTCATCAGGAAGATCTCAAAGCCTATTTAATACCAAAGACTAAAGATCTTTATACCTCTTCCTGCCATTTTGCAATTCATTACAGAATTGCCGTCAGGAGGGTTTTTTTCTCATAGAGCAAATTTAAAAATGAACAACTGGATTTCATGTGTTTCCTTGTAATGCAATGTGATTCATGCCTCATCCCTCATGCAAGCCAATAGCTTTTTGATTTAGAGTCTGGGTAGCTATAAGCCATCAGTACAAAGTAATCTGCTACACAAGAATTTATAGGATAAATCCCTCAAGAAAGGGTTCATGGCTATTCAGCCCAAACATCCCACATCTATCTATTTAATCTAGCTAATTTATCTATCTCTATATTTATAAAGCGTGGAGTCACTGGTAGTCAGATGCCACCAGTGTAAATGTAGTTTATTGACAAACTGATTTTGTTGCTGTGGCCCTGACCAAGACAGTTCTGTCATCAAGGAAACATGTGTTTTAAGGAAAGTTATCATTTTGTTGGTGCATTTTGTAAGATTTTATGTTCATTCACATTCTGACCTATTACAGTCTTTTTATTTGTACCAGCTTATTTATCTTGGCAAGTAATAGCTCAATGTGGAGGTGCAGAGGGGAGGGCAGTACAGCTGAAGAGTACCAGATCACTGCCTGAGCAGCACTGCCTCTCCTATCACCCAAGATGATACAGTTGTTAGGGGTGCTATTTAAGTAATCAAACATTAATTTGGGAAAAATCATGGCAGTTTCATTTTCATTTCTGTGTTCCCTGTTATTCATAGTAATTGTGTTAAACATTTCCAAAATGTGAATATTTTATCTGGAACTAGACTTCTCATTATTTTCCAGGAATGATTATGCTCATTATGTATCTAGGTTGATATGGAGGCAGTTGAGAATGACATTCATAGAAATTAAATACCCACATTTAAGAAGAGAGTTGTTTCAAGAGGGCAATTCCTGCTGCTCTTTCTAATAGTGAGGGTCCTGCTGTGCTACTTTTGTTTCAGCCATGAAGGGACAAGTTCTTGCCTGCAGGCAAGACTGAACTTCCAAAATGGTTATGTGATTCTCAGTGTCTACTGAGCAGTGTGGAAAGCATGGGGTTTTGATTTGAGGATGCAGTAGAGCTATAATGATTTAATGTGTGGAATGAATCATGCTGCTAGAGATCACTTTGCCACTGGTCAGTCATCCCTTCTGAGCTCACATATCATTACAAATCACTGCATGCTGGTATATTAACAGAATATTTCTGTATTTGTTGTGTCAATGACAGTTTTTACAATTGTATGAGTTTGTCTTGGTTTTATTGCTTCAGTAAACAAAATGCATGTGGAACGAATTCTAGGCCAGACCATATAGTGTCAAACTTGAGCTGACACATTATGGTGAAGTATATGTAGTACAAACATCCTCCATCTTCTGCCAGAAAGTAACCCTGCTAACCATGCCCTCTGGAGCAGTGTGAGTCCTATGCAATTAAAGCTGCCTCTCCCATGTCTCTTCCCAAAAGCTTCAGAACAGCCAATCCCTATATTCTATCCCTCAGCTGTGCTTCAGAGTCCAGACTGAAGTAAAAGAGAAAGTGATTGCTAAATAACACCATATAGAAGATAAATTGAGATTTTCCCTCTTTTATCTATGGACAGTAATAGCACTTTTCCTAGGAATAAGAGCAGGATTTCTGTTGGAACTTAAAGGATAAATGTATGATAATATGACTCATTTTTGGTAGATGACTGCCATAGTTCTGGAGTGCCTGTAACAATGTAGGAGCACATCCTTGCTTAGATTTCTGCTGTGAAGCATCCACAGTACAGGCCCTTATTTGTCCAAAGCATATAAACCAATTTTATGTCATAAGCCAACATTTTACCATTTTTCTCAGAAACTTCAGATATTTTTACATTTAACTATTTCTCTTTTTGATTACCTGTTAAATTCTTATTTTTCTCCTCATATACTGTGTACTAAAGCATGTGTTCAGTCAATCTGAAAAAAATACAGCCAAAGTCCAGGCAAGTCAGGTTTGATTGCCTAAAATAATTTTTAAAAAAACCCTGAGGGAGAGTTGTGCATGGTGCTCTGTGATGCATGGACGTGCCAGGGTTAGTTTGACACCCCTAGCAAATCAAGAATGGGTTAAGGCTTTTGCAGCTCATGGTAGCAAATGACACATGCTAAGAGATTTTTATTCTAGATGAAGCCATTAGGATGCAACAGCACTGTGGAAAACTCATTGCTGGTGAGCATCTGCTGTGCCAGCAGAAGCAGAATTTACTTACATAAATCTAGATCACGATATATTTGTCTGCATAATTCTGGTGAACATCTTTTCCTATTTTCAGTATGATTTAAATATGGTGATTAGGATTGAGCATGACTCCATGTCTACAAGTATTTCTTCAAAATCAATGCAAATATGTCAGCACACATGCTACAATTCACTCATCTGAGTGTTCACTCTGTGCATTGTATTTTCCCTATGTCACCAAGACCATTCATAGATGGCTTTGGTATTCAGAGCTTATTAATAAGCAATTAAAGCTGAAGCAAAGCAAAATGTGATTGTTTTCATCTGGTCTCTGTTCTGCTTCCTGCACCTGATAATGCAACCTCTCTTTCTCTCTGTCCTCTGTCTCCTTCTTTTCCAAGCATACCTGACACACATAAGGTTTAATAACTTACAAGTAGAGGGCCTAGTTTGCCAGGCTAGAGACATATTCCAATCTCTTTCCACAACTCTAATGAGTCAAAGCAGTCAGAAGCTTATTGCTACTGCCACATAAAATCAGATTTATGGATGCTTTTTGTCAGAAAGTGGTGCAAGGCAGTTTGAGTGTTCTGTTGAATTTCTTCATTCATCTCCCAGAATAAAGTTTCCCCAGCTGCTAATGGAAGAAGCACTATTATGTGTATTAGATATTTTTTCCTTATTAGAGAAATTAGATAAGATTAGCCTAGTATGAAACACACTGCAATTCTACCCAAAACTGCTTGCCTTAAGTCCAGTAATTATGATTCCCAGAAGACTGCATCCGTAGAGAGAGATCTTTGAGTGCTATAGCTCATTCCTGGTTGACACATTAAGGAGTGGAAGTTGGATGGTACAGAGCCAGTGATCCTTTTAATGATCTGCCACTGTTAGCAGAACTCCTGAGAGTGCTCCACAGCTGGCAAAGGTTATTCTAAACTCTCTGAAAATGACAGCAGCACATACTGTGTATCCCCTCCTTTCCCAGCAAATGAGGAGATGCCCATTGATTTTTGTTTGTTTGCTTTTCTCTATGTCTGAAGTGAATTATTCATTGCTTCTGTTTAAACTGTCTGTTTTTTTGGACCATTTGAAGATACAGCATTAGCATTACAGTTTCAGAAGACAAACAAACAAAGGCAAAAACCACTCACGTTATATGTGGTGTCAGCACATCTAGCTCTCTCCAGAAATGGCCATATCTGAGATATTCTATTCTGAACCAGATGGTGCTGTCAGACAGTGCAGAATGACAACTTTTAGGTGATGCAGAAAGGGTAATGTGCCCAAGCAGTGAAAGAACTCTATCTCCACTTGCTGCATTTTTTAACTTCATTTACAGATGGCACAGCAAGGATCATCTCAGGAGGAAAAGTAAGACTTCCTCATGGCTGATTTTAACTCAGAAGAATCTGCAAGAACATTATAAATTAGGCAGCCAGACCCTTGTTCCTAGTGACTCCTGACAATAAAGAGAATAGAGGGTAATGGAAGGAAATTTAAAACAGCAGAGTAATATCAATTTCAATCAAGCAACATTTCTTATGAAAAATATATAATAAAATATGACATGTTTTCTTTTTCAAAAACCAATTTCTATTTTCAAGCCAAAATACTTACAGTTCAAATCATAACTTAGGCTAGAAACAACATAACAATTCTAGGACATGGAACTGAAACAATTTGAAATTGTCAAAACAAAATTTTATCATTGATCCAAACTATCACACATTACTTCAGAACTGAAAATTTTTATTCCATGGACTTGTAATCATATCTCACAGTCAGCAATTTCTGCACACCTTGAAAATATTCATAATTAATTCTTATCCTATGCTACTTCAAGTATGAGTTTTCTAGAGAGTAGATCAGTCATCCAAAATGCAGCCTTCCCTTCCCAAATATCTCAGGATTATATTCTGTCTTCTCACTATCTCACACCATAATGCTACTGGTTGACTATATTTATATAAAAATGAGGTATGATCTTTGTCTTCTCTTAAAATAACTTGGCTCTTAACTACAGAGGCCAAATGCCAAGCTGTCTTCTTTCATCCAAACTACCAAAAATTAGCACATCAGTCTATGAAGTGTACACTAAGTCAGGGTTCTCTGCAGCAAAAAATGTAGCAATTGCCAGGGCATTTATTTTAACTGTGGAAGCTAAACTCAAGGAAGATGAGAATTTCAGAGAATCAACACCTCTGCTTCTAAAATCAGCCAATCAACTGGTAATGAAAGAAAAAAAAAATGTTTCAAAAATAGGACTCCTCCTTAACACAATATGCTGCTTCTTTTTCTGCAGAAATGTATTGCAAACATGCAAATAGAAGTGGCTTGATTTTGCTGATCTCAGCCTACTGAAACTACAACAAAACTAGTAACACATTTACAATGAAAAATAGGTGGAACTTTTCTCTCCAAGAGGAAAATAAAACCAAGAGATTATTTAGGACTAAAATTGAGAACTAAAATATGTTCTTTAATCATTTCATGGATATGCAGAGGACATCCAAGGAGAGCAGTACATTGTTCCCTGTTACAGGCAGCTCAGCCTTTGGAGATGAATCTACCTGTGGGTGGAATTGTTAGGATGGAGGATCACAAATGGGAATCTTACCAAATGCATGGGTACAGGGAAAATCAGTACTGTCTAGAGGAAATAACACAGACTCAGCAGTGAGCAATTCTCAAATCAACCTGGTATCACTCATCATCTCTCCATTCACAACATATAAATTATTTGATATATTTTCCTTTTACCTTATTACTGGAAAAAAAAAAGGCCTAAAGGAAAAAAAAATCGAACTCACACTCTCTTCTCTTGAACAATTATAAACTTTTTGCAGACTTAGAGTAGATAGGAGCATTACTCCCGGTTCCAGAGTGAAAACAGATTAATAGGCCTTTTTTGTAAGATCTCTTTCAAAAGCTCATCTGCATTCATCTAGCTGAAGCAAATATATGGCACCCAGAAACAGCTAGCATTTGCTTGCTTGTTTGTTTTTTCCTCATTGGCTTTCCAAACGTTATGAACAAAGCCAGCAAAAACAAATTTACATTGGCATGACTAGATCTCATAATGGTTCTGCTAGATGCCAACCTTGGGGAAGACATTTTTCACAATAACAGCAGGCAATGTGAATAGAAATATACCAAGACATGTTTTTAACAGAGAAATAAAAATATCTTGAGATTTTTTTTCATTTGTTTTATCACAGTATCAAAATGTGCAATTCATCATGTGGTCAAAAGCAGACATGTCAATAGTATTAAGAAAACCATACTTGATGTTGTCCATCTGTTGTTGATGTTGTTGATGTTGTATATATCTGTTGTTCAGATATATAATTAAATTCTTTTTTCAAATCCAGATGGATTATCTCCATTGTATAAAGATAATTATGCTTCAGAAGGATGAAAGAGTTAATCCATAAATCAGTTAGAACTTATGACAGTTGTATCTGCCATAGAATACTTGGAGACAGTTGTGAAATAACATTTTAATTAAGTCATGATCAGTGACTGGCCATTCTAAGACAGTTCTCAAAAGCAAGGATAGTAGTCCAGCCTCTGAAATCCTTGTCCCCTGTTGTTATATCTGAAGCACCATTAGTTTTCTTAAAAGCAGCTGCTGACTCCTGATACATTTCTGCCCACACATTAATTCAGGTAAACCCTACTGATGTGTTTGGAGCTGCTTTAGTTGTGAGTTACCAAATCTCTGAGAGCTTCTTCAAAGAGATTCTAGAGGCCTGGAACCCATCATATCAAACCCCCATGAAAATGAAGGTAGAAAGTCTGCATTGAGATACACATCTTGCACTTGGTATTAGAACACTGTAGGGAAAAATACAGCCTTGTAATGACAACTGGGACTAATTCATGAGTCAAAACAAGTGGAAAGTAACTGCCTAGCAGGAAATAATTGCTAATATTGGTAAAATATTTCCTTCAAGGCTCTTTCTCTTGTTCCTTTCTTTTTTTCTTTTTTTTTTTTCCCTTGAGGTTTTGGTATTTTTTCCCACTTCTGGTAGAAGTAGCTTTTGGTCCACATAGAATGCAGGATGTGGTTTTTCTTCAGCCTTTTCACAACACATCGTTGACATCACCTCCCCAACATCACCTCCTCAAAATCACTGCATTGGGTAAAATCTGAATTTTTAAATATAGAAACAATCCTCTGTTTTTAAGCACTTCTTGCAGGTTCTGATCTTTCGAAACAGACGGGTCCCCTTTTGATAAAGTTGGTCCTTATCTACATAACTTCATCAATGACTTCATGTCACAGCATTTTCACCTCAATAGATCAAAACTCATCAGCACTCATGTTGGTGACACTTTATGAAGTTGTGTATCTGAGGTTCACTATGTTTCCCTGGACCAAAATTTATGTTCACAGCTTACAAGAGCAGGAGTGACATGGCTACTGACAAGTACCAGCAGCATTATTAGAGTGAGCAGACACCCTGTCCAATCCAATTTTAGGCTCTGCAGACCTGCCCATAACTGCAGTTCATGAAAGGTCAGCTCTGTCATTTGTGATCACCACACAAAAAAACAGATTGGTGTCTTTATGCCTATTTTGCTAGATAGTATGACTTTATCCACTTCCTCTTTCCCCTGGAGTGCTAGGGTGAGGAGAGGAGCTGGACTGAGCCTGGAAGCACTAGTGATACATTTCATAATTTCTGTTTGGTGTGGCCAAAATCTAAATCAGTTACATCAGTCACTAATGAGAAAGAATCACTGTCATTTTGCATTATGGTCTGTAGCCACAGAAGCTGTGGGACAGCTACTTGTCATCTTCCTGGGCCTCTTGGGATCTTCCTCTGCTTCTTGACATGCCCACCATTGCTACTTAAGTCCAGGTTTGAAAAATCATCCTTAGGAAAATACACCATGCCACATCTAAATTTTGTGTCAGAGGGCACTTGGGTTTGCTCAAGAGAGTCTTCTGAATTGAATCACCTCTATTGTGAGGCCTTGGTTACAGTGAGCACTCTAAATGATTCTTACTAAAGTAGATGTAAGGACCCCCAGAAACAGAAATTCCCTCTGAGGTCTTCATTCCAAACTGTTTTCTCAGACAACTACACATTTTTCTAAAAGTGCTTATCACTGCCCAGGTGGAACAGGTTGTCCAGGGAGGATTCTGAGGCCTCATCCCCAGAGATATTTGAGTTGAAGATTGGTAAGGCTCTGAGCAACCTAATCTTGTTGAGGATGCCCCAGCTTACTGCTGAGGTGTTGGACTAGGTGACTTTTAGAGGTCCCTTTCAACCTAAAACATTCTATGATTTTATGAATTCATCCTTCAACTTGTAGGCAGAGAGCAACACACAAGTATGATTGCATTAAGATTTGTCTGACATCTGGCAACAGCATGAACTGTCACTCTAAATTTTTTCTTTGATTTTATCCTCTAAACTTCTGTCACAATTTTATTTCTTCCCTATATTTTTATTCCTTTCTAATGACCTTATTTTATTACAACCATTTTTCTTTCCCCTTTACATTGCCTTGTAAAGATAGATCACCAAATGAAGTGGATAGTTTACTGTATTAAATTGACATCCTTATCTGCTTTCTTTTACTGATTGCCATTGCTACTATGTTTGGATTTGACATAATTTCTTTCATTTTTTGAAACTCTTGGGACCACTTTGGAGAACTGTGTGTCCAGTGCAGGTTTGTGCACGAGAACTAGCAATGACGCACTACTTATGGGCTACATTGAATTTTTGACCACAGCCCACAGCAAAAAAACATATAAAGCTGTGAAGGAAAGTGGAGGAAATCTAGACTGGACATCAGCTGCCTTGACAGTATATGCCTTGTCACATCCCTTCAAATGTCCTGGCAAATTCTTTATGGTTGCCTCTGTTCTGAGGAGAAATCTGAAATGTACTTTCCACTCTGCTTCAGGTTTCCACTCAAAGGAAACATCACCAAAACATACCATGAGTTTCAGGTCGAACACTAAGAGCCTTCATGAAGGGATAAGGTGTGTCATTTTAATGTCCAGCTGCCAGGAGGTGAGTCAGTGTGGGAGAACTTCAGACTTCCGTATAACTGGTTGTCTTTAAGAACCCTCTACAGCTTTCAGGAGCCTTCAATAGGAGTGAGTTATCAGATCAGCTTAGTAGCATATAAAGCTGAACTCTGAGCATCTCATGTCCCAATGACCAGGAAAGGTATGACTGTATCAGTGACCTAAGGATTTTCACTTGGATTTTTCATCTTTGAAACCTTGTCTTGCCTGCATCTCTGTGACCTTCATATGATCACAAGCAAAGCTGTCTTTCCCTTGTGACCTGGTGACTCCTCTGCATTGAGGAGGGCTGCCTGTGTTTGCCCCTTATGAGTAATGCTCCATTTTCAGAAAGCTGAGGCTTAACATCTTGCTCTGCCATGCTTGCAGAGCCTCCCTGTGAATAAAAACTCGTAGCATGTTTCAGACCGTAACACACGGGGAACGTTCATCGAGCTGAAAATCCTACCTAATTTATAAAAGGCAGAGCAACAAACAGGAGCAGTTGAGCTGAAGTCTATATATAATGGAACGAGGAGATATCCTTCTGTCATGCTGAGACTTGATTACAACCTAAGTGCTGTCAGAAGGGCCATATGTTCCATTCACAGCATGGCTTAGCCCTCTGTGGGCTCAGCGGGAGTGGTCTGCAGCTTGGCAATTTGTCCAAGGCATGTCATGGATTGACTAGGATAAAGAGATTAGGGGCCTGATCCTCCTGTACCTTCCACCTTGTGCAGTAACCTGTGTGAGTGCAGAGGGGATTTGATTTGGTACTGCTTAGCCTTGATAGTGGTTCAGCACCACTTTGGTCTCATTTGGAAAAGATGAAAATGACTGTAGAAGGAGCAGGTAATCATTGAACTTAATTCGTGCCCTGTATTTCCTTTGTGCTCATGTGCTTCTCCAATGACTTTACTGTTTCTAACAGCTATGTTTGAAATAAAAATGGAGATAAAAAGGACAGAGTTGACATCCTCTGCTACTTTCCTTCACAGCATTCAAACCTTCCTTTAAACCTCAGGCACCTGATCCTTGCCTGGTCATTAAAATCAAGAAGTAACTGGAAAAGCTAATAGTTTCTTATGAACAAAATGTAATTAATTAAATAACTCAAAACAAAAAAAAGGTGAGCTAGAAAATTAATGCACTCTGCCTCTGCTGGTCTCTTGAACTTATTTATTACCCCTTTGTCCTGCTCCCCATCTCCTGTGATGGCATTTTCTTCATAGCCTTAGAAAATGGATCACAGACTCATAAGTGTAATAAAATTTCATGCACGACTTCTGGAATGGGGATCATGCCCCAATCCCCACAAATATTGATGTAAATTAGTGACTGTTTAGAAAGGTCAGAACTGCCAAATGGTAACGAAAATGCAACAGCAGGCAAGCTTACTGGAGTTAAGGGTTTGCTCATGATTTTTTTTTACAGAGCCTTGTATAAAATGACCTTGTCTCCGTCACAAAGGGCACAATATTATGATTTGAAACATGATTTTTAGGAGTCAGATGAGAAGTGGATAATGTCCTAATGCACTTGCATCTAAAAGAGGGGGGGAATGAAATGTCAATCTCCCCTTCATTTTTGCTCTCAAAGAAATTGAACATAAGTATGGTCCTCTGAATCACAGGTATGAATCAGAATTTCACAGAATGTTTTTAGTAATTGGCACCTCACTCATGTCTTCAAAAGAGCTCTGCAATTAATGCAGATGGGACAAATGGAAAAAAGTTGGTGTGGTACTATAACATTAAGTTCTCTCTGAAATAAAGGCCCAACTTAGTGCTAGTGGGTATAAAATTCTATCTTTTGTCATATGGGGGAACATTCAGTCTTTGATTTCTTTTACAAGGGCCATAGTTTGCTACTACAGCTATAGAAAACTATAGTTTTATGAATTCTTTTTTTTTTCTTGGTTTGGGGAAGATAAAAACACAATAAATTCTCTTTTGCTTCAACATAAAATGAAATGTATAACTCAGCTTTCAGGTTTTCAACATTAAAAAAAATTGCACTATTTTAAATAAAATCATCACTTACATACTTAAAATCATTAAATTTTCAATAACATAAGCAGAATTTTTGACATTTTGGCTAAAATGAGCCCCTTTTGTTTCCTGAATTTGTAATTTTCAAGAACTAGGAAGCCTAAATGCAGTAGTTGCCCATACAAACTTGCCAGTTCATATGAGCAAAAGAAAAAAAGCAGCATGGAGAAAAGCTTCTTTACGAAGTGTTTGGGATAGTTTAGAGATGACTGATTATATCCCATGCTGCACATGATCTGAAGCAATTGAGTATTTAACGTTCTGTTCTGACCAGGCAAAGTCACAGGACTGTTGATAGCCTTCTGCTTCCTGGCCCCACACTTTAGTCCATTTGGTTTGCTTCGCTGCCTCAAAACACTCTAAAACACTTGGTTGAGTCCAGTTTTGCAATTAAAAACTACCTGCAAAGAAAAATTCCAGGAGTCTAGAGAGGCATCTGTAGAGCAGAAGAATGAGACATAGGTTCAGAAGGTGCTGATCTCTTGTTTTGCGTAGTGGGATGGTGAAGGTCTGTATCCTGCAAGATTGGGGCATGGTTCATTCCACTGGATTTAGGATTTGGCAGGAATGGAATGTCAGTGCTTAGCAGACTGAAAAACACCATGACAGTGTGCCATGCCTTTCACAGTTGCATTTTGAGCTGCTCAAAACCTCTCTGAAGTTGCATTCAAATGGCAAAAAACTTATGCCATTTCCAATGCACATGCTTGGATTGGACTTTCATTCTTTTCCAGGTACACAAATGTGTGTGCATTGTGTGTAGCAAGAAATACCAATCTCCAACATCCCATTTGCTAACAATTCATAAAGAGAAGGGAAATTCATCACGTAGAAGACTACATACTCTAATTTGTTCACCTCTAACTGTTTGAACAACTCTTCTTCACAGTGACCGTTCTGCTATGCACTCTGCTAGTCCAGCTGCTCCCTTCTACTCCTCATGGGAACTCTGAAATGTATTTGGATTAAACACTCTGGCCTATAATTTCCTCCATTGCTGCCCCATGCTCATATGCTTCAGTAATTTTCAAAGGTGATCTGGAAAGGAGCTACTTTGGAGTCTTATTTCATTTTTATTTAGTGTGCAGAAATGACAAGAAAGTTAAGACAGGGCCCCTTTTCTTTGGAAAAGAGCCAGGTTCAGAGGCCACAGAGCCTTTTATAAAGCTCCATTTCCAGAATAGTTTTCAATCCTACACCATTCAAACCCATTAGACATGTGCTCAAACACATTCTTTCCCCATCCCTAACACAGTAGGGTACAAGGTGAGACAGATCAGGTTCAACAGAGAGGTATTACTGCTGCATTCTCAAATTAGAGTGAAATTGGTTTGGTCGATTCTTTCATTGTGCTCCCATGGAGAAACCTTGTCCTCAGTAAATGTTTTTTAATCAAGTGCTTCAAGTGAAGCTTCAGGAATATTGGAAGTGGGGTTTACAGGAAGCTTATCTTTGTTAAATTTTGATAAAGATGCACATTTAAATGGAACTTTCAAAGACAAACAGGAAAGTAGTATCAGAATTTGGGCCCCACATATGTTTATCTCAATAGTTACTCATCTATTACTAAGCTATAAATCTATTAAAAAGGGCATCGAATATTGCCTTTCATCTGCTCTTTTTCTCTTCCTGAAACAGATCTCACTCAATAGCCTTCCTACTTTCAGATAAAAGGTTCAATATGTAGTGGTATCCTTTCTCTTGTCAGACATGAGGTTATTACTGAATAATGACAATAATTAGTAGTAGTCTAACTGATGCGACTTATAAAACAAATTCACATCAATGGTGAAGGACAAATCTCAACATGCTGGGCTGGGTTTGGATAAGCAGCCAAAAGATTGATTATCCAAATGTCATCCAAAGGCTGCATGCTAAAATGGGAACAGCAACAATTCAGATGAAAATCTTATAATAGCAGCTGCTTCGTGGTAAGTTCCTTCCTGCAGCTGGAAAAAGAGCCCCAGTAGTTCATAACTGAAGGCAATACAACCACTGATCAAAAGGGGCTGATATATGATGCCTTTCAAGCACTTCTCAGAACCATAATCACAGAACCTGACACTTTTTGGGCACTGATGAATAGCTTTCAATGAGGTGGGGGGACTTCTAACTTTCCATTTTGACCAATGAATATAAATAAGTTCTGTTCTGAAATTTTATGAGACATAGAAAAATGTTTATATTAAGAATATCAATCAAAGAATTATTTATGTTATATTTCTATTTTTCATTTGTAGTAAAGAGTATAAATTTATATTCTTATTTATAGTTTATTGTCATGTATATATCATATACATACATAAATATTTCTGATATTTTTGTTACGCTCTACTCTTAAATGACTGAAGAAAGGTACTGTCTGTTTGACATGCTACTCCACAGTCAATAACTACTATAAATGTATCACTGAGACTATTTTTTTTTTCAATACTTTCAATTTCTACCAAACTATTATTTCTAGCTCTTTCAGATTGCAAAGACCTCTGCAGCTCCAGGTTTCCCTTGCTTATGACCACTGTTCTCTACAAAGGTAAATCCACTTACTCCTCATCTCTATCTATATGTAAGCCCTGTTTGCTTCTTTGGCAACAGACAGACAAACATTCCTGTCCCTTCCGCCATGTTAGCCTGCAATCTCTCAGCTCAACTCTTTACACATTTGCAGAAATTTCTCTTTGAGTCTCCGTCTTCCCACAATGCGTCAAATAAATCATCCAATCTCCTGAAAACTGAGTGAACTCACATGTAGGAAACAGTAGCACTTGTAAATAGAGGAAATAATAAAGTGGAAATGCTTATCCCAATTTAAGACTGTGGCTACTCAGCTGTGTAGCTCCTCTTCCCCTCATTTAGCACTGGTGATGGCCATCGTGCCCCTCGGTCTAGTGGTGGAAGCGCAGCCCTGATGTGAGCCCTGAGGTGTGCAGGCAGGCATAGGAGCATGCACCTCATCTGTCAATGGAGCAGCTACAATTCCCTTCCAGTCCCCTGCCTGTGGTGCATACTGTGCCTAATGATTGTTGGTGCTCTCGTGTGTTTACTAGCTAAAATAAATATTAAGAAGCTGAAGGAAACAGTTTTGGAATAATAGGCTTAGAGTTCTTAATGCAAAATGTACTTTTTTTTCCACACAAACTCAAACACACCAATTAATAGGCGAAAAATCTCATCCTGTGAAAAATTTCGAGGTATAAGAAACAGAATTAAACTAACCAAATGAAATACTTTTCATTAATAGTTCACCTTGCTGTAGTCTTTGTTCAGAGGAAACTTGCAGCCATAACGCATAGTCCTGTTTGACTAGAAAGCCTGGGATCTGGTCTTTTGATTTTAGACTCAAAGTATAAAATTGTGTTTGGGATTAGTGCATTATGTCAGTATTACATTATTCCAAGCACATGATGAGTAATGGGGGCCAGGGTCTGATCAGCCACCTTCCCTTTTTGTCTAAATTTTTCTTGAAGAGGAAAAAACAGAATACCTTAAAAATTAAAAGGGGACAAAAACAAAAAAAACCAAAAAAAACCAAAAAAAAACCAAAAAAACCAAACAAACAAACAAAAAAAAAAAAAAAAACAAAAAAAACAAAACAAAAAAAACCCACCCAAAACAAACAAACAAAAAAAAACCACACACACAAAAAAGAAAGAAAGAAAGAAAGAAAGAAAGAAAGAAAGAAAGAAAGAGAGAAAGAAAGAAAGAGAGAAAGAAAGAAAGAAAGAAAGAAAGAAAGAAAGAAAGAAAGAAAGAAAGAAAGAAAGAAAGAAAGAAAGAAAAAGCCTGAAGAAATTCCTTCCTTTAGGCCTTTCATGCTGAGTGCATTAAAAAAACCCACAACCTAAATGCATTCATATAGAAAGCAATTTCCTTAGATAGCAACATTCTTTATTCCCCTTGCTATTATTAAAGATACTCATGTTTGGATAGCTTTCTCTCTCACAAATCAGCTTTTCCTTTAGCTGAGGGAAGTCATAACCCTGTGTTTATGACATCACATGCTGTTTCTCCAAAAATAATTGTTCTACCACCAGTGCCTAAGAGATCATGAAGTCGATGAACTTTTAATATGTTAACCACTCAACTTGACTCTAAAGCTATATTTTCAAATGAGATGCAGCCTGGCTTCCCATTGTGTACAAACAGAATAAGATACCTACCAGCCCCGAGTACAAAAATTGTAGTATGTGTGTTCTTGAGCCTTTGAAGTGGTTACAGGCAAGGGTGTCAAGTACAATTCTGGCAAATAAAGAAAAGCATTTCTCAGGTATTAAGCATCTTTCAACTCCATCAACTTGTGTTGAACTGAACAGAAAGTGAAGACACACAACATCCCAAGATTCCCCCAGATGTGTATTTAGTCTCCAGCTTAATGTTTTCTGCTTCAAATTATTGCTTTTCTTTGTGTTTATTTTTTTTTACAGTAGGGATGATCAAGCATTGGAACAGGTTGTCCACAGACCGCCATCCTTGGAGGTATTAAAAAGCCATCTGGACAAAGTTCTGGACAACTGGGCCTAGATTGACCTTCTCAAGCATGAGAGGCTGTAGCAGAATACCTCTGGAGATCCCTTGCAGTGCTGTAATTTGAGATCCACAGTTTACATTTAGATGCTGCCACTGTTTCTTATTATGTAAACTAAACGAGGCTACCAAGGTGACTACTAGTAGCAATATTTATTCTTAATAGGAAGCAAAATTAACTAGGTAAATGATGGAATACAATTGTGTGTTTTCTTCTATTGGAAGGTGGGCATTATTTTCACATTCTCCTTACAGTAATGACATCTTTTTAAAAACATGGAACAGTTTCTATGGTAATTTTCTAATTTTACAAAAGTGAGTGGAATAGCGTTTCAAAAATATATAGAAAAATGTGATTTAGACAAAACAGATTTTTAAGTTTTCAGTAGGAGAAATAAATCCATCATGAGAAAAATGAGACTGGGACAAATTCAAACAGAACACCAAGATATTTTTTTCTCCTAATAATATCAAGCCTACATTTTAATCCATCTGAAACACTATTTATCCTCCTGATGTAATATTCTAATCAGGTCAATTCACAAGATAAAGGACAAGTCCCCTTCTAAAGAACTCCTCATGTGATCCAAAGTCACTGAGCTCTTGATTAGGGTATGTGTGGCTTGAGAGGAAGACCAGTATATATATGATGATTTATTCATTAGTCTGGCATCACTTTTAGCCCTCCAAATACCGCCCCATACATTTGATGGCTGCAGGTCTGCATGGTGGCTCCCTTATCACCCTGTTGAAAATGAAGGGGACAGCTATATACATCTAGTCCACAAAGCTGTCTCTCCAGTGTGGTATCCAGCCCCTGGATAAGGAGGAAGGATTGTCAGCTGGGAGCTTCTATGGAAGTCCTGTGGTGGGAGATAACACGACCACATCTTAGGGGAACAAAGCAACAAATTTTACCCTCAAAACTCTTCTTACCCGCTGGCACACAAGTACAATTTATGGAAGAGTTGGAAGGTGGGGAACACAAATCTAAATCTCCTGGTGACACTGGGATTCCTAACGTATCTCCTGAACTTTAAGGCTGAATGTCTTTGAGGTGGTTGCAAAGGCATCCTATAGTCAAGCTAAAATCCAGGACACATATTTAGAGCCCTTTAGATTTAAGTGTATGGGCCTTCTACATTGTCAGAGTACTAAACCAAAAAGTAAGTACAGAAACATAGGTCCTGGGCATTTTTCAAATTTATCACGGAATGGCTTATGTTGGAAGGGACCTTAAAGGTCATATACTTCAAGCTCCCTACCACGGGCAGGAACTCCTCTCATCTACACAAGGTTGCTCACAGCCTCATCCAGTCTGTCCTTGAACATGTCTAGGGAGGGGGCATCCACAATTTTCTGAGCAATCTCTTCCAGAGTTTCACCACCGTCATACTGAAGAGCTTCTTCCAAATATCCAGCCTAAACATATTCTCCTTCAGTTTAAAACCATTTTCCCTTGTCCTATTGCTGGATACTCTTAAGAAAAGTCCCTCTCCAGCCTTCTTGTATGTTCCCTTCAAGTACTGGAAGATATCTAACCCTGTAGTCTTCTCTTCTTAGGCTGAACATTCCCAGCAACCTCAGCCTCTCCTCATAGAAGAGGTGCTTCAGCCCCCAGGTCATCTTTTTGGCCCTCCTCTGCACTTCTTCCGACAGATCTATGTCCTTCTTATGATGGGGACACCAGAACTGGACACAGTATTTGAGGTGGGCTCTCACAAGAGCAGAGTAGAGAATACCTCTCTTGATCTGCTGACCATGCTTCTCTTGGTGCATCCTAGAATACAGCTGACTTTCTGAGGTGTGCCCATCTTTTAATTGTGCCTGGGGTTGCTCAGACCCAGGCACAATTTATATTGCAGGACTAGAGGGACTGCTGTTTGGTTTTTTTTTGTTTGTTTTTTTTTTTGGTTGCATTCATTAACAGGTTCTTTTGCACTCTGAGTTAGATCACTTCGGCATAAAAAAAGGAATTATTTTAGCTTAAAACTTTAAGCCACCAAGAAAGTTAATTTCAAAATTAATTAGAAAACAAGCAAGAATTCCCACTGATTCCGAAAATTGCTATGGTCTTTCATCTCCAAGCAAATTTGCATGGATATAGAAGCTGCCTGGTTCCACTATGACTTATAAATTCAAGTGAAAAAAAACCAAAACGAAAACCAAAACCAAAACCAAAAAAAAAAAAAAAAACCAGAAAAAAATACAAAACAAATAAACCCACACCTATGAAACTTAGAAAATGTGACACAGAGAATACTGTGCACCACATTGTCCCCTATGTCCAGCAATGAATAACAATCTCCTCAGTTTTACAGAGAAGCACACTGCTCCTTCCTCCCCAAATTGTTTTATTTACCACTTCTTACTCTGTTAAAACTGAATTGTTGGAAACAGGAGGACCAAATAGGGGCAAAGAAAATAGGGACATTGACAGAGCTTGAAGTGGCGCTGAAGCAGAATGATGACAGATTACATGACAGTGGCTAGTTTACTTGTTTTGATTTCCCTTGGATTGTTTTGTCCTAAAAATCCTTTAGGATAGGAATGCAAATTTGATACACTTTTCCTTACTTTATGCCTAGAAGCCAACAACTAGATTTTTTTTTTTTTTTTTTACTTGATTAAAAAGTCTTTCATGTTTCCGGAAACAAGCTATTGTGCATGTAAATTGGAGAAGCAAGAAGTGGTGACTAATTAGATGTAGCATGATCAGTGAGTAATAGGCTTTGTGAAAAATATCAAACACATTTTGGATAATAAATTGAGAAATTTTTTTATAGGCATGTTTTTGGCTTCAGTTTTCAGATCATCTTTACTGGGACCAAACCCTGAAATTGATAAAAAAATGTTATTCAGAGTTTATCCATACTACCCATTTCTCATACAAGTCATATTTATATCTATAAAAACAATCAAAAATATTTATTGCATTCCTTGTTTATGAAGAGCCCTTCAATGAACTAATCTTCACAAATCCAGATGCCTTTTATTGATTTTTATCACTTTTAGATGTTAATTTCTCAAGAGCACATTGCAATGGAAGATAGTGGAAATTTTTTCAGCCAAAATTAAAGATCCTTTATTGGTTAATTTATTATACTACTATTGCTCTTACCTGTTAATAATTTAAAAAAAAAAACAATTATAATTTGAAATTACTTCAAGAAATTCAAGATGGATATTGCATAAATAATAATGCTAAAATGATCAAATCTATAGGTAGAAATTCAAACAAAAAAATCCAGAAGAAAAATATTTGAATTTCAAGTCATATTTTTCTGGGAAAAAAAAGTTAAAAAGTAGACTATTATTTAAGGTTTAGGAAATGATGCTCATACGTACAGTCCAGGTATACCTATCTTCTTTTTCTAGCTCTTCCACTAATTTGTTTGACATCTTGCAGTTCCTTGCCTTGCTTTTACTTTTCTAATATGTGGAGTCATGTTTGAAAAACCCTGTTTAAATCCATGATTAGTGAACTCATTCACATTTTAAAGCTGTACTAATATAGCATAGGCATGGAAGTAAAAAAGTTTATAGCGTTTCATCAGTCACATAGATCTTTCCCTGTGGTATCAGCTTTTAATGTATTGCTTTCTCTTTCACAAAAAAAAAAAATAAAAAGCTCTACAGAAGAACACCTAGAAACAAAAACAGTATCTTCAAAGAAACTCAGAGTTGAACTACCTCAGATCTCAACAGGGTCAGTGCCAGTTTTACTGGTCATAGCCCTCTAGCTCTTTTTTATGGAGAATAAACCACATTTTGCAGAAACATGACTACCATCTCTCAAATCTTTTTTGTTGTTTGGCTGTGGAAACTCTCCACTTCTGTAATAATAAAGCTTTAAAACAAGAAGGTTACATTTTATGTTCCAGGTTTTGTATAATGTTGTTTAAGTAAACACAGTTAATTGTTTGAGAACAAACTCATAAAAGTCATGTTGAAACAAGCCACCACATCTACCATCAGATTAAGATGAGATTCAGCAAGACCTCTCTGGCATTTGCTACTCCTGTTTGATTTACTTTTGAACCCCTCATGAGGAAGTGTTTTAGGAACTAGCAGGATTAACTAAACAAAAATCAAGATGCAGCATTCATTTGCTTTACTAAAATAGAAGTAATATTCTTACAAAGCTTGTCAGCTTTTCCTTTTTAACTCATGACTGGTGCTAGTAGCAATTGGTTGTGGCAAGAACAGAAAAATCATAGAAAAAACAAGGCAGAATACAATCTGCATATCTGTATTCTGGAAATATTCTTAACTAAGTTTGACCAATAAAACACACCTGAGTTAGTAGAAGAAGATGATATGTTACACATAAACCAGTTGTATCTCCCAACTACTTATGTCAACTTTCCAGCCTATGGGTTTTTTTTTTGCTTTATTTCTTGTTCATTTTTAGAAACAAGGGACTTATACAAAATTCTGTGTATGTATATACATATTCACAGTGGTCAGGATAGGGAAAAAGAAAATCCTTAGCATGCAGTCTATTCATCTAGCACAAAGATGAGAAAAGAAGTAACAGTATGCTAGCTTTGAGCACTGAATATACATGTACACACACACATTAAAATAAAGCAGAGGTCAGAAGCTGGCTGCAAAGGTCAGGCAAAGAATTCTTCTACAAAGAGAAATAGATCAGGAGGAGAAATGGATTTTCTGACAAAGGAATGCTTTCAAGAACACAGGAAAATCTCAATTTCTTTTTCTTACTTCATTTGCAAACCAAAAGTCCCTCCACCTCCCCCAAAAGGCTTTGTTTTGGCTTTGTTCCAGTTAACAACTTTTAGTCTGAATGAACAGAAAATTGAAGAAAAGAAGCAAAGGAAGCAACTTCAATTTCAAATGTCAGAATAGGACATAAAAGTAAATGTGAGACTTTCACATATGAAATATCTTTTCTAAAACTTCCTGGTTGAAAGCATCAGCCTGATGAGGTAAAACAAAAAAAAAAATAGGGTTTTTGGAAAATTCCAGTGCAATACCACTGATGAACCAGTAACTCACTCATCTGGGCTGCATTGAGGGCTGGTAGCAGCTGTGTTTTTCCAGTTCTTTATAGCCTGCCTGTTGTTGCAGGAAGGAGATCTGGATGCAGTGTAATTGTCCATGAGGAACCAGAGCTCCATCATTGCACTGATATAAGAAGATATATTTCAGTGAGCACAGTAATTGCTCTAAGTATTGTCAAGACCAGGGCTACAGATTGAGTAGCTATAGATGGTTCCCTAATTCTCCACCTCTATCTTCTACAATGAGCAGAGCTCAAATGTAATAATGTTACTCTTTCTGTATGAGTGTGTCTAAAATGGCCAGGTTGGTGGAACATCTGATTGCAGATAGAATGATTTTTCAGCAAAAAGGTTCTTATAATTTTAAAAACTTACAACACTTAACTGATTCTTGCCAAATGAAAGTGCTTTAATCCTAAAGTGGAGCTGGCATTGGGAGATGAGTCTAAAGCTGATCTTGAAACACTGGGAAATCACTAACGTTTCAAACCCCTACTGTGCATTGATTGTCAGGACACTTTTATTAATCATTAATACTAATGTTTTCTATTGATTAGCAGATTTCCGTGGGTATGGGCCATTCTGTGCAGCTATTCTGCCTCAGTCACATAACAAAAGACCCCCAGAGAGTGAGAATGTAGGGGCTATTTGAAAACTACTTAGTAAATGGTTAAGCTTCAGCACTTACCAACTGAAAAATCTAAATATTGAGTAAGTATATGGATTATATCAATAATCAATATTTAAGGGCAGAAAAAGAAGATGGGAGATAAAAGAAAAGGACAAAGAAAGTAATGGAGGAAAAATTGATTCCATTTTAGAATATTTCTATTATATTTCTATTCTCTTGTTTGTGCTTATAAATATGCCAAAACATTCTTGAAACTTTATGTTTCACTACATTTTTTTAGGTCAGACCTGGACTCTCTCCTCAGTTCAGCGGGTTCAGAGGCAGCTCCTGATTAAAAACCAACCACAACAACTCCTCCTCACCCCTCCTTCCCTCAAAAAACCCCCAAGCCTATGTAGTGTATATTAATCGTCTCCTTTCCCTACGAGTCAGTTCAGTTACAGTTTAATTTTTGTACAAATGTTTTAACTGCCTTGAGAAATTTGCAAATGCAATAGAAAAAATTCACTTTTGATTTGTCTATGGATATTACAGCTAAAGAATTAATTGAGATCTCATATGTGTGACACAATGAAATCAGGTTCTGTACAATCCCCTCAGTACGCTAAGGTGTTAAGGTTATGAAGGAATATAGCATTTTGATCTCCAGGAGGAACAGGAGCTTTTGTGTTCTGATATAATGTCCCAGCCATTTTTCAGCTTCACTCTGTGAAACAATCAGGGCAAATATCAGCCTCCACACACCATGGTTTCTGGGATGAAGAATTACAGAAATATGGAGAAAGAAAGTGCTCTCCTGGTGGCAGAGGATGAGAACCTGAGCACACCACAGCATGCGTGTACCAGTGGGGTCAGAAGAAGCATCTGAGCTTAGGTGCATATCCATCTCCTCAGAATTCAGCTCAGACTTTCTGATATTAGTGATAATTTTTGCACTAAACAAAGAGCAGATTAGGGAAGGAAATATCATTCATTTCTTGTACTTTTCAATAAACATTTTGCCACAAAGGACTAGAATTTTTCTGGCTTTTAGGAAGGCCATACAAAGAGGATAAGGGGGAAGAGTCCTTATACCTTGCTGACTAAGGTACATACAGTAAAGCAGATTGACTACAGCTGTTCAGAGTCCTTTCAGTGCTTCTGGAATCTAAGTGAAGCCAATGGAGCTGATACTTATAAATTAACATAGTCCCACTCCTGTAAAACAATACTTGTCCCTGTTAATGTGCAATACCTGAAAATCAAATAAATTAGTTTATCTAATAAACTGGATTTTTTAACAACTGAAAAATGCCTGTAAGGGTGATTAACACCAGTACAAAGAAATGAGATCAGAATTTCTGGAAAACTCAAATCTTGGCTGTACCATCCGAGAAAAAGATTATTCAAGCAACGACAAAACAAAACATGATTGTGTGGTATTTGCAGTGTTCTGCTATGAGTGACTCAGAAGAGGTCCCTAAAATACCTTTGGTGTCTAGGTTGTTTGATTTTCTTTCTTTTTAATAACTCTATCATGACTGAACAGCATCCAGATGTGGGTTGGAAATACCCATAGAACTTGACAAATTTGGTCATACCATGATATCACTGTCTCCCTTTCTGTTCCCAGAGCAAAGAGCCTTGATATTTCCCTAAACAATCCACACTGAAAACAAACCAAGACACCAAGAGAGATAGCTCCACTGATTTGGAATCAAATCAGCCATACTTTCTTACAGATTCATAAATCATTTGCATTTCACATATGACCACCGTCAAGGCACAGAAAAACTAGTAGAAACTAGATCACATACATGGTCTTTTGAAGTTTCCAATCATTATTAGTTTACATTGGTGAAATCACTAATAAGTTATTGATTTTCTGTTAAATATACTTTTTTAAATGCTAACATTTATTACCTCTGAAAAGGTGGATTTTGTTTGTTCAATGAAATGTTTAATTCTTCAGCTTTTTGTCATTTTTGCTTTCTTAGAGTTCAGCGTTTCAACTTCCCTTATTATGATCATGGATGAGTGAGTTCATTTCTGCTTTCCAAATCACTCAGACATTGTAGATTTAAATTTTAACATTTCTTGCATTCTGCTTAAAAGCAACTAAAAAAAAAAGAAAAACAGAGTGACAGACAGGGAAGAAAAAATTCCTAAGTACTCTGAGTCAGAGGCTGCCTATTTAGAATATGTTTATTCAAAACCTAGCACAATGGAGTTCTGTTCCTATGACTGGGCCTCCTCTATTCTACTGTGATACTAATAATAAATTGTTGTAAGCACAGAAAGTAAAAATTTTTATGCATCCAAATGACAAGCCAACTTTGACCCTGTTTTCAAAAGCACCTAAATTGCCTTCAGAGCCTGAATGCCATTTACTTTCTTACATACAATGGTACTTTTGAAAATGTTACCTAAGATGTAAAAATGGATCAGTTAAATTGTTAAAATTTAATGAATGCCAAGACTGAGATTCTGTGAATAAAGAAACTGAAAAGAGAGTGGAAAATCTATTTAATAACCCATAATACATACATACAGACACATACATTTACTAACACACATACAAATATACACACACTCATGCCAATTGAACATACTGCACTTAATCAGCATTGGATTCTCTTTACATAAGTATATCTTGCATTAGCTCAGTCATCTTTCCAATTCATAAGTTGGGCTTACGTTACAGGAAGAAGCAATTCTTCTAATCATCAGCTGGCTTTGTGAACCTTGTGAACTCATAAAATCATTTGTAAGGCTTGCAAAACTTCAAACCACAGAAGAAACAATGTAGTCCAGAAAAAACAAGTCAACCCAGAAATCTTATTTGCAAGCCTTCTCCCACTTCCCCTGATGTCTTGCTTTTAGTTTCTCCACCCTGACAGCCACATATGATACACAACATATACTGCTAAGCCTATGCTGAGAAAATTCAAAGCTGTCATAGGGTAAACCAGGCAATTCGTACACGCTTTTTAAGGTAGCCCTGGATGGCTATGGGAAAATTGCTTAATTTCTTCCCTAAAATTTAAATCAAGTTTAAAAATGTGGAAAGAGGGAAAATTAATCGAGTCTTTGCTAGCAGCACTTAAACATTTGTACCATAGGAAGGCCTTAAGCTGTGCACTACATCTCAAGACTTTTTTAAGCCTTGTATGCTTTTTTCACAGTTTTGATTTCTAATGCAAGCTTCCAGGAGTTAAAAAAATAGAGCTCTGTCAGATTGACCCAAATCTATCTCTGTCTTGTCAAAACTCTACCAAGTAATATTTTCATCAGGCTGAAAATGTTAACAAGCCTCTCAGGGAAAGTGATCACGGGTCATCATGAAGTTCCAAATTTGGCAAGTTTTACACTGCCAGACAGGGTCAGGCTTGGATGGGACTACTCAGAGGCTGGCCCAGCTCCTTGCTTCCAGGAATTTCACATGAATGAGATCAGGCAATTGTTCAACCCTGAAATGTCCACAAGGCTCTGCAATACCCATCATATTCAACACACTGTCAAGAGAAATGGACAAGCATAGCCAAGTCATCTTGAGGGCTGTGATATCAGTACTGTCATGAGGATATTTCTAAATTGTTTTTCTAGGACACCTTTGTTTTAATATTTTCCTAAAAAAGACACTTCGATAAGAACAGACTGGATCAGTCAAGACCAAGGTAACGTAAATATAAATTTAGTTTGCTAGACACTTTTTGTAGAGACTTTTGCAGCTTTTCAAATCTTCACAGCCTTAACTCTTCCTCCTTCCAACTAGTTAGTGCTGGATAAGGTGTCCAGTAAGGAGGAGTGCAGTACCCAGCCACAGAATTAGGCTGCTGCCCCTTGGCCTTCCTTTTGATTAACCAGCTACTAAACAGTTCCATATTCTTTTGACATAAACTTGAGGCAACATGATTTTTTAAAAAATTTATACTGCTAGGACAAGATCACGAATGCCTTGCAACTGTACTGTTCAATGATGAATGTGTCTGTCTTCCCATGTGTGTGTTATACCAAGTATTTCTCAGGTGGGCAAATGTCTCCTTCATATACTGTTTTCACTACTTGTATTAATTAGCAGCACTTTTTACATTGGTAAAGGTACTGCATTGGAATTAAGATTATTAAGACTGCTCAGCACTGCCATTCTCCAAAGGACTGGCAGCAAATCCACCTGAGTCCTGGCTGACAAGTATGGAAGTTCATCCCATACATATGAAGAAATAAAGTGAATAAAGGTCATTGCCATTTATTGGTTCATCTGAACAAAAAGAAAGTTTCACTGTAAGCCTTTTGCATGCTACTTTTCTGATGTATTCAGGGATAATGAGGATTATTTGCTGTCCTTATTGACTTCAATTTACAGTATAGCTATGTCACCATTCCATTCTGTCTTTAATTCAGTCACAAAAGGCCAGGTACTGGGAAGTTATTATTATTTATTGATACCATGCTATTGCCTAGGCATCTAATCGAGGATCAATTGTACTACGTAGTATATAGACATATTACAAAGAAAACAGTCCCTACCTCAGGCAGCTGCACTCTGTGTGGCAAGAACAGCCAGTAAACACAAGTGATAAGTAGCACAGATCTAGATGATGAATAATAAAATACATAAATTTTATCAAGAAACAAATGTCCCAAATTCATACCTAGACTTTTTATTTGTCATATCTTCACCATCTTATTCCAGCAGTTGATTTTTAATCTCTTTTGGTACAAAACTTAATACTTTATGCTTGCATGCAGATAAATTCCTTAAATAAAAATATGATAATAATTTCAGGTATGCATAGAAATGTATATGCATCATACAAAAAGTTAAAAATCAGTGAGGAAGACTGTCAACAATCACAAAGCCTTGCATGCATACCAGAATGCATCTAATCATAAATGGATGTAGGTGTTTTTCCTGCACATCTGAGTTCATTGCATGTATACAGCTAATGCATATTAATATACTTCAAAATCATTATCCTATTTTGTACTTGTGAGGATAGAAAAGGGAGTGGAGAAAAGTCAGGATAAATGGGTTGGAAAAAGGATCCTAAAGAGCACAGAGTAGAACTGAAAATGTGTGACAGAGTGACAATCTTGAATCATTGTTCATGTACGTACTCACTAGAAAAAAATATGGAGAAAACTCTCCATAATTTTCATCATAATTGTTATTTACAGTGTACATTTTATCGACCTGGTTATGTTGATTCCAATGAGAGATGCAATTTTATAATTAATGTGTGACATTAAGCAAGAAAGCATGCACAGCCTGGCATTCAGTCCCAGCAACTACATAAGGCCCAGCAGCAAACTGAGACAGTAAAAAAAATCAGCTACCCCATTGTAAAATGCCCCGGAATTTAAAACAGATTTGTTTCATTGAGCTGATCCTTCATATCAAGCTGAGGTGAAAACAAGGTCTGTGGTCTATGCACATGTGATCCTTCAGCTGCTCACCAGCATCTTCATGTGTAGCAACTGTTATGGTCCTCTCCCTCCCCTTCTTTTTGTTAGATATGTCAACAGCCAGTTTATGTATTTGATTAGACACTCACATTTAAAATCCCATTTTTTGCACATGGTGAAATGTAAATGGATTGAACCAAAATAGAACTGGGAGTAAAATGAAGACATGCTGACACTCAGCCTGCTGCTGCACTCAAGAAAGGCTCAGGCAGAGAAAACAGCTGCTTCTGCTGTTCTAGACTGAATTCTGTGAAGAGCCCACATGTAGAGAGGGTAACTGAGGAATGATTTATCTTACACCTCTTCTACCATATAAGGGCCAGAGTCTGAAGTACAGTTAAGTATTGTAAAAAGATCATGGCATTCTTTTATCATAGAATCACTGAATACCAGGTTGAAGGGGACCTCTGGGATCATCTGGTTTTTTCTTCGCAAAAACACTGTCTAGACAAGATGGCCCAGCACCTTGCCCAGATGAATCTTAAAATGTCCAGCGTTGGGGAATTCACCACTTCTTTGGGGAGATTATTCCAATGGATGAGTGTTCTCATAGTGAAAAATTTTCCTCTTGTGTCCAATTGGAATCTCCTCAGGAATAACTTGTATCCATTACTTCTCTTTTCCATGTCACTCCTTGTAAAAAAAGGGAGTCTTCATCTCCTTTGTAGCCATTCATAAAGTACTGGAACATGGTGATGAGGTCTCCCCTAAGCCTTCTTTATGCAAGGCTGAACAAATCCAATTCTCTCATTATCAGTATCACACACTCCTTAGCACAGTTTTGGCACGCAACAGACAATGCCTGGATGTGGCTTGAGTAATATCACTTTTCATGATCTGTTCCCACTAGGCAGCTTGAAAGAGTGGAGCAGGCACAAACTGTGTGGACACAAGCCAGGTCATACCACTTGCTCTCAAGAGCAAATAGTAGTCTCTGAAACACTCTACACACTGTTTAGACATAGCTTTTTGAGGTGTAAAATTTCACCAGCATGAGGAAATACGCATGAAATCTTCATCCATATCTCTTCATAGAAACTTACTCTAAAGATTCTTCTTGGGATTCTCCTGCAGGGCAGGCATGAGAGTAGTGAAGCTGCATGAAGTGATCGGGAACTGCAATTAAGACTGGGATGGTAGGCTGGGAAACAAGGGAAAGTGCTCTGTTCCCAGCAGTTACTGATTTTCAAAGGCCACAATTGTGGTCGTAAATTACAGGGTGTTTGGAGATGTTCCTAAGCAGTGGGAGTCATTCTTCAGTTATATTAATGTTCTAGAAATAGTTCTTGGATATTTTTGACACATCCAACTTGCATGATACTACCTTAACACTTTCTAATAATTTTCAAGTGTATTTTGAGAATTACCCAGGACAAAGAATATCACTAGTAGTCTATACAAATGAGATAACTCTGTGCTGGAGTTGGAAATACACTACTATATAGCTGCAGGGTATGTAGCTGCAACTGTGCCTGTTGACATCAGTGTAAGAGAATGATTCAGGACTGTTCGACAGAAATTTATGGTCACAGCTATTCCCCTGCCAGCTGACTGTGACTCTAGGTCTTGATGGAAGGTCTGTTTTCCATCTATATGGAAACCAGTGACTAGCTTCCTAAGAACAACTCTGTATGACCTTGCAACATAAATCCCAGCAGGATAAAGCCACTGACTTAAATTCCTAAAGCCACCCAGATTTTTGGAAAGAGCTTTGTAAGTTTAAAGGGTTCAGTAACATGCTGAACAAATGCTTGAATGGTCAACCCGGAGAGCACTGTTACACATGCAGGAACAACATTCAGATCAATATCTCTCAACTGAAAATACTCATTTGTTAAGAAAATATTAGTTGTAAGCATCATATAAATACTACACATCCTCTAAGCATCTGCTGATAGACACTAATGACAAGAGAATGATAGAGTTGGGCCATGTGCTCTGTATGTGTAGAAAAATATACACAGACATTGACAGACACAACCATATCCCCACTCTTAAAGTAACACTTTAGAAAGGTTTTCTAAGGTTATAAACATGCAGGCTTTCTGTTTGAAGGTCAACAAATAATAGATTAATTTTCTAAATGTTAAAAAAAGAAATTTCATCCAAAATTCAAATTAAAACTTGAAACAGAAGGTCAATGATTTCAAACTAGTGGTCTCAGAGAACTAAGTCTTTATGCCTGATCTATTCTTGGCCAGAAAAAAGGAGCAAACCAATACATTCACATTATCTGCCTTTTTTATCCATGTTCCCCACTGAGTAAATGATAGTTAAGCACACTTGCATATGGTGTCTGAGAAGAAAATGAGCATTTTTTGCTGGTTAATTTGAAGTGTAGGTGTCTGATTAATTTTAATGCAGTTATTCCCTAAGAAAATAGTTTATTAGGGGAAGCTGTAAATGTTGCTCTTCTTCCCTAGATATTGTCTTTTATATATTTCAGATTTTTTTTTTTGAGGTCTGTTGCTGGTTTTTTTTCAGAAAAGGAAAAAAACACTATCGCCACACCCATGTACTTTGGGGTCAGTACATCAGAGGTACTTCATTAACTTTAAAAAAAAAATTAGAGAGTTGAAGAAAGAAACAAAGTACTGATAGTAAATTACATTGAAAATTACATAAATAAAGTTTATCTGTCTGCCTATATTTCATATTTTTATGTTTCAACAAAAAGGCTGAGGGTAATTCTTAGTGGAAGGGCCCTAATAGCGATAATACTGAGCAGTGGCTGAGGCTGTTCCGTGGCAAAATGCCTTCCCATTCTTGTGTAGCAAGAGAGCAGCCATTCTGCCATAGTTAAAATCTAAATGTCAGTGATCACAACTGATCCTGCCCAGATCTTCTGTCCTCTCTGCTAACTGTGAATGCAGGAGTCAGCTTTTGGCACCCTAATGAGAAAATATGGTCAGCAACATTTTGCATGGATATCAGATACACCTTCCCTGACTGTTCTTACAGCTCCATAAGGGCTCCAAACACAAAGGTAAAGGGAGCTCAAGTAGCCATGGAATTCACATACTGCAGCCACAGGTTTCATAACATGCCAAGATTTTTTTCCCTCTATGACCACTTTGACTTTTTTTTTTTTAAGTCTTTTTTTCCCCTCTTAAAAAACTAGAGATATTCTTTGACTGTTCTTCTGAAAAACTAAGACACTTCTTTGTCTGCTGTTCCAAGGGGAGGGCACTTTCACACTGTATTCATCTCCAGGCTGGGGCTGTCAATTATAGCTCCACCTGGGCTCAGGAATAAAAGATGTCAGACTGCAGCCTTTGTCCTTTTTTGACTGCTTTATACTGCTATTACATTGATTGCTTTTTGTTTCCCTGAAAATGGGGTCTTAGAATTCAGTCTACCTCCTCTCCTCCTTCTAGCAGACTTCGTACTACTTGTCCCAAGATTCTGTTTCTTCAATTTTCTTTCTTTTTTTTCCTCTACTTTTTTCCACTATGACTATTAATTTTAGCTAGATGTTGAGTTTTATTAAGAATAACTCAAGTAGCTCCAAACCACTTCTTTATTACATTTTAAACCACACTTAGAGACAAGCAAAGGTAAGATAGCATTGATATCGACACAAATGCTATCTCTGTCTGGGAAAAATTCAGCACCCTACAACTCATTTACACTTTGTGACTATGACTACTTTTATTATGATTTGTTTCTTCAGTTTAGAGACCTAATGTGGATTCTGCTGAATTAGAAGTGGATCCCTGTCCCTTAGTGGTCTGTTCACATCAGTCCAGGGAGCAGAGCAGGAAAGCTGCAGCCAACAATGTCGATATAACCCTATAAAGATTAATAGGGTACCTGAAAAGCAACAAGGACTTTGAGTGATTTCAAGGATTCCAAAGACTCAAGAAATCAATTTCAGTGAAAATGTCCTTGCTAATTTAGTACCTGATAGTGTTTGACACTGCTGTACTCCAGTGAGAACGCTGAGCAATATAAGGATAAGATTCCTGTGCATGCCTTTTGCAATCAGGATTGCAAATTAAAATTAATGCTAGCTAAATCCATATGGACAGAAAGATAAACAACACCCTTCTAATACCTATCTATTAAAAACAAAAGTTAGCTCTATTAATATATTCACATCTAATGAAAAGAAATAAATCAGTAATGGAAAATAAATTACAGAGACTGGCTAAATAAGGGTGGAATATTGTCTAAACTATTAAATCTTGCATATCGTCTCAGAACTGCTGCAACACTGCTTTAGTACTGGAGAGCTGTGTGAGGATGCTGAGGAAAAAAAAGCCCACAACAACTCCTTACATGAGACAGTTTGGATGCCACTAAACTTGAGCGTTTCTTTGCACATTAACAAAGACAATAGCTCGTGTTAGATGCTCAAAATAGGATAAAAGCAATCCATAAAATAAAATCTCTCCTCTGATGATGCTGTAGGTATTAAAATTCTCTTTATAGTGAAGATTTTATATGTCCTAATTACATACTGGAACTAACTATTGTCAGTTCTGCCATGCTGAAAGAGCCTTAATGATGACATTATAGTTTGAATAGAATTTTTAAGCAGATCTAATGTAAAAAGAGATATAATTAATAAAATTTTACGTTTACTTATCTAGGAATAGAGGTATGCTGTATCTTTCCCTAGTACTACTGTAGTCTTAGTGAGGCAGATATGGTCTAGAGTTACAAACTTTCCAAAACCAAATAGAAAACTACAAACATCTTAGAGAGCTGCAGAAGGGACAAAATACCTTATAAAGGACATATTTCTTCTCCCAATATCTGGAAATTATTTTTTTCTAGGAAACATTTATATTCCATTAGCACTAGTAAATTCATTACCTAGGCTCGTTTTCTAGTGTGCCAAATAAATTGCACATATTGGAATAACAGAGAAGCAATCAGATGAAGAGGATTAAAGAAAATGTAGTCCAATAATGTAGTCCAATATACACTAGTGGGTTTCAGTTGGTACAAACCAGCTGTGTAAGGATTTCTGGTCAATTGGTAACTGCATTTACATTGTGCTATTTCATTGCAAAGATGCTGAAGAAAAAAGTTATCACGCTGATCTTCTCTTTTCTGTCCTTCAGCTTAGTTAGGAAAAAAAACATCTATTTCACAGAGCTTCAGAGAAACAAAGTCTGCACAGATTGCACCTGCACACACTTTCTGTGCAAGTATATATACTGCCCATGCACATACACACACACTACAAATATATGCATACAAATGTATACATATCTAGGTGTATATTTACAGACACACGTGACCAGCAACATACACCATTTTTTAAGCATCAAACTACACCACTGTGCAAGAAAAGAGAAAATTTTTGAGCCCCAAAACATAGCAAATGCTGTGAACCTGAACTGCATGCCTAAGGAAATGTTACAAATTTTAAGGTTAGCTGTGCATAGCTCAAATTTGAGCTTTAGGATTTGTGTGTTTGAATCCTGCCTACTGTACAGCCTTCTCAGTGTGTTACTGTGAGTAACACAGATTAATCACCCAAGCACGTGGCAGTGTGAGGACGAGGCAGAGCAAAGCGCAAAACCCAGCTCCCAGCTCCCACCTCTCATCACTGCTGGCTCCTATGCAATGCCCTGCATGGCACCATGGCAAGCTGAACCCCCATTTATGTAAAATGTGGCTAATGAATGAGCCTCACGGATCTATTTTATATATGTTTGTCAGGTTCACAGGCTTCATCTGCACTGATGAAAGCTAGTGAAAATCTTGTTAAAAGCAAGAGAAAAAGAGAAGCAGAGCAGACAGAATTAATAGCTGCTGTGCCACTATGAATGGTTCCAAGAGCTGCCTTTACAATACGATTTCAAACTAAAACCCAGAAAGGAAAATCTCAAATAAATATAACAAAAGGGAGGTCATGCAGCTTCCACTCAGTTACGCTATTCAAATAACCATCGCATCGACATTATGTTATTGCCAGAAAAGTGGCAGTTCTGACCAAAACATCTGCTTCCTATGAGCTGTCTGAGTAATATCCATGGAGCATACCAAGAAAAGGTTTTTGAAGCACAGGTGTGTGAGTTAAATATCTGTGTTCATTACTGGATTTGCCACAGTGCTCATGAAGGACCTTGAGCACATCGCTGAATATTGCTGCTACACTAGTGTCTCTTCATCAGCTAAACAAACACACCAAAAGGTGGCAGGGTTAAAATAGAGTTGGTCCCAGTGAAGGCATCAGGAATCTGATCTGGATTAGAAGTAGCAACACCTTCTGCCAGTTAATTTATCGGCATTAATGTCTATGATGTATTTTTGCAGTCCTTAGATAAATAGCCAAGCACAGAAAAAGAACCACTCAAAGACCACTTTTTGCTGTGCTTTGTGCTGATGACTCATTATTTTTCCAGGAAAGAAGGTCACTGCCTTTTGAATCATTGACAAAATGGCAGTAAATTCTGATTACAGACTGCGTTCAGGGTCTGAGGGGAGGAAGGAAAGCAAGGAGAATCTGCAAGGAACATTTTGCAGATGATTCCTGAGAATTATAACCGTCAGATTTTTTCTACCATTTTGTTGAGCACAAGACAAGCTTATTCTGTTTGTGAAAAAAGCCAAAGACATAGCCTTTCTACTTTGTCAACTAAAATTTATTGGGAAAGATCTTCTAGAGGCTATATGCCTTTTCCCAGAAAGCCCTAGCTTTGGCACTCTTGTCCAGGTGCCCATGTAGTTTCTGTAGCTTCATGTTACCCACTGCTGCTGTTACCCTGGTTTGTCTGCAGTATGTGAGAGTGTACCTGTAATAAAGAGGGATTGTGTACTACAGTTCTTATTTCTTATTTATAGTTCTCAAATTGCCTTTTTCTATGACTGCCTTTCCTTTTATTTCTCCATTTTGCTGGAATTATTGGCCATCACAAATTGCTTCAGAAACTATGAAGCACATCAAGAAAAGTAATTGTATCAAACCTCAAGGCCTAGATGGCAAAAAGAATGTATTCTGACTGATAAACACACATGTAACAACAAAGTTGTCCTTAATCCTTAAAGCAATCACATTTTTAAGTGCCCTGGACCAAAATATTAAGTGCATTGAGCTCTAGTTATCTATAGGTTGAAGTGAATTCAGGAACCAGTGTTTCTTTCACTTCGAAACCCTCTTAAAACAAAATATGTATTTGTCCTCAGTAGCAACAAAGTCCCTATTTTGCCAATGCCTTGTTTTGTTTTAAAAGTCCACGTACTCATTTTTTTAAAAGTTTCTGCATCTGTCAGTTTTCAAACTAAGTTCTTCATGTACTCACAGCAAGAACTGGGCTCTCTAAAAACCAGACAGAATCTTCTGAGAAAGGAGTTGTCATTAGCACTCCCCATTCATGATTTGCTTTGGGGCTTTGAGCCTTACCAGTGAAACTCATCTTTTAAGTCCAGTAGACTCAAAACACTGAACCAGAATCTGACCTAACGATTCCCCCCTCAAGTATTTGCTAAGCAGTGGCTTAGCTTAATGCACTCTTCTCTTTTCTGTGTATTTTTGCAGGCAAATGCCTCTGGAATTAGACCAACACACTCATCCAGAAAACAAACTAATGTCAGGCCAGCATAAATTATGAGACAACAGCTACAGATTTTGTTAGGAAGGGCATTTACACACATACACACAAAAAAAATAAGTTTGCTTTTTATTTGTTTTGGATTTAGAAGGTAGGTTACTGACCCCCTGCTCAGCAACAGTGAAAACAAAATATGTCATAAAACGGCACACTTAGCCACAGCATCGTTTAATGGTAAACTGAGCATAAGTGGCACATTTATCACATTTTGAAGGCACTCGCTGCTCTCCCTTATCCCACGTATTCCCACTTCACAGGGCAGGGGCCAGACCACTGTGAAAGATAAGAGTGGGAAACAAACACGATGGAGATGGAGCCCTGGGGAAGTGAGATGACAGACTGCACAGCATGACCACTGAGAAGCACGTCAGGATGGGAAGGTGGAGTTGCACATTGAGCCCACAGCTTCTCATCCGGTCTTGAGTAAATCAGGATAATGCTGAAAACTCTGGCTGATCTAAGTTGTTTTCTCTTGCTGTTTAATGCTTTCTGATTGGATTTTGCATGCAAATTGTGGACTTCTCCGAGATAAGACTTTTAATAGCCATAGCATCAGGTGACAAGTTTATACCTTTGCACCCCAAGTCATCTAGGTTAAAGGCCAAACTTTTTCAAAATTCAGTCCAAAATGTCCAAAGCAATAGATTTACAAAGAACAAAAGTTATCCATTTTTCCCATGCTGGTAAATTTCAAATGCAACAATTTCATGAGTTATGTACAAAGGTGCTTTCTACTAGTTTATTTTGCTACAGTATGGAAATAAGAATTAGTTTAATTCCTGTTCAGCATAAACTGTTTAATTTAAAGCAGGATTGGGGAACTGCTGCCTAGAGCTTAATTAGACCAATAATACCCTAGGCTTGTTATCACATTGAAAAAGCAGACCAACAAGAGAGAAGTTAAACTTCTGCTCTCTAGGAGAAAAGTAAAGCACAGCAACTTGGTTGTGTCATCATCAGGGCCTGGACACCAGAAGAGCATGAGAGCAACACTTCAACACCTGGCTTTCAGGTGGTGTCAGATCACATCTATCTGCTTATGAAAGAGAGAAAAGCTACTGTACATCTGTCTGCCACAACGGTGTCTTCGACAACAACATCACAGTTTGCCTCAAATCCAGTACCAAGAGGGATTTCAATAAGTTGTTTTGTTTTTTTTTTTTTAAGAATGTAGGTGTTTTGTGTAAACACTGAGTAGAGAGAAGACATAATGTAAAACTCCATTAAATATACAAGGAAAAGGAACATTCTGGTAGAATGAAAGACAGGGGGTGTGAATGCCTAAGGATGCCTAAGGATAAAAAGAAGGTATGAAGGTATATTTCAGGGACTGAACTTTACTCTGGATGTCTGGATAAAACCAAATCTTCTACTTTCTCATCTACTCTGCCTTTTGGGTGTGATATACCCATGTCCTGAACCATGCCTAATAGTTCTACCAAAAAGTCTACCTGGCAAAACCCAAAACTTAGGGACCATGCTGATTGTGAAGCATACAGACAATCAGTAGTCAGTGTTTGAGCTCATTCTTTGGTTTCATTTTACACAGCATTATGATTTATAATTTATAATGTTACATAAAACACAGCCCACAGTAATTCTCATCACTCCTAGAGATTTGTCTTCCAACTATAAAAGGACAGAGTGCACACAGGACACTACTACTTCACTCTGTTTCTTACATAATCTGGCAAGTATCTAATACTGAATATTATGTAGATATACTAGCAAGCCATGTAAACCTGGAGATAGCACAATACTCCTAAGAAATGCTACGAATTTTCCATTCTCTCTCTTTTATTTTTCCTATGTAGAGAAGTCTTCCTATTCACTTCAGTGTGAGTTTTACCTGAGTACAGATTCTGTTCAAATCCAGGCCTGATGCTGCTCCACTCGTGTTTCCTGGGCAGATGTGACAAAAGTGTAAGAGAATGAGGTGCTCATGAAAAACATGAGTGGGTAGCAAAAACTCCTGATGCCACAGAGCAGGAGTTGATTTACAGGAATGATGGCAAGAATCTCACTCCTCACTCCTCTCAAACGATCTCAGGTAAGGTTTCAGAGGGGGGGTGCAGAGGGGTGTGAGTCTCTGATGACATATTTTCAAGTAATCTGTCACAATCAGGTGCTCAAAAAGTAGTTAATTTTTTTTCAGCTGAGGAAAGAGATGAGGAATTGCTGTAGCTGTTCTTTTGTTGGATGCCATTTTAAACGTTACCTCTAAATTTCTATTGTGTAACATATTCTTTTTATTAACTAAAACCAAAGTGGGTCATTTGGTTTGTAAGAGACATCATTATTTTGAGCTCTGTGCTAATTAGTTCATTTCCACTGATTATCATTAATACCTGTGGCTGTATGATTCAAATAGGCCAATAATACACACATAAAACTGAGAGAATGCAGATGAAAAAGTTAGAGTGACTAAAAAGATTAAACACAAGCTGCAAATACAGAGACATAAGAGACCTGGAAAAAAAAAAAAAAAGAAAAAAGTCATATTAAACATCAAATTTAAATCTGCTTTACAGAAGGATTAAATGCTCACTGTGGACTGTGAGAGAATCCATTTCTAATGGTGAATTTATATCAGTCCACAGGGAACCGTATCAAGGCAAGCTAACTAATGACTATCATTTTCACTTGATTTCATTAGTCTTTAAGTTATAGCATGAAGTACATTCCCTTCAGTGCACTGAAAGTTAGCGATTTACATACATTCGCTGTGAAGATTTTGCTTTGGCTAACATAAAAATGATTTGCTAGTTGAGAGTGTATTCTTTCTTATGCCTACCTAAGTCCACCTATTCAAAAATAAATTTTAACTTCTCATTTGATTAGTCACAACACATTTTAGAGGCATGTTATAATAAAATTAAAATTATGGTGTCAGCTTCTTTCTTTCAGGATTTGGTAAATACTCTCTGGTGGGCAGCCTCTAGTCTGTAACCAGTTTTCTTCAGTACAGTGTATGAATGTAACACACCTTTTTTCCTCTACAGTGTCCATATCCACTGTTATAGTAAAATATCAGTCAAGCTTCAACTTATAGACAACTGATTGCATGCATCTCTCTGAAAATGTCTGTGAAAGAAATTCTGAACGTTTGGTAAAGATAGGTAGTTTTTTGAAAAGAGCAAGAAGAACAAGCTGAAAGTAAATGGCTACCTGGGTGCCACTTGCTGATACTTTCTTTCTAGATTCCCCATCCAATTAAAAATAAAATCCCCTATCATCACCTCAGTTTTCCTTCTCTATTCTCTCTGCTCCTGTCACTGCCCACTCAGATAATGCAGTTACCAAACTAACTTCTCCTCACAGGCTTCTTCAGTTTTTTCTGCTTTTGTAGCTTTATTTAAAACCCCTCTCTTTTCTATGCTGCTCTTCATCTCCATCTGCACTTTCAATTTCCTCCCATGAGGTGTGTGACACATAAAGTACGTGCAAGCAGCACCGTGTCTGTATTTTGCAAAGAGCTCCATTCACATCACCATTCTTTACACTATCCTTTCCTCCCAAGCTTTTAGGTTCAGACCATGCACAGATATAGCACACAGACACTGCTAAGTAAATTACACTCTCTATTAGTGTTAATGGCAAAGCTAAAACCCTCTGTATACATGGCAATAATCTAATTAAACACTATTCTGGTTTTTTACTTCTTCTAAAGGGGCTACAGGGACTCTTGCAATACTGTGCTTAAGTAAGGAGGAATATCTGTATGCATCAGGTCTGTATTCATAAAAACTTCAGGGAACCCTGAACCTATAGCTATATTCAGAAACACAAAGGGATAAAATCAAAAGTAGAGTTTAAAAAGGAGGCTCTTAACCACACACTGATGGTTCAGCAAACTAACAGAAACCTTTGTCAAAAGTGGTGTGAAGGGGGAGTGAGGGGATAAGATCCTGTGTTTGTCCCATTTAAACATTTCCTGGAAATCCTGCCGACACAGGAAAGGTCCATGTAAAACACCTCTGATTAACATTTCTGGCATCAATTACATCTATCAACCAGATCCATCAAAACTTCAATGCTGCAAAGAGACACTAAGAGGTGGGCCCATGTGCCAAACATCTAACAGGATAAATTGGCAGGGTGGAAAAGGGAAGCAGAGGAATAGTTGCTCTTCCTGACTTGTACCCAGGGAACTGAAATACAGAAAGCTTAAACAACTTGTTCAAATGGCATAAGACAGAAGCAAGCTGCAAACTCAGATCTCCTGTTTCATAGCCTTTTGCCTCAGCCCACCAGATTTTTCCTTTCTCTTCTTGGTTTTCCTCCTATGTTTTGATTTTATGCTTCTTTTTATTAGTGGAACTACTAAAGGTTCAATTATTCCAGTAATGGAGCATGCATGAATAGAGAGCATGTAGAATGAAAGTTTTACTTGATTTTTTTAGGATGAATGCATCAATCTGAAATGGGCCTTTTTCCAGATCAGCTGCTGCTTCTCTCCACTCTATATAGCACTCCTCTGCTTCGATGCTCTTGATAAAGGATTGATGCTTCAGCAAAAATCTCTGAAGGTGAAAAAGTTTGTTTCAAGAACCTGGTGTGTTTGAGAATGTACCCTCTAACTGAAGATCTTACTCCAAAATGGGGAGTCCCTCTCACTGCACTTCTCTCTCCATCAGTAGTTAGGACTTCCAACTAACACTTCCAAGCTTTTACAAGAATGATGCAGATTTGTCTTGATTTCTGGACTGGATGGATCAAAAGATCAAAACTAGGTTGCCAATGTTAGAAAGACAAAAATTTATTGAAAATTTCTAGTACACAGCAAGCATAAATACATTCAGTTAAATTATACTAGACAACTCAACAACCATGAAGAAAGCATTGTTTTGTTCATTTGATGTTGTTTTCTGAGAGTACTGTGAGTCCAGCAGTCCCTTGTTTATTTAAATACTCAAATCTCATCATAGTGTGTCAGTAGAAGGTCTAACTTCTAAATCCCAGTGCACACACATGCTTTGGCCTTTATTGTGCTCCAGAGTTCAGCTGACAGTAGCTCTGTCTCATGCAAATGCCCCTTAGCAAATGATACTGGTTTCAAACACTGCACTTCCCTTTGAATTATATGATATACTACTGAGTGGTCTCCAGTTTGTTCTCTACCTCAGCAATTCAGTTTCAAAAATGTACTGGAATATTTTAGATATAAAAAAGAAGCCTCTGAAAACAAAGATTGCCAATATGTCATGCATGCTAAACAATTCTGAAAATTCTGACCTCAAACACAATATATTATTATTTGAGCACAGAGAAATCCATTATTTTAGCCTACTGTTATTTTGCCAGTCCTTCAAGTTAGATTTAAATGAACTCAAATCAGAGGAGTATGTGAAAAAGAAAACAGTTTCAGTGACTCTGCTCACAGAGTCTGCTCACAGACTGTTGATTGCTCTTTGAATTTCAACTTCGTCTATTAAGAAGAGAATTTGTGAGCAAGATATAAACTACCCTTCAAGGGAAAAACATAAGCAGAGTGGACAACAAGAAGGACTTCATGAAAAGATAGCTGAATGTTAACTGAAAGTATTTATCTTCTTCCAATATCCATGATTAGCTGAAGCTTTTTACATTTTTATTACATTTAATCATTTCTCTTTCTGCCTGTATGAAAGATCAGATTCAGGTTGAAACTCGAAATAGAAAATATTTTCCCCATTATCTGCAAATCAGTGCATTATTGAAAGTGGCAAGGTATGTGAATAAACACTGCCTGAAAGTGCCACTAGGGAGGATGACAAACTAGCAAACAAAGTTTTTTTACAACTTAGAAGTCAAAACAGAGATTGAGTTTCTGCAGTGCCTGGTTTTGTTTAGCTTGTTTTGTTTTTCCATGCAGAATCACAAGAAGAATTTAATTCATTTGGAAAGCGTGTTGAATGGCAGGCACAGCATGCTCTAAAGGCTTGAAAATGCTACCTATTTGTTTAAGCTGTGATTAACACTCTACCAAACTCAGGCTATCCAAATCTTGCTGATTAATTGAGCCTCATTTAATTTGCATATTGTATTTGCAATAAAACAGACTCTAAAATCTTACCGTAAAGTACATAATAATGATTAACACTCTCTGTGTGAGGCTGTGGTTCTTGGTAAGGTGATTCTGTAGCTAAAGGCCTGTAGCTCCTTTAGGCCAGGCTCAGTGAGGAAAGTTCCCCTTGCTGAGAAATTTCAGTAAATTTAGCAGATCTGATCTCAAGCCTTTTTCCCCATGAAACCTAAGGGTTTTCTCCTGGCATGTGTAGACTGATTCTGTTGGATTCCCTGGGATTCATCTGGTTGGGCCTCTTTGAAACCACATTTACCTTTTGAATATTCTATTCTTCTCCACCACTTAAAAACAGAGCAAAGCTTAGTGATACTACTTTTTTATTCCACGATTGGGTAAATAAAAAACTTTTATTTCTACAGCTTCATATACCTGAGATTTACATTCTGGAATTTATCAGAAGTTGTCAATCCTGAGAAACATGTTAAGCTTTAGCCTACATCTTCTTCTTAAACCCTGGAACTCATGGCAGGAGCTTTGTTAAAGTAACTTGACTCTCAAATTCATAGGCAAAAAGCTTACAGCAGGGCAGCCTAGAGAGAAATGTTGGGTGAGATTTCATGACTGTTGATGGGTAAGTGTTGTGCAGCTACTTGGAGCTTTGGGCTGGAGTTTTTTGGTGGAAAATATCCTTCCTATTCTCAGATAAAAACACTTTAAAAATTTTTGGTGAGTTGCCACAGTGTTCATATTAATGACATCCATGGCCCTTTGGCTGCTGTGACAATGCCGCAAAGTATACAAAATCAAGCAGTGCTTTATTCTACCAGACAGTAATAAGCATGTAATTATATTGTAATTAAAAAGTAATTATTCATTGGCAACTACTGAAGATGTCTTTAATGGTAATTCTGAGTGTGACTACCATGTAATTTGTAGAAAGAAATAAGTGTGCAATTACCCTGTTAGTAACACAATAATTACCAAATACATCCAAGCATCTTTCTGTTTTCTGACATGGAGCTACTGACACCTGCAAAGCATAAATTACATAGCAACTACACATGCAGCTTCCAGGTGATGTACAGTGGAATGAAAAGATGGCAGATATAATTTCAGAATTAGTGTCCAATTCATTAGCATAAAACTGCTGTAACAGACTAGTGATCAGTACTCAAACCTGAATGAATACCAAGCCACTGAAATCATTAGAAGCACAGTGGAATAAAAGAGTAATAAACATGTTGCAAATCAAATCCAAATTCACTCAAATGATAGATATAATAAAATACATTGCCACAAGTCTGGAATAAGAAGCTAACACATTGAATTGTTCCTACCCTACTCAAAAGAAAGAGGTTCTGCTGGTCCTATCACAGGTTCCTATCACAGATCACTTGTGAGCAACACATCTTTGCATGAGCCTTATATGTCAGTTTCTCACCTCCCTCTTATGTTATTGCTCCAGTGACACTTTCAAATAATGAACTTGTCAGAAAGTGGGCCCCAAGCAGAGGAACTTAGCAGGTGAGTGGGAAAACAGAAGCAAAAGCCCCAAGGCAAGAAGTGCCATAAACATTTCATAGAAAACACTGAATACATTATTTTGAAGCAAATGAAGTGTCATCTTTGTGACTGATGCAGGTTGCATTCATTCTTGTAAAACGCACCTTCATGCCCAGGTCTAAAAAAGCATATGTTTTATTCCATACCTTAGTTTTAGGCATGAGGCTTGAAACCAGATTGACTACTCAAGTGCTCAAAGCTTGAGATATGTTTAGGTAGACTGCCACGCACTTAGCATCTCAGTCTTGAAACTTCTGCATCTAAATCACAAATTACACCAGAAGATCTCTGTCAAAAATCACACTGAAGTACATTCGGAGTTAATTTTAAAAAGGCTTGACACCCAGAAATTAGTACAAACTCTAAGTAGTCAGAATTCTTGAATATCAGTCCAGTTTATACAACTGACTACAGTAAAGACCTGTGATTAAGGTTTATTTATTCTTAGTTCACGTAAAATAGCAATAGTCTTTGTTCTAAAAAAAAAAAAAAGACAAGAGAAATAGAGAAACATAGAACTGCAAAAGACCGCTCAAATCTCAAAGTCCAAATCCTAGAAAGGGCATCAATTTATTACAACTGATCCAGTATGATTCAAGACAACACGTTGTTGTGCTGGTAAAACACAAGTATTTCTCTCCATCTATGTTCCGTTTCCCTTCATTGGTTTGGGACACTAAAATTCAGTATCAAACACAAGTATTATTTAATCAGACCTTTTATTTCAGTTATTACTATAATTTTCCTTAGCATTTGCCATTGAGTTTTACATGCTTGCTGAGTTTCTTCAGCTGTGCCAGAATGCAGACCCTCAAAATTTACAGCAGTTCATTTAATGTTCTGTCATCCATCAAGATTTACAGCAACACTGTCCGGAGATGCCTGCATCCTATATAGTGAAACACAAGGCTATTGATTACAAAATAGGATGATGAAAGGGGAACCAGAGTGCCTTTCAAGAAAGTCGTGGAGGAAAATGTCAGTCATCTTAAAAGCACCTATTTGAAAGTGGACCACGATAAGCCCTCCCTTCCACATCACCAATAATTTGGAGGGATACAGATAATTAAAGGTTTCTCCAAGAGCTGTAGTGCAGCAATGCTGCTGTCTTTCTCTTCTCTGTCCACACTGGGGTGTTTTAGGGTGATTCATTGTTAATTGGCAAATGTCAGTATGCCCTGTAGCATATTTTGCTGAAAATATGCAACCATTTCAGTGACAGCCATTAATTTTTGTTCAGTCTTGTTTGCAAAATTGCTCTGAGAGTGGCATTCATCTCTTTTAATTTATCTGAGGATTCCTAAGGAACAATAGCTTGCATTCTAGCTGCTGGTACACTCTATTAGAAGGTTGAATTAGGTGTAAGGAAGGATGATGCTTGCGTCTGAAAGACTGGATTGCACTAGCACAGTACCTACATATACATACATGACATGTAAGTTCATGTAAATACATTTGCTCAGACATCTGCTGCTGATGTAAATAAAAAAAAACGAGAAGAAATGAAAAACAAACAAACAAACAAAAACAAAAACAAAAAAAACCCTAAAAAAAACCAACAAAAAAGACAACCAAAAAGCACACACAAAAATCCACCAGCTTAATGAACTGGCTTCCTGCCATTGTGTTACCAAAACAGCTAGAAAGACTCTAAAGTCATGGCATGGGCTTTTAATGACAATACAACTAGTGCCCAGTTCCTGTTGTTTTGTTTTATCACTGTTACAGTCCAGTGGTTGCATTTCAGCTCCAGTGCTTGTGGAGCTGGTGTGGAGGTAGCTGTTTCTGCAAACATCTAGGAAAAAACCAACTCTTTTGACACTAATGGATATCTCTGTAGCAGTGTAAACAGAGAGGTCAAAGGCTGATTGAGCATGAAAACTGAATGTTTGCAGAATATAGAAAAAGAGGATAATATCCTTTTTAGTTATTTATGAATATTCTATGAGAGCTCACTGGGTCTTTTTTTAAAATTAGTCAAAGCAATCATGAATACATGTAACTAGGTTTGCATGCAGGAAGTGTTTAGAGAATGTGATTATTCTGACTCACAGTGCTTGCGTGTTTTATTCAGGTTATTTAATAAAGGTCAAAGTATATTACTGTGCTTCCACTTGTAGAAGTTTCCTTTCAGAGCTTTTTTTGAGGAAAATCACTCCTCAGTTGCCTGCTTTTTTTGCCTGTTATAGAGGTAAACAGAAACCTTCATTCTCCATTGCTGTCACTTTCATATCTTTCATGTGTACCAGACTCACTCAAAAACATATTTCAAGAGGGAAACAATAAAGGTGCTTCATAATTCATGCACAGTAATTGGTGTCCTGCTGAAACCTGGAGTCTTACCTTGAATTCCTAATACATCTTTTGCTTTCCAGGACTTCACACAAGGGGTGTGGCAGGACCGTCTTTGCTGATAGAACTTTAACTCCAGATGTAGAATCATATTACTGGTTTATTCTCAAAACATTCATAAGTACATTATATATTTATACATAAAAGTTTCAGCCTAGTCAAGTGGGTAATACAGAGTTTCTCAGTCTGTTGTGGGCATTTCTTCAAGACTTTCTAGACAGTCTTCACCTCACTGTGTTACTAAAAGGTGTAGTAGAAATTTCAGAGGTAACCCAAACTGTGGGTTTGGAAAATTATTCCTGAAGGATACATCTGTATTTGTCATGATGTGAACTAGATACTAAACTGAGGAAAGCTGACTTTGTTTATTTCCAGAAATCATCCTAGTCAGGTACCTGTTGATTTCTGGATACCTCTTCTTTGCACTTCTATGGTATCCAGAAGGCAGATGAAGGATGAGTGAAGTGGGAAGCCAGGGACACACTGGGTATGGGAAGTGCTCATTGTATTCAAAAAGAGAATCCTGTATCCATGGCATAGACATAATACAGAAACTGGAGCATAGCTATCTTCCACATGGGTTGTATTACCTTCTGTTTGGTGGCTTTCCTACAGGGCACTCACCTTGCACCTGAGTGCTGGATTATCACCACTAACAGGAAAAAAAAAAAATAAAAAAAGGAAAAATGACCATTTTACAGGTGTCAGGTGCTCTGGTAGAAACAAGTAGTAATTAACACTGGCTGAAAATGTCCTGGGATGGGAGGAGGGGAACAACCACCAAAACAAGTTCCCCCTCTTTTCCTCACTTAGCCCAAAATTAGATGCAAGACTCATCAAGCCTGACTCAAACTTCTCCTTAAGTACCCGCAGTGTTATGCCTCTGGGATCAGCTCTGTTAGGAAGCCCAGGCACTGAGCCAATATGGGTCATCTTAAAAATGGCAGTGTGGTTTTTTTAATAAACCTCCTGTCAGTCTTGGAAATCAGACCTTACTCTTCCCAAGAGTGCTGTTTCTCAGGAAGGAAACTATAGAAGGGAGTCCTCACAGACCAAGGGAAGTTCATGGGGGTTGGCATGGGGGAGTGGAGAGGAGGTGTGGCAGCTCCAGAAAATTTAATAGCTTCAGGGGAGTGGTTACAATGAGTACAAAAGCCCACAGCAGACAGGCTGTAGTGTACAGAACTTGGCACTGTTTTTAGGATGAAACATCTATGGAAGACCTTCAAAAGACTAACATAAGAGGTCATTGTGATTGTTGCTGCTATTATTGTTGTTATTTTTATTGTTGTTAAATTAATCTAAGTGGTTAAAATAAAAGCAGGTCTAAATTTCTAATGAGCCTTTTTTGAATTTTATAAAAAGCTAACATTTTCACTCACACTTTTTTCCTCTCTTTTTCCTACATAAAATCTACTACCAAACACCATTATATCTGGAAGACAGAGAATACATCTGTGTCCTTACATATCCTAATAGGAAGATAAGCTACATCATACTCTACATTACTCAACTGTACATTTTCTCAAGTGTTAGTGTATAAATTTAACTATGAATGAGAAGCATCTGACCAGGTCTTTATCTGAAATGTGTCCACATGTACTTCAATACATTTTCAATTCTGTATGTGCCGCTTCATTATTTCTAGTATTCAGTGTCCATTTCTTATCCTTTACATTATCTCCCCAGAAAAATTGATAGAATTGGGTCACTATTGTACTTGTGTCATTCCCTGGGCTGCTGGACACCTGGGTTTTAAGGACACTTTAATATAACGAATGTAGCAAATTTTAATTGCTTTTTATGTCCAAATCCAGTATCTTCAAGATATTACCCAATATAACATCCACATTAGGCAGATGGGAGAAGTATTTAGAGCTCTCTTTTAGCTGATATTTACCAGCTGCTCCTGTGAAGCAGCGATGTAGAGTCTTTCAAAAGCTCAAATAGAGCTGCAGGGTCACATATCCGGCTATCACATAGGCAATCACATTCAACCTTGCCTCCATATCCTGCAGTCATAAATCCCACATAACACAGCAAAGCCTGACAACTTTGTGACATGATGAAGGACAGAGTTTGGTTTGGTTTTCTTCCTTTTTAGCTTGCATTAAGTGTCATGGAGAGCTTACCACAAAGTAGCTTTTTTAGTTATAGTTTATCACTTCAGAAGGGCAGTCTCATGGAAAAGGTTTAACTTTACCAAAATGCCAAGAAAATTAAGCAATTTCCAAGGTTATTTAAACCTTCATTACCTGTACTTGGGAATCTGTTAAATAAAATTAAGTCTATTCCTAACATTATTCAAATTCACTGAATTAGCTTTTAGTGACTTACTAACTTAAGAATATGATTATCATACAGAAGCAGTGAAAATAACTTTAGGCAAGTAATTGTTTCAGGAATGGGGAAAAATTTGGATTTGCACAAACCCATATAGAACTCTGGTTTTCTGGTCTTTAGTTTTGTATCTGTAAGTAGTTTAAATAATTGAGACAAGACAATTCATAGGTGTGTTTTCTTTTTCTTTTTTTTTATGCACCCATTTTTGGCATGCTTTTGTAGATGAAAGTTTTTTACTGGTGAAACATGTCACATTTCATTTACAGCTGGATCATCTGAATAAGCAATGCTTAGAAATGGAACTTCCCTTTCTTGTCCCATTCCATTTAAGATTAAATAAGATATCAATGCTGCAGTTCTAGAAACATTTTATATCAACAGAAGTAGGAATAACAGGTGTTCTTTTACTTTATCATGCTTTTTGAATGATGCAGGCAATGCAAACCCAAACATTATGAACAGATTCACTCAAAAGGAAAATAATGCTATCCTCAAGACCCAAGCTTTCAGAGACCTGAAAAATCTGCAATATCAGAAGGCCACAGTAAACACAGGCCTGTCATGCCCTTTCTGCTACAGAGCTGTTGCCAAAATGGCCTGTGTTGCAATTAAGGAAACAAAATGCTCAGGCTCGACCTAACACTGGTGACCTCTGGCATTCCCACCATTATATACTATGCCTAAATAATTTAAACACAAATAGTCAGTGTGCGTTCAAAGCACCAGCAGTTTATCAGCAGCACAGAGCAAACGCTCAGGATACCATCAACTCTACATTAATGCTCTCTCCCTCTTGTCCCAACAGTTTCACCTCTGCTCTTAATAACTGCAATAGGAAGTACTTGGGGAAAAAAACACAGGCTTCCATAGGGGCTGAAAGTGAAATTCATCTCAACCACATGACTCAAAAAATTTACATTACTGAAGACAGAATGACTTAAAAGGCATAGGAGAATGAGATTGCTGTCATTATTTACATATGGCTCCAAACTGATGAAAAGATTTCATCTGTCTTTGCTCTTTGTAGCAATCAGTGAGAGGTGGCCAGTGAATCTGACTCTCATATAACCAATTGCTATGGTCACTCAACAGCTAAGCTTGCCACCACCTTCTAATTACAGATCCACTTTACAGCCATATTCATACTGTGCCCAAGATCAAACAATCTCCATGAGATATCATGTGTAAAGGTTGATTCTTTGTGATACGGACATGATTAGGACTGTGAGTCTACAGAGGGTAGAAAGAGTGCTGTGAAGCTAAAGGACCCATAGTTTAATTTTGAGTGGAACATCAGTAGAGCATAAATGACATATTTGATTACAAGAGGATACAAAATAGAGAGGTGCATTGAGATGAAAACACAGAAGACTAAATTAGGCAAGAAGGGCTAATTTACACCTTCCTTGAGAGACGCAGGGTGTTAGCGAAAAGTAGAAAGAAGAAACCTGTGCTGTGACAGAGAGTGTCTAAATATTAGGGAAAACTAAGAAGCTGTTAATTCATTTCAGGCCATCTTCATCATGTGAGTTTTCAAAAAGTACTTTTTCTTTTTTTCTTTTTTAAAGAGAATTGGTAGAATAAAAGCTTGTTGGATGTAGCTGAAACACATCAGAAAGTTGATTGCTTTGGGAAAATGATAAGTTTTGTGGTTTTAATAAGCAGGGATACAAGTAATGGAGAGAGAAAACAGGTAATTTTCAAGGAGAAAAAAGTGTTAATACAACTTCATAGGAAAAAATGCATCTTATGAAGTAATAGAAGTAGATTCCTCCACATAAACCTCAGCACCATAGTTTTATGTTTTTGACAGCATTAGTCTGTTGCACCAGCTTATCAGGCTTTAGCTGCTCTGCTGGGACACTTAGATTTCAGCTTTGGTAAGAACAGCAAAACACATGAAAAAGCAACAAAGAAGAACAGTTAAATGTCTACCAAAGCAGGTCACACCTTATCTTCAAACTAGGAGTGGAGGTAAGAAAGTGTAAGAGATTAGTTCAAATGGGAAATCTGGAAAGCTGACATTGATGTTTAGTCACTATAGCAGCTCTTAAGTTGTTCCAAGGTCTTGTCATGCAGTGGTTCATTGCAATTTAAGACCCAATAAAGAGAAGAAGTAATCATTAACTTAAAATGTCCTGCCTCATCATGAATTATTTTTAATGAAAAAGGGCGAGAAGAATAAGGTATTTTGCAAAAATATTGCTCAGCAAACCACTTAAAAAAACTTTCCAGGGCCATCTCTTAAACCTGATGATCCCAGATGTCCCAGGACAATGATGAAATGCTCAAAAACAAGAACTGTAGGTTTCCTCCAGAAGAACTTATAAGGATTCCCTTGCTTCTATTCTGGTTGTTCTTTCTCTTGAAATCTTAATTCTAACAAATCTTACCTTGTATTGATCACCCTTGTGTTTACAGATCAATTAAAGTACTGTATATGGACATAGTTTTCAAAGAATAATATCCACTAGTTTTAACCACATGTAATGCAACTTCCAATATCATGCAACAATCAATAGTATATTGAAATCACTATTTTCTTCTCAGTTCTTGTCACTGGTAATATAGGTGAAGCCTCTCTAGACATCAGCTTTCCTTCAACTGGCAACAGGCTACTTAAAACAAAACTATTGCATGAAAAGTCTTCTGATTCAGATAAAAGAAGCATTTAATAGCTTACTCTGCCAATAGCAAAGATCTCTGGTGGAAAGGAATGAAAGAATGCAACAAAACAAAAGTTAGTTTTCATTGGCTTTTAAGCTGCTGAATGTAACAAGCCTCTATTACACTTTCATCAGCCATCAACATCTTGGCTCTGGGGTAAAAGAGCTTTGATAAAGACAGAATTCTCCTCGGTCACATAAAATGAGAAAAATACTAAGGAAAGTTTACTTCAAAGATAATCTGCTTGTGTTGAATTTTAACAAAACTGTCTTGTAATTTATCAGTGTTTTCCAGAGCTTCTATTCATCACAGTAAGGAGGTTGATAGCTTATCCATCAGTGGCTTCACAACAGATCATGAGCTATTGCTTGACAGCAGAAAGCATTTCAGAAGCATATGCTAAGATTCTAGCACAGTCTCCAGATACTTACTGCTGGCATCTCAGTCCACTGTGCTGGAAAATCTACTGTTGTGAAAGACAGTATGATAAATTTCAACTATTCTTGTGTCCTAATGGGAAGATACGGGGAGCTGCTGGATTTTCTAAAGCTGTGGAGCTGAATCTCTGTCTAATTCACTTCAGTATTCCACCTTTCTTTTTTGTCCCTGAACTTATAAGGAAGGGTAATACAAACATATAAAATTTGTGTAAATTAGCAACTTATATTAATATAGGGGATTTTTTTCTAAAATTTTTTCTAAAAAAAATGTAACTTGTTACAAACCAATGGCACAAAATAGAAGACTTCAATTCACAGATCCAAATTTGATCCATCTGATCAAGTAATCATGAACTGAGAGCTCTGTAATGTTTCTATGACAGCTATATCCCCAGGACAAGCTGGACATCACCAGTTCCATCTGGTGGAAGCAAAATTGGATGAACAAATGCTAATTTAGTTCTCACATGCAATGACACTAGAACAGACTAGGATGAAAACATTTTTAAAATTTAGCAAATGAAAAGCAAGATCAAAAATGCATTATTAGCTTCCAGGACTACCACAAGAAGTAGTCATCAGGTCTGTATTTTTCCAGAATTAGGCTTTTGTGAGAGTTCCTACTTATGCCTAGCATAAACAGAGGTGTGTGACCCAAATTTATGACATAATCTATACGCTTAATTTTTTTCTTATTCAGCACTGAAGCGAATTCATAGCTTTGGAATTTTCATGAGTTCATCTTATAATCTTTTTTGACATCATTCTGAATGAGGACTTCCTTTTAAATTCAACTCTCTGTATTAAGACAGAGATTCTGCATTGAAAAGTACCTCTGTTTAACATTCTGCTGTAAATAGATACGGTGACACACCATCTTACTTTAAAAAGAATCTATTGTAAAATTGTCCTTGTCAAACATTCTTTCACTTGACCCATCACCCAAAGAACAAATAAAACTTCCAAGAAGGACGTATTTGTTCCCTCTTCTTGAATTTGTTTGAGGGCTCTCAGCTTTGGGTTCATGATATTTTTAAGCACATGCTAAGCACTGCTTTCTGAGCAGACACCCGTTTCAAGGAGTTCCAAAGTGTGGGTTGAGACACCAAGGCAAGTAACAGCTCTTCAGTTCTCTCTGGATACACAGCCACATAAACACAGAGTCCAGCCTATAAATAACAAAGCAGAAATATAAGGTGCCTTTAAACAGCATATAAATCAATGCATTGTGTGCCAAACCTCCCTGGGTTGCATATTTGCCTAATGCAATATTAGCCATATAATCAGCCTCTTTTCATTATTTATTTTTTTCCCTGAGAGAGCCAAGATTTTCTTCTCTCAGCAAGCCTTATTAAATGTTCAGAGATTAACATAGCTATACCATGAAGTGATTTTCTCCTACAAAGTAATATTTTTTTTTCTGTAGCATACTATTAACATCAAACAAGAAAATGGTACCACAAGAAGCAGACATCTCATTCCATACATTTGTATTCCTTAGAGACATAAAACATACAACAGGCATGCCTTTCCTTTTACATATGTATAAATTCTCTCCACTAATCCTATGTTAATATTTAGAAAATACACTTTGGTCCAAAGGCAGCTGGACTCTTGATGATGGTAAACAAATTCATCCTGTTTCTGATTTCACTGCTACACTCCCTTGATAGTTTAAATGGATATAAAAAACATACTGTCTTTTTGAGAGTATCTCTTGGTCATCACTTGACCAAGGCAAAGCACCCTGACTAAACACCTTTGAATTATTAGTCTCCATCTTTCTCTCGATGGCTAAGGAAATTTACTAACAGATGTTAAAATCAGATGATTGCTGGTTGCTTTCATCTGTAATTAGAGCTGAACACAAAAGTTTGACATGATGTCTCAAGGTATGACAGGGTGCATGTTCCTCAGTTTGTCATGTTTGAGAGATTTTATCTAGTAGGGTCATCATAGAATCATTCTGGTAGGAAAAGACCTTTAAGATCATTGAGTTCAATCATTAATCTAACTCTACCAAGTCCATGTCCCTAAGAACAGCATCTACACATCTTTTAGAGACCTTCAGAGATGGTGGCTCTGTCACCTCCCTTGGAAGCCTGTTCCAGTGTCTGACAACCATTTTGGTGAAGAATTTTCTTCTAAAATCCAATCTAATCTTCCTCTGGCACAACTTGAGGCCTTTTTCTCTCATCTTATCACTATGGAGAAGAGACCAACCCCTGCCTCACTGCAACCTTCTTTCAGGTATTTGTTGTAGAAAGTGACAAGGTCTCTCTCTCAACCTCTCCTTCTCCGGATTAAACACCGGTTCCCTCAGGCATTCCTCATAAGAATTGTTCTCCAGGCCCTTCCCAGTTTAGTTGCTCTTCTCTGCACTGACCCCAGTACTTCAGTGTCCTTTTTGTTGTGGGGGGCCCAAAACTGAACACAGTATCCGAGGTGCAGCTTCACCAGTGCCGAGTACAGGGGGACAATCACTTTCCTAATCCTGCTGGCCACACTGTCTCTGATACAAGCCAGGATGCTGTTGGCCTTCTTGGCCACCTAAGCACACTGCTGGATCATACCCAGACAGCTGTCAATCAATACTCCCAGCTCCTTTTCCTCTGGGCAGCTTTCAAACCACTCTTCTCCAAGCCTGTAGCATTGCCTGGGGCTGTTTTGACCCAAGTGCAGGACTCAGCATTTGGCCTTGTTGAATCTCATACAGATGGCCTTGGCCCATCTGTCCAGCTGGTCCAGATCCCTCTGCAGAACCTTTCTACACCCAAGTAGATCAACATTCCCTCCCAGTTTGTTTTCATCTGCAAACTTACAGAGAGTGCACTAAATCCCCTCATCTAGATCATTGATAAAAACATAAAACAGAACTGGACCCAGTACTGAGCCCTGGAGAACACCATTTGTGACTGGTCAGCAGCTGGACTAACTCCATTCACTAACTCCATGTCTTCCAGCCAAGACATCCAGTTTTTTACCCAGTTAAATATCCAGGCCCAGTGTCCAGGTAAACAACATCCAGAGACTTTCACTTATCCACTCAAAGAAGATCAAGTTTGTCAAGCAGGATGCACCTTTCACAAATCCATGCTGAATCATCCTGATGACCTGGCTGTCCTGCACATACTGTGTAATGACACTTGAGATAATCTGCTCCATAGCCTTTCCTGGCACAATTGGCTGGACTAACAGACCTGTAGCTACCTGGATCTTCCTTTTTTGTCTTGTGTAGGGCAAGAAAAGTACTGTGTTTTGGTTTTTTTTTTGTTTTTTTTTTGTTGGTTTTTTTTGTTTTGTTTTTTGTTAGTCTTTTTTTTCTTACCTTCATAACTCTCTGAAGTTCCTCAGATTTAAGAGGTGATAAAACTTCCACTTGTAAGTTTAACATCAGTGTTGTGCTAAACAAGGAGTCCTAGCAGATTTTATAATCAGGTCAGGTAATCAGGTCAAGAAAAAGATAGATCCATACCCAGTATCTTCTAGACAACATACTCAGAGTCAATCAATAAAAAAGTATTTTGTCAAAGTCTCTTTTATTGTAATTGATACTGAGGCTTGGCAAATATGATGTGTTTATAGCATTTATTTCAGTATTCACTAGTTTTCTGGGAAAGGAAGAATTTCCTTTTAGACTCGTTTCTCACTGATGCAGAATAAACCATGAAAAGGAAAGAATGGTCTTCCTACCATCACAGGTACAGTCTACTGTATTTTCAATCTTCTTTAGCTTGCGTAGAGTGGAAATAATTGGTATAACTCATTAAGTTATGATACCAAGCTATCGAAACCCAAATCAACTCATCCATTAATGAATATGTTGAACCATCACTTCCATGCCCTTTCTCCTTTCCCACTACATCTAAAATTCTTTTGTGTTGAGGGAGAACATTAACTGTGTAAATATGTACTATTGTATAATATCCTTGCTTAACAAAAAGTTCTGCTGGAAGTGTTGCTGGGGAAAGGAATGAAAAACCCAGCCTTCAGTGATAACACCTCCCAGAAAAATTAAGTGTTGGAGTCAACAGATGATCTTCAGAACAAGATTAACAGCTTGACATGGCTTCACAGTGCTTGAGAACTGCAAGTGAATCTGACTGTATAGTCTCGTGTATTTGATTTTCATAGGAAGTTTTTGTCTCAAAAGGTGCTGTTTCTATTTCAGTATTTTACTGTATTACACAAACAAAAGCATCTCTCTAAGAAGCACCTTCAGATGCTTGGTTGTCCTTAGGAAGGCAGTCACATTTCCCACATAAATGAATCAGTACTTACATTAGGAATACATGTGAAGAAAAAGAAAGATAAACCTACTTCTGTCTGACGTGGAAGCTCAGGGCATAATGTTTAAAGATCTGAAATTTATTTTTATTTTTAATTGAACATGAACTTTCTAAGCGCCAGTTATTTCTCCAGATAGCTTCAAAATGTGACATCTCTATTGTGTAAGTTCTATCCAGTAATCCACAGATTTTCAATGGCTCTACTTTGAAGAGAGAGAGGGACGAGGGCCAGGAGAAGGAAATATGATTCATGTGAAATATCAAATCAAAATGAGACTGAAGACTTGAACCAAAATATTTTACAAGTGTACGGCATACACTTTAACAGCATTAAATATTTCTAAATCATACAGATGTGTCTGGAAATGGACTCTGAAGTATAAACCACCATATTATGAAGAGAGCACAATTATATTTAAACAATTCAACGTATGGTATAGGCAAAGCTGAATTTTTGTTTTTATAAACTCATCTTTCTAAACCCTGTGTTTAACAAAGACAAAGACTTGAGCAATTATTTCATATGCAAAAAACCCTGATAGCTATTAAGTAGAGCAAATATTTGATTTAAAAAAGAAAATGTTTTAAAATATTGCATTTATTTGCAAATGTTGTATATATTTACTTATCCTTGTTTATCTCCAGTATGACCAAATTTAAAACTGCCCACATTCAATTTAATTTCTTGTTTTGAATTCAGATAAGCAGTGTTATATCTTCCTAATGTGTTTATAGCTGCTGCTGCTTTGCTTAGCTGACATAATACAGTAACCAGCTCATAACAATCTCCCTACTGCAAAGGTATTGATGAGCTGAAGATGCTGGTGAAAATCTGGAAAGTTTTGGAGTTTTTTTTTTGCTTTCAAGCTATGTCAGACTTGGCAGTGCCAGGTAAACTACTGGGCTTTTTGATCTGAAAGGTCTCTGCCAACCAAAACAATTCTATGGTTATGTTAAACCAGGAAGGTCAAGGTACAGTAGCTTCTTTTTCCTGCCACATGCACTGATTTAACCTGAATTTTTTTTTCATGTTATACCTTATTTTACAGGTTCCAGTGTGAAGCTAAACTGATGGAAGTGCATCAGTGATGATCTACTTAAAATAGAAAACTTCTTGTCCTTTTTGCCTATTCATAATAGTTACAGTTTGTCATCCATCAGTATTTGTATCACCACAGCAGCAATGTAATTCAGGGTCTTGCCAGGCAAAGAAAGACAAAGTTTTACCTACAGGAATCTTGCTTCTTTCACAGAAAGGTTGACAGTGATTGAAGAAGAAAGAAGGCAAATTATCAGAGCAAACTATTTGCCAAAATAATAATAATAAAAAAATAATAACAGAATAAAAGCATTACAGCATGTCTGAAATATATAGTATATTGCTTATGCCATAATCAAACAAGAGCACTATAATCATACTTAAAATTAGCAGCATAGTATTTTCTGTCACTGAAGTTCAGTCAACAAAGTGAAAGCATCAATACCCTTACAAAGAAAATCAAACCAAAAAAAATCTGATATGTGGGAGAAATAAACTTCCTCACGTGCAACAGTATAGATGTACTTTCACATTCAGTGGCTTCATATACGGACAAGAATCTGAATCCCATACATCATTTAACTTTTTAATTCCTGTTTAGACCTCTCATAAATTTTTATAAGTGGAAATTTGATACCAAGAGGAAATCAGGCCATAGGCATGATAAGGTGAATTCCTTCTTCTTACTCCAGAAATCTTAGCATTTCAATTACTTCAAAGCAGTGTAAAGCCAAGATACATAAATGCAAGAGGGAGGTAAAGAGGAACAGAGCAGGTGAGTAAGACAAGCAAACAATGGACTAAAGAAGTTTTGGGTCAGGTGAGATAGTCTTTAAGTCAAATTAAGCAAAACATCTTCTAGAAGAGAGAATTATCCTCAGCTCAATTTGCACTTCCTAAAACATTATCAGAACTATATTTAATCCTAAAATGCTTAGGAACAGATAAATTGATACCTGCTCTCCTAAATTTCACATTTGTATTTAGTAACCCATCATTCTATACATGATGCTGAGACTGGCAATTGTTATCACACACCTGTGGAGATTTTTCTGCCAGCTAACAATGACTGAAGTAGGTACTGTTAACAGTATTGCTGTAATAGAAGACTTGAGAATGCAACTGTGGGGTAGACAATCACCTACCAATTATTTTTAGATAGATTTTTGCAAATTATTTCTCTTTATGCCTTCAGGAACCACCACTGGAAAACAAAATTCTGTGTTGCAGGATTGGATAGCAGATGGTTTCTGTTAGTATAATCAATACAATCAGTAAATTACATGCATTTTTATTTTTTCTGATAAGAAAGTATTGACAATTCCTCAAATAAGCCTTTTAAAAAGAACTTCTATTTAACCTTAATTCAGTTCACTTTTTCCTAATGACTTTATTGATTTCTTTGGTGGGGTTCTGGGGATGTGAATGGTTTTTAATTTTGTTTGGATTTAAAGGAAAAGATTCTGTGTAATATTTCTATGCTTAGTCAAAATTGGAAAAGTTTCCATGTCTGTTTCATGTCCTTTATACATTTGTGTCTTAACCTTACAATTAGAATTCTTCAGTACATTCCTTTCAAACCAGAGATAAAGCTGGTACTAACCTAGTTGCAAATCTATGCTCTGCAACAGATTTCTTGTTTTACCTGACACCTAAACATTTTCATAGATCTGGGTTGAATTGACTTCTCTCTTCAGCTCATAAAATTTAATACACATCAAATTAATTTCAATGTGTCAGAGAAGAAAGAGGAATTGCCCAGGGTAGTTCAATGATAGTTCTTCTCATCACAGGAAGAATGAGAGGAGTGTACTTAAAATTAATATTTAAATACTAACTACTGAAAAAATTTAAAACTAGTAAAGTTATATGCAGAATCACAGAATGTCACAGGTTGGAAGGGACCTCTGAAGGTCATTAAACCCAACTCCCCTGCCAGAGCAGGACCAAAACAAAAAGGAAAAAAATATTAAATATATTTCTATATATGCAAAATGTATATATTTATGTTACATGTAAATAAAGCACAAATTATTTTGACACCAAATGTATGGCATTGTCTCATGTTCCTCTAGTTTAATGAATATAGTCATATTCTGTAAGTGGAATTGTTACTAGACCGTATCAGAATACAGAAAACAAGTACACTGGCAGCCCAGAAAATTGGCTCCATAGGTTAAAGAAAAAGCCTTAGTTAGAAAGCAAGTGAAAGAAAGATCATGATAAATATACTAATATAAACTACAGTATAAAAAGAAACATTTCTAGTCCTTTTTCATGAAGTGGTCTGCTAGACCAGCAATGAAGCATACAGTGAAATAAGAGTGAGAACATTTTTTTAACAGTTGAAAGGAAATCCTCTATGTACACAAAATTCACCTTTAGAAGACTTTGCCATAAGGGTGACACTGAGGTGAATATCTAAAAGTGACCCAGCACAGAACTGAGAATTAATAGGACAATGAACATCCACACTTCAAGTTAACTAAGACTGACACAGCTACCTTGGTGATATTAATCGTAAGCCTTCCAAAAACTTGTCATCACCAATGTGGGTAGGATCAAAAATTAAAAATTAAAAAAATAAATATATAAATTTTCCCTCTAACAAGGTTATTGATAATTGATAATTGCAAGGTTCTCAGACTTGTCTGTAAAACACTTGATAGTGTTCACTTCATAATATGGACTGATTTGAACAAGTATAGTATGTCCAGCTTTGTTGTATTTGGAAGCAGGATTTGTATTTAATTTCAGACTGCAAACATTGTTATTTAATTGTTGATGAAACTCATGTTTTTTATTTCAAAACCCATTAGAAAATACGAAGTCCTTTTATCTACAGCTTTAATTATGACAAGCTTCTCATTAGAAAGATTTTATATGACATTCCTTTCTTCTCCATGAGTACTACATTCAGATTAAATGTCATTTTAAATTTATCTGTCTGAAGCGATTTAAGGTACATGTGTACAAAATATAGAGGAGGAACTTGTAAGGAGCTATGGAGGTACTATGTAAGGAATTTTATCTTTTTTTTTTTTTTTTTTCCTAAAATACACTCTTAATTAGGAGGGTTTGCATATGCGGGGTTTTTTTGTTGTTGTTTTGTTGGTTTGGGGGTTTGTTTGTTTGGGGGGGGGAGGATTATAAATAAAAAATACTTTTCTCACATGATTTTCCAGAAATTCAACATTATTGAAAAAGTATTCCTTTCTGTAATAGGTATTTTAAAAAACCCTTATTTAACAGTTATACTAATAGAGCTTAAGGTGAATAACATATGACTTTCTCTGTTTTGTTTAGATTAACCTCTATATTTAAGTAGTATAATGGATTCTGGCCACTCCTATTTGCAGCTTATCTGTAGCTGCATTTACTGACACTCTCTGGTCCCAAGTGATGATTGAACCTTTACCATTAAAACATAAAACCCCAATCTTAATAGTTGAATTAAAAAATACTGTTAGATATAAGTAGTAGGTTACATTTACTGGGGAAATCAAGTCATAGTCATATAAGAAAGGTCAGTATACCTTGCATTTCTCATGATTTAGGACGTTTCTGTGGCCTTTAAGAGCTCATGTCACTTCATTACGAACTGCAGCTGCGGATCTTGGAAAGTGTGGGATTCTGATAGTCCTTAGTTCCTGCAGAATGGCACTGGCCATCTTCTGATCAGTGCTGTAGCTCCTGTCTTTTTTTCCCTGTCTGCCTTTCACTACCAGTGAGGCAGCTGCTTCCTGTGTGCCTGAGGAAGAGAGGTATCTCTGCTTTGAGATGTCTGTGGAGCTTCTCTTCACAGCCAGGCTGGGTGACAGAGCAGCTTGAGGCAAAGGTCAGGAACTGAAGCATGGCTTGTCATTCTTTGGCAAGCTGGTCTCAAGACAAGGACAAGTTTCATTATTCTGGAAGCTTTTGTTGTTGAGGAAAAGTGGCATTTCACTCCTTACTAACTAGTTTTTCCTGAAAGTGGACAGCTTCATCACAGTACTCTCTGTGCTTTGAAGTTATCCCCACCCCAACCTACTCCTGTCTCCCCAAATACGTCATATTCCAAGAGATTCTTCAGGGATTGCTCTAATGGCTCTGCAATTCTTTGTGAAATGTTTTTAAATCAAACAGGATTTCTTTGGAAATTCTATAGCAAAAGAGAGAAAAGAATTAAATACCAGACAAAAATAGTCTTGTCTGGATGCATACTGTGGAAAACATTGCTAGGCAATGTGTATTATGGAAAACTCACCTACCAGGTGCTGAAATATTCAATTGGACATGAAGCATGTTATAAGCCATTCCTTTTCTCAGGATCTTGTCAAACCAGAATGACACTATCTGAAGGTAAAAAAACCACTCACACAGTATGTGTTCAAGACCACGTGTGATAACACATGTTTGGGGCTTTTGGAGTTCTTACAGCATTTTAGGGTTGCAAGTGGGATAGCCAATTTAATTAATTCCTTTGGAGCCTATCATTCATAAAGAAAAATGACATTGCTTTTCAAACAGCTGAGGTCTTGATTTATTTTTTTTTTTTAAGTCCACAAATGTACAGACATGAATACATTTCATTTTTATTGGCCTTCTGGTTTTCACTGTAGTGCTATTATAATGTAATTTGACAACAGACATTACTAGCATACCCAGGTCATCGTTCTTACCTTACAAGTTTTCCAAGCTAACATTAGCCAAGTGACTGGACAAAGTGTACATTGTAATTAATTACATAAACCTTTCAACTCCATATGAAGATTGTGAATCAGAGCGTCATTATTGTCACTTATGCTTAAATACCTTTCACTTTCAAACATTATAACAATGGACAGTCATTTTAATGACCCTGAAAAAATATCTATGATACAGAAATAGTTTAGAGATCCCATTTCCTTCCTTCCACGTCAGTCATAACAGTGGCAAGGTGCCTCCTCAGATCCCCACCCCTAATATAAAATGTATTGGATTTACATAAGTAGATTGCCAGAAAGGGAAAAAATGTCGTTTTGAGAATGCCCCACCATGTGCCAACCCTGACACATTGGTACCACACGCCTCTTTTCAAGGGATTATATCAGTCCATATTTTGCTACAGAAAATAGCTTACACATTTCTTGTAAACAGCATATTTTCAAACCAGAAGTGTTGTATATAGCTGGTTAACACATAATAAGAGTGGCAATTCCTAAATAAACAGCATATGAGTATTTACCCTCTACCCCAATCAGGAAACAAATAGGACTTGAGAAAACGTAGGTGCAGTTGATGAACCTAACACATGGGATTACAATCTGTGTCAATAATTGTAAAATCTATTACTATCCCACAACTTGTGGCAAACTTGCATCTTCATTTGCCTGTAATTTTGGTACAGAATCAAAATTGATTATGATTTATGACCATTTTTTGCAGACCTGCCTCTCCTTTTGCAAGGTACATTCTTCACTTTTTTCATATTCTTACATGAAAAAATGAACAACTGACAACTTTTGTACTATTGAAGAACATGTTTGGAAAATTGCATCAGAAAAGAAATTTCTTCAAATAAAACCTTACAAAATGTCAATTGCTCTCAATCTTTTCTTGGGAAGATAATAAGAAAAAAAATCACCTATAACAAAAAATATTCACCAAACCTATTATATTGTTGGACAGTATTAAAATATATGGTGATGTGAGCAGTTGCAGAACATCTAGAGCACAAACTGAGCAGCTCTCGTCCATCACTCAACAAAAGTTTACCAGAATGATGCCAACATATAACATCAATGTAAGGCACTAATACCTTAATACTTAAGGCCTTAATACCAAGGTGTTATCTCCACGTTGTTTATGTAAATTATATAAATTTACATTTATGTTTGGAAAAAACACTTTCCTGAGACAGATGAATGAATATCTGAATGAGTTAATGAGTTATACATACATTTACATCAAAATCCAAACTTTCTATCAAGTAGGCAGGGCATTCGAAACTGTGTTTTGACTTCCGTCTTCTTCAACGCAATACAAATTTTGGCTTGGCTCAGGAAAAAAATTGTTGTATTGAAATCTACAATAAAGTCTTGTTGGTCAGGTGGAAGAAATATTGGATGCTTTCAAATAGGAAAAAGTAATTTGTCCCCAGACAGCTCAATGTTTAACCAGGCCTTCCAATATCACTGTAATGATATCATGTCCTTTATATCATCACAGCTGTAACTCAGAGTATTTGTTTTCTGAACAGTCACATAAATGCTGAATACTGCCTTAAAAGTTTAGTCTCCAGACTCTCTGTTTCCTTCACTGGCAGATTCCCAGACTATTCCATACAGTATCTTGCAAAATGACATCTGGCCCAAAACAAAGTTCAGTTGTCCGTCTCTTCACCAGAGTTCATTAAACCATAGATTACTCACAATCATGCGAGTGTTTTAATAGTTAAGAATCAAGTCTCTAAAAGGTTCCCCCTATTTTTAGATATTACAAACTCCTATTACACAGTTTCAAAAGTATTAGCCTTATCAGCTGTTCTTTAATGGAAGCAGCACTTACACAATTATGTCCGCCTTCTACTAAAAGCTTGTAATCTATACAGCGAGGAAAAGAAAAAACAACCCTGAAATGCTTGCTTTTCTTTTCTGCCCAACATTCTTTGTTCAGTAAAATTGTGTTGTGCACTAAATGGCACCAATTACTACATGCCACTGAAAGGCCAGACTGCAAGCATTATTTTTTCAGCTTGCATTAAAATTTTAGCACAGGTACCTGAGCAAAACATAGGTTTGCAACTGTCACAACAGGTGAACTGCATGCAATGGTTTATATAAATAATAAAGATTAGTAAAATACGTGCCAAACTGTATAATGCTGTAGGGATAGTAAAATGCCTTCTAAAAGTATAGCACTTTGAGTGCTGTCAGCCTATTGACTGGTGTGAGATAATAACTACTTTTCCCAAAAGCTGAAAGTACTCATCTTCTCACAAGTCCCAGCTCTTGGTGAGATAAATGACAAACATCTGGATTAGGGAGCAAGTCTTTATTCCCTGAACACTTGAACATTAGTGGAGGGACTCCAGAAAATGGAGAAAGGGATGATGGTTTTTTGTTTTCTTTTCCCTACACAGAAAGGCACACAGTAGGCATTGCTGAAAGCAAGTCATGTTAAAATAATGAGGATGTCTGCCCTGCATAATGCTAAGTAGGAAACCCAGAAGAAATATTTCCAACATAGAAGATATCAGTCATATTGTAAAACTTTTATCAGTACTTTCTTCTGCCAATAACTTTTCCATGAGCATACAGCATATTGTTTCCTTGTAAAAATCACAAGCATTTCTTTTTAAAAACACAAGAATAATTTCTCTTTAAAAGCAAATCACTAGATCTGAGGAGATAAATTATCTTAGTTTGTCTTAAAATTCATTTAAGAGAGAGGAGCTACATTTGCTCAGTAGGTCTGCTTCTGGTCCTGTTCCTCTCCATTTGCTTCTCTTACACAGACACTTTAAGCTGTAGCCCCTCATTTTTATGGTTGTGGCTTTGTGCAAGCAGGAGAAAGGAGCAGACTGAAGCAGCACATAGAGAGCTATGAAACACAGGCCTTTTACCATGGATCAGGTGGCTTCAGAGGATCAATGAGAGAAGAGCAACACCTATGACACTTAATTGCCTGGAGCACAGATAGTGGGTTGTGAAAAACATTCCCTTTACATTGGCCCAGCTTCTCTGGAACAACCATATCATCAGCCTAAAGCCAGTAAAATAGCTGAGACAACCCACAGGTCTGAGCTGTGCCTTTTCTTATTATTGCCCCTATTCAGTCTAAAACTGCTCTCAGTTGAGTATGGGAGAATGTGTAGAAAGCCAAGTCTCATGAAGGCAAACCAGTAGAGCTTCAAAAAGCTGGCAATACTCTCACTTTGTTTGAGTTTAGCACTGAACCGGGGATTTTTCAAACCATCTGTGACTCATCTCTGCAGTCACCTAGTTTCAAAGTGCTCCCTTCTCTGTTTTTACCAGCCTTACCTGAGCACCACACAGATGTGAAGCAGAAGTGGGCTACTCAAAGCTGTCAAAGTGCTGCCACCTGTTTCTATGCTGTGCAACCATACCTCCCAGAACAGATCAGTCAGTAAATTTCTGATCCCTCCTTACAGCAGAAATACAATAATGGGACTTCCATCAGAGAAAAGTACCAGAAATTATTAAAAAAATAATAACAAATTATTGTCACAATTACCTTTAAAATTTTGTAATGCACTAACTTAACAGCATGATCAGTTACTTGTTTTCTATAATATGTATGTATTTGTGTATAGGCACACAGTCCTAATTTCAGAGGAAAAGCTGACATAAGTTAATATCCTAATGTTGAAAGTGTCATTCTTGGAGACTAATAACACCTTTCACCATTAAGGAAAGCAATAACATATCAACTGATTAGCATAAATGCACAACTGTGTTGTCTCTTAAGAGCTATTATCATGCTTTGTAAATGTAGTTGTTTAAGTTGTTAAATTTATTAATTCTTCTGATTATTTTTTTTTAATATATAAATCTTGGCACCTCTACCATATGCTATGATTCCCAGTACACAGAAAAGCCCTGAGCAAATATAAAATGAACTTTAAAAAAATATATGAATCTAGGGAAAAAAAAATACAGCAACCCAGAAATGCAATTAGTGTTGGCAACAGTCTCAAACAAACTTTGGATTGGGAAATTTACAGAATTTAATCCAGTGAGATTTTGTTATGCCTTGATACAAACTACATAAAGCAAATAGCAAATTAGTCTCTTCAATCTTTCAATTCTAAAATTAAATAGTGCCCTATTTCAGTATAGAATGACACACACACAAAAAAAAAAAAAGTGTATTGATGTTCATAAGTCTATTCCCCTTCTATTAAAATGAATACATAATCAGACCACTACCAATAGAATTCAAATGTGCTAATCACCTGAATTCAAGAGATCCTTTCCCATGAAAAGGCAAAGAAGCCTTGGAACAAGTAATTTCTCTGACTTAAATAGAACCATTTGAATAACTGAGAATCTCCCAACTGGGCTAGAGCTTTCTCAGCTCTACATTGTAAATTATGAAAAGATATACTGTACTGTATCTGTGCCATTAGGTGTAGTTCAGCTGTTGAAAATTGTACTGTTGGTAGCTCTTTTATCATCCAGTGAGAATATATCTAAGATAATGAAATTGTACATTACCCTTTGAGATTTACAAATCTGACACCACATACAATGTCAGCTCTCCCTTCTTTAAATTAATATATAGAGAGGCGTCTCTATTTGCCAAAAATCTTTTCTCTCAGGTCTCCATAATTTTAGAGGTCATTTAATGAAAGGAGTGATGATTTGATAGAGACCTCCTCCCATTGTAACTAATCTAATAAGTATCTAACATTTTAGGTAGTACTGTGCTATCTGTATTACTACTCAATGAGGCTGCCACTTATTCAGAAGACAAAAAGCACACTGGCAGGGAAGCAGCAGTTTGGCTTAACTTCACATATGTGCCTGTTGGAGAATTTCAAACCACTTTTCATATCTTTAGTGAGATCATTCATTTAGGACAAACAGCCTGGGCTTGGAAACTGAATCTCAGAGTACCTGTTTTCTGATGCTCCAGGGAGTACTAATTTGTGCCTTCTAAATTATACAAAGTATCTTTCAAGCAGTAAATAGTTAAAAGGAAGGGAAGGTCAGTAGTGTTTGAAGGAATGCACTGATGAAGATTTTTCAGCTGATATTTTAATTGGTCTCCTTTGATGTGTTCAAAAGGCATGATTTTTTTTTTCTAAATAATATATAGACCCTCTTTAATTCCCTCTGACCGATCAACTAAATCAAGTTCAAATTTTGTGTATTCACTTGGAAAGCTCCTCATAGCTCTGTCCTATAGTGCTAACTTATTTATTCCCTCTCTCCTCTCCTCTCCTCTCCTCTCCTCTCCTCTCCTCTCCTCTCCTCTCCTCTCCTCTCCTCTCCTCTCCTCTCCTCTCCTCTCCTCTCCTCTCCTCTCCTCTCCTCTCCTCTCCTCTCCTCTCCTCTCCTCTCCTCTCCTCTCCTCCTCTTTTGGACCATCAAGGTGCTGGTTTTGTTTCTTTTTCCCAATCTTTTCCATGACCAGCACTTCATCATTTTTCAGTTTGCAGAACAGTATTTTCTCCATTATCAAAGATGTTTTGCCCAGCAGACTAATCCTACCTATTGTTCCCACTGCTTACACAAACCCTTTGTCAAGGCTTCATCTTATTTGCAGTGATAAGGGGCAATTTTTTTTAATAACAGGAGGATGAAAGAAACAGGTTAGCAGCTGTGTCCAGATCGCAGCTCTGCAAATCCACTTGTACGGGTTACAACAGAAGACTGGAGGGTTTTAGCCAGTGGTTTGAATCACAGCTCATGACTCTGGGATTTTCTAAGGAGTTTTGAAGAAGAGGATATGCAACTTTTTCTGGAAGACATTCACAGGCACCTCCATGTGGGGATCAGTCCTAGGACAGAGTGAATTTTATTCTGACTCACAGCTGTCATCCACTTTAAATAGCTTATTGAGCCCTGGGCAACGACCCAGAACTCTGCAGGTCTGCTACTGCAGAGATTAATGACTGAACCCTCTTCCCTGGAAACTTCAAAGAGCTTTGTCTTGAAATTTCTGATATTCAGAGTTTTTAAGGGGCTATTGGTTGAATAAGGACAATGAGTTCTGTCCTTCAACCTGGTTTATAGATGCAGGTCTCTTTTCAGTAGGTTACAAATTAAATTCCCCAACACACACAGACTATTCAGTAATTCATCACAGCTTTTTAATCATAACTCACAGTATGTGAATAGTTCTCCACGGGAATTAAGAATTTTCAGAAAACAAAGTAGAGATACAGTTCATTCTATCTTTGAGCAAAGGCTGGACATGACAGCCTCTTGAAAATCTTTTTCAAATATTCTTAAAATATTTCCTTATTTTTTGTCAGGTATATTTTTTGAATACATTACTTCAAAGACTACGGTTTCCCCGTAGTAAAAATATTCATCAGGCTGCTTCTTTTCAAACTGGAAGATGCTACCCAATTATCACACTCATCAGGAGACCTAACCAAAGGTTTGAAGCCTGTAATAAAGGTAATCTGCAAGACAAGCCCTCACATATACACCACTCACTGTAGATGACTTCTACTGTGAGCCACTTCTATTTCTTTTGATATGAAACTTCCCTGGGAGACAAAATAACAGGTATGCCTACTTACATGCTGATTGTCTGCATCAGTTCACTGAAACCTGTGGGAGATGTGCAGCTCAACAAAATTGCTTACAACAAACACCTTGTTAAAGATGTCTGCAGAACTTCCCCCTTATTTCTCACCCACTTCCCCACACTCTACCCTCTGGTACGTAAGGGGAGCCCCCAGATTACAGGGAAGGAGGCTGCGGAGGATTTAAGAAAATCCAGGATGCTAAAGCTCTGAATTTGTAAAATGTCTGCCCCTGAAGCTTCAATGCAGGCACCAGCCAGCACATACTCAGAATCCACCCACAGTTATTATTATCAGTTCTCAAAATGAAAGGGACCTGGAGATGACCCTCTCTAGGTAGACAGCAGAATGAATATCAGAGAAGAGGAAATAAAGCATAACTCCAAGAAATGCCCAGTGGTTGTGACAGCCTTCCCTGTGGCTGGGGACTGAGTTATTTATTCCCAACCTTGTTTGAAAAAACATAAGCTTTTACATTGTTCTTTTCCCACAATTAGAGAGGGGAAGGAAAACATTCTATTATCCATACTAGCCTGATATAATTTAGTCAAATCAAGTCATTCCAGATGGTTTGGTATTGAGGGGAGGATTGCGGGTTTGTTTAAAGAAGGGAATGAGTTCTCAGCATCTATTATTTACTCTGTACTCTATTTACATTGATATGCACAAATTATTACATGAAAATCTTATACCTGCAGTGCTGAAGATCTTTTGCCTGGGATGTTCGAAAAATAAACCTAAATAGCTTTTGCTCTTATTAATCTTAAAACACAAATTGCCTAAAACATTCCATGTTTGCTGTAAGATAATGTTGTGTAAAGATTATTTAAAATGACATAGGCACTCTTTCCTGGGGACCTCCTGATGGCTCATGACATTTCAACCTCCTAATGTACAAGGCCAGTTTGTTTTGTTTGTGCAATTAGTCATGTTCCTTAGCAATACAAAAAAGTGCTTTTTACACTAAACTCAAGGGAATAAAAATATGCAGAATTCATGAGGTACAAAATACATAAAAATTCATTTCCTGAGTAGCAGCACTGCAACATTGTATAGCAAAAACTATTACTTTTTTCATTGTGTTGGTAATAAAGAACTCAAGCAACCATGCCCTTCAGGGCTGGGCTCCTCACCACTTCACTTGAACTCAGCCTCAGCATTCAGCCATGGCATGTGAAGTTAATTACTCTGGGCACTGGGGCTCTGAACAGAAGAATGACCCCATTTGCAGCTCCGTGTACTATGTACCACGCTACAGTGAATTCTTTCAGTACCTACACATCGCGCACACAGTGGCTCTGAATGGAGTAATAATTCTGCACTCCGGAGGAAAGCTCGACTGTCATCTCATTTTTGCAGGGACACTTGTCTTCCCAGGTAACCATTTAATGGGGGCTGACATCAGTCCACATTCGGTCACTGTCGCCCTGTCAGCTCAAATAGCATGAAAATCCAAGGGTGATAACTTTCAAGAACTGTCATGCAAGAGGGCAGGCTTGAAACAATTTCTGAGTGTGGATCTGACGATCTCGAGGCCTTTCTACCAGCTTTCATGATAAGAACATCAGAATTATGTAGATTCAAAAATCTGCAGCTGTAAATGACTCCTCATCTAGAGAACCAAACACTGTCTGCAGGAGAGCTGGTTTACATAATTTGGCAAGATGGCTGACTCACAGAGGAGCTGAATATTATCATAGAAACTGCATGTCTGGAGAAAAAATATAGTAATTACAAAATAAAAAAAACCTGTTAGATATTTTTGCTTGCTAAACACCTAACTGGTCTCGGTTACTGCTGGTGGGAGACGTTTCAGCAGCTTCAAAAAATACATGAAAAATACCCTGACCATCTATGACTGAAAATTCCCTGCATGTGCTGAGGTGACTGGCTTTACCTGACATAATCAAAAACTATGTCAGATGGTGTGATGTACGTCTGGTTAATAGTAATCTGGAACAAGAATAAAGTAATTGATGAAAAATCTATGCCTGGTAATAATCAGTTGCAAATCTGACTCAAAAATAGAGGCATTTAGTTCCTTTACCAGGATTTGTGCCATATTATTTGCCAATATCATGATTCAGCCTACCTTGAAGTGAAGTCCTTATCAACCAGTATTTCATACAGTAGTTGTAAGAACTAAATAGTCACTTTAAGGCAGAAGATGGGAATTGGGCAGCTATTTCTTGAGATATTGTTTTATTTTATATCAATATAAGGAAATAATTTTGCAGATTGTTTTTCACTCCAATCCTTCTTTCTTGGTTTGTTGTTTTGGGTTTCTTTGCTTCGTGTTGATTCCTTAGTTGGTTTATTCACTCAGTCACTAATTTAAATGGATTTACTAGAAATAGGGTATTTTGCAGCTTCTAATTTTAATTTATCAAATGTAAACTTTGCAGAATTGTATAGAGGGAACAGAGCGCAGAGGAACTATGAATCTCCTTCTGAATACTGTCTGATTTCTATATAGGATATGAAAATAAATTATAGATTCAGTTTTTAATTTATAAGGTCATTAGCATGGCTAGTATTTGCTAATATTCACTTGCCAGTAGTCATACATAGAGCTTTGCTAACATGGTACCCAGCTCTGAGAAAAGCAATGGCGTTTGACTTGTTCTAGATTTAAAATACACTTGCTCTCTTACTGATACATATGGATGTGCAGGGATGGGTTTCTTTCAGAGATAAGTTCAGAGAATCTAAAAGAAAGATCATTAAATATGATTCAGGACCTGCTCCTGCTTTTGTAGTGTCCATATCAAGTAACTGTCTATGACAAGGACTTTCTTGATATCATTCAGATACCATGTGCTCAATAGTGGAAGAGAAGTAGATTGTTTCATTGACACTGAAGAACATTTCTTTTCTGGTTGTTAACTCAGTAATATCACCATTTATTTCTATCAGAATTTTCCAGGGCCCATGAAGCAGCAATCATTTTTCTCTTAAAGAGAATATGCGTGTTATTATCAGCAGAAATTTTGCCTGAAACTTTCAAATTTCTAAAAATCATGTCCCAGATCTCTTGAAGTATCAACAGTGCTGGGGCTGCTCTTGTTTGACATTTTTTATTGATGATTTGGAGGAAGGGATAGAATACACCCTTAGTAAATTTACAGACAGCACTGAGTTGGGTGGGAGTTTTGATCTGCTAGAGGGGAGGGAGGCTCTGCAATGGGATCTAGACAGGCTTGGTGGATGGGCCGAGGCCAATTGCATGAGTTTCAATAAGGCTAAATATCAAGTCCTGCACTTTGGCCACAACAACCCCCAGCAGCACTACAGGCTAGGAGAGGAGTGTCTGGAGAGCTGCCCAGTAGAAACCTGGGGGTGCTGATTAACAGCTGATTGATCAGTGTGCTCAGGTAGACAAGAAGGCCAACACCATCCTATCTGCACCAAGAATAGTGTGTCCAGCAGGATCAGGGAGGTGATCCTGCCCCTATACATAATCTCAGTGAGGCTGCACCTCGAGTACTGTGTACGGTTTGGGGCACCACAGTATAAGGACATCAAGGTGATGGAGAAGGTGCAGAGAAGGGCAACCAAGTTTATTTGGGATCTGGAGAACAGATTTGATGAGGAGAGGCTGAGGGAACTGGGGCTGTTCAGCTTGGAGAAGAGGAGGCTGAGGGGAGACCTCGTTTCCCTCTACAACTACTTGAAAGGAGGTTGCAGTGAAACAGATGTTGGCCTCTTCTCCCTGGTGACTAGTGACAGTACTAAAGGAAATGAGGTCAAGCTCTGTCAAGGGAGGTTCAGGTTGGACATTAGAAAAAATTTCTTCACAGAAAGAATGGTTAAACATTGGAACAGGCTCTCCAGGGAAGTGGGCATCTTCAAAAGACGGGTAGATGAGATGCTACAATGGATGGTTTAGTGGTTAGGGGTTGTAGGGAGGACAGTTGGGATTTACGATCTTGGAGGTCTTTTCCAGCCTTGATTATTCTATGATTTTATCAGGGACAGAATCCTCTACTTCCTTTCTTTTGTTCATTCCTTTGTTCCTTTATTCTCAAGCTCTGAGTCATTTTTATTTCTCAGTGCAAAGTCTGAAGCTTAAAAATAGTCGTGAAGATCACACTTTGAGAAAGTTAGAGTAGGTGACATCTAGAATGGTTTTACTTAAATTAATGGTCTAATGTGTAGAACTTTCATGTGACCCAGACAGAAATGTAAAAAGCAAATTTTTCCTGACATGTTCTGTGAAGTCACTAGATGGTTTGTAAGGGGCTAATGAGACTTTTGAAACACATGTTCTTCCATAAATTATCATAGAATCATAGAATATTAGGGGTTGGAAGGGACCTCTAGATATCTGGGAGGGCTACAACCACTAGTTAAGGTGGCCTCCAAAGCCAAGAAGGCGGCTGCACCCTACTCACATGCTCTGCTCGTGTGATCTGCTGTGCCACCCTCCCCTGAGGCCCCACTCTCTGTGTGCCCAGATTCTTCCTGTCCCATCTCTCTCTGTCTCTCACTTTCCCTGAATCCTTGTTGCTGGATGCCACAGTTTGGCTGCCTCAGCAGAGTCCCACTCTGTGATCAGCCATGGTTCCCTCATCTTTGGTGACTAAGTCCAACCCCTCTGCCAAATCAGCCTCTGCCAAATCAGGATAACCTTAGGGCAGGCCACACAGGAACACGTCCAGGCAGGTTTGGAAAGTCTTCAGAGGAGACTCCACAGCCTCTCTGGGCAGCCTGTTCCAGTGCTCCATCAGCCTCACAGTAAAGAAGCTTCTCCTCAGGTTGAAGTGGAATTTCCTATGTTCTAGCTTAAACTCATTATGCCCTGTTCTATTATTACTGGGCACCACTGAAAAAAATTGGCCTTATCCTCTTGATGTACCCCTCAGATATTTATAGACATTAATAAGATGTCTCAGCCTCCTTTCTCAAGGCTATACAGCTCCAGTTCTCTCAATCTTTCTTCATAGGAGAGATGTTCAAGTCCCTTAGTCATCCTTGTAGCTCTCCGTGTGACTCTCGCCAGTAGATCCCTGTCTCTCTTGAACAGGAGAGCCCAAAACTGGATACAGTATGCCAGGTGACTGAGGCACCTGGCTGCTGGCAGATGCAACACCTCTGGGGACAGCATGGAGGGGGACAGTGTCAGAGCTGCATGACGTGAAGACCCTGGTTCACCCATCACAGCCCCGTCACATTTTGGTGGCCATCTGTTCAGTGGACACCACACCACGTACCTACCCTCTCCAAGTCCCCCTTTTCCACAGAAAGGCTCATTTTGGAGGAAGGGGGTGTGATCAGGGCATGTTTAGCCCCCAGAATCATATGGTCTGCCACTTGCTTTAACTCCTCATGGAGAAGAGGAACCTGTAGAAGGCCTCTTTGTCAGCCCTGGTCTCAGCCTGCTGGCATGGTGCTACAAGAGAGAACAAAGAGGGAGCATGGCAGGGGGCATCCCTCAAAAACTCCCAGCCCTCCTTCATAGGCTGAACTTGATGATCTCAGAGGTCCTTTCCTCCTCAATGACTGTGATTCCATTCCAGTGCTGCAGGGCAGCTGCACTCACCTCAGAGCCTCACAGAACTGGCAGATGCAGTCTCGCTCATTCCCATGGAGCAAGTGGAAGTTCTGGGGGCAATATCGGGTCAGGTATCCCCTGGTGAAATACCTCGCAGAAGGTGGTCATCTCCCAAGCCTCCAGCATCCATGAAAAACTCAAAGCTGGTGAGGTGTTGCTGGGACCTCAGATCCATCAACTGCACAGGGATGCAAGGGAGGAGCTCTCTGAGTGTGGGGATGGATGTCGGTGTGGTCAAAGCCCATCCTGATCCTCCAGCACCCATGGCAAACATGGCATTGAGTAGGGTGTGGTTGTGCAGGGGAAATGCTCAGTCACTTCCCTGCCAGGAATCAGCATCTGTTCCCAGGGCTGTGCAGAGCTTGTGGGTCCCATGGGAACCACAGGAGCTGCAAGGCACAAATCTCCAGGGCCTGAGGGGGCAAGAGGACCCACTACCACCAAAGCACCCAAGATATGGGACACCAGCCCCAGTGCTGTGCTGACCCACCCTGTTCCCTACCTCCTGTCAGCTGGGAATGAGCTGCCAGTGCAGACCCTCCACTGTGCCCAGCTGGGCATCCCAGGGAACCTCCATCCCTGCCCAGAGGAGATCAAGGCTCTGTCTCCTCACTGGGGCTGCAGGGATGGGACCACCAGTGTTCACCAGTTCTCCTCCGTGTTCCCCTTTCCTGCCCAGAACAGAACAGCTGCTGCTCCGTGAGGTCCACAACAGCCTCATCATCCAACTCTCAGGTGGCATCCCTGTGGGAGTTGGGGAGCATTCAGCCCCAGGAAGGTAGGAGGGGAGTCACCCATAAAAGATGCTGGATGGGGAGGGAGAGAGGCAAAGGGGAGCAAAATGACTGCTTGGGGATTTTTATTCCCAGCTGCAATATCTCTGTCCAGAATTGGCTCTCATTCCAGCAGATGGGGCAGCAGAAGTGCCTGAGAACAGTGTCATTTGGCACATCAGTGTTAAAAGAACCAAAATATACAGTAAGGGGTTTAGTCCCATTTTTTTAGGTTTTTTAGTTTGGTTTGGGTTTTTTACTCCAAAGTATAAAACTCCTGTCATTTCTTTACCACTCCTCTTAGGAACTGTTAAAGGGGCCAGATTACAAAGATTCAAATGTAGGGGTTAGGGGGTTAGATTAGAGGTTGACCTGTTTGAAAGCAGCTCTGCAGAATAAGACCTGAGAGTCATGGGTGGAGAGGAGGCTCACCATGAGCCAACAGCTTGCCCTTGTAGCCAAAAGTGCCAATGCCATCCTGGAGTGCATAAAGAAGAGTGTGGCCAATAGGTTAAGGGAAGTTATCCTCCCCCACTATTCTGCCCTGGTGATGCCTCACATGGAGTACTGTGTACAGTTTTGGGCTCCCCAGTTCAAAAAGGACAAGGAACTACTGGAGAGAATCCAGCACAGGGTTGCTAAGGTGTTTAAGGGACTGAAGCATCTGTCCTATGAGGAAAGGCTGAGAGAGCTTGGGCTGTTTAGCTCAGAGAAAAGGAGGCTGAGGGGGATATCATCAATGTTTACAAATATCCAAATGGAAGTTGTCAGAAGGGTGGGGCCAGACTCCTTTCTGTGGTGTTCAGCAACAAAACAAAGGGTAATTTGAAACACAGGAGAATATATGAAACCAGATTATATGAAAATACATATTACTCTGAAGGGTACAGAGAACTGGAATAAATTGCCCAGAGAGGTTGTGGAGTCTCCATCCCTGGGGACATGTAATCTGCTTTAGCTGGGGGGTGGTAGGGGGTGGTGATGGTGGATTAGATGATCTCCAGAGGTCCCTTCCAACTCCTAACATTCTGTGATTCTGTGTGATTCTGTGAAATTAATCTCTGTAAAATTATGTCCTGCTTAGGCATAAACTGTTACAGTCAGTGTTGATCTCAAGAAGAATGCTTTTGAAATAAGCAGAGATAAATGATAATATTTCTTCTTTCACATGGATAACTAAAATATTAAAGATGGAGAATAAAGAATTTAGAATGTAAAATACTGCTATGAGAATTTTTAAGATTAATTTAAACTTCTGAATACACTCTGGAAAGTTTTCTGTCTTTGCACATTTCCAAATCTGCCAGACAGTTGTCTGAATAATCATCAATAATATTGAACTAGTTACATCAGCTGACTGATTCTAGCTTTCCCTATTTCTGTTGAAAATTGACCTTTTTTTTAAAATGTATTTCAAACTGTCCTAGTTTACTTGTAATAAGCCATTTTTTTCTTATTAAATCAAAACTGATCACATAAAAAAGTATCATAGTCTTCCAAGCATAAACCATAATGCTCATTCATTAATAATATTTTCATCGTTACAAAAGGATTTTAATGCTCCACTAATATATGTAATATCTCGGTGTCCTTAGAATATGTTTAGGATATTTAAACTAATGAATTTGCTGTGAAAATTTTCAGGGAAAAGTCATCTCATGGGATCTAATTACAAAGAAAACTGTCCTAAATACATTGAGAAAAATGTTTGAAAACTATTCAATAACTTTCAGAATTAAATTCAGGTTATGTCACTCTTTGTGTGACAAGCTGTCTGGATCCTGAACTCTGCAGAGTTTTGAAAAATTGAAAGGTTAACCTTAAAGAAAACATACATAGAAGCTTCCCAGATTACAGGAGAAAATCAACTGACATCTCTCCATCATTTCACAGAGCAAATACTGAATCCAAATGTAAAGACAAATTTACAGGTTTAAGCAGCAGATGACTTCTGCATCCTGCAGGACTTCAGCAAGTGCTGATGGAAAGACCCTTTGCAGTTTTGTTTCTTGAAACAGTAGTAACTGAGCATCAGAAAAAAAAAAATGGTTAATATTTTGAAATCTCCTTAGTTCCTCTAAAATAAAAACAAATTCTTACAAAGCAAGTATAGAGAAAGAAAGAACTCCCATAGCAGAGTCTCTGCTAGAGGTCTGAACTGGGGGTGTGGAAATCCCCTCAGAGCAGCATCCTGACATGCAATGTCCTGTTCTCAATATGCTGTGGATTATTTACCCAGTCAAACTACTTTTTGCCTTCTGTTCTCATCAGCTTTGCTGACAAAAGACAAAGAAGGAGTATTTTCAGAAGAACTTTTCATTTTAGTAAATCATCATACCAAACAACTGTATTTTCTCAGGTACAGAAGAAGCTTGTTAATAGAGACAGAAGATCTCCCTTTAATACATATAATAACAACATCAAGCCTAATGACTCTGCTATCCAGCCCAGTGAGAATCCAAGACACAAGGCATGAATTCCCAGGAGAGTGGTCAAGACTCAGTCTTAGGTCAGATCTGCAGAATTTGTTCCCCCGGTTTCAATATTTTAATGCCCACACAAAGTGTAAATATGGTAGCATTAAAAGTTGTATAACGACAAGTTTTTTTGGAAGTATACAAAATCTACTGCTGATTCATGGAATGTGCTATTTCTGCCAGGAATGAAAATGATGTGTTGATTTCAATTGAACTATTCTTACTTGCACCAGCTGCACATCAGGTTCAGGATGTGTAGAAGTGCCATTATTAGGCATAGTGTTTACATGTAATTTTTTTTTATTATTGCTCATGACTGATGCTTATACCCTTTCCTTTTCTACTTCTATGGTATTTAGAAAAATGCAAAATTAAAAGAAGTTGCTATTTTACTGTTTTGGTAGTCCTCTTTCTCATTGTTCTTAAGAATATCGAGTAATATGTTTTTTTCCTACATGTTTTTCAACTCTACTATCTGTAGAGTATTGAGTTATATTCAGAGAAATTATCCTCAAAGAGAGACAGAAATAAAGTTGCTGGATGTGAATACCTTGGTCTGTTTTTATAAAAACACAGTGTAAATCAGAATAAATAAATAAATAATGCTGTTGACAGGTGACTGGAGAAAATAACTTGTTGTACAAAGATTTTAAGCTGTGAGGATTTATTTGTACCTGCTGGGTTAAAGATAGCCAAAGAGCAGAAATAATGATCAGACAGACAAATACACAGCTACAAATAAGCCTGTGCCATTGCTCCTGACAACTCTTCATTATTTAAAACAATGCCACTTTGAAAAGAATCAAAATACTTGAGACCTGCTCTTTGTATAAAGGCAATAGAAGGAATCATTTAAAGATCAAGCATCCTGAGAAATCTCTGAAGGCAAAAGGCAGTCTTCCAGAAGCATATCTTGCTATAGGTGTTTAAAAACAGGAATTGATTTATTTAAATAAATCAGAAGCATTAAAAAACTGAAGGTCCCCATCATAGCAGTTCACAAAGGATTGTATGTATTCAAGTCCTTTGTGTGCCATTTACTGAATTTGACAATTTATTTTAAATGCTGGGGTGATTTACATACTCAGTGGGCCAAGTTTCTTCAAAAGATGCAAATAGGCTATTTAATTGTTACACTTTGTTTGCACGGAGGGCGAAAATGGCATAGGTGGAAGTTTTTTAATGATATCCACTACAGAATGAAGCAGCAATAGGGACAATCTTTATTTTGAGGGATTACATGTGATTCTTCATACATTTAAAAAGGTTGTTTGAATATTCCACAGGCACAAATTTAACTAGTCCATTCACTCAGGGAATAAATAACTTTTATAGTATCACTGAACTGCTATTCCAGCATGAAATAATGCACAGGGAGCTATTAGGTTTGTTTAATCTATTTATTCTGACTACTGTTTGTTTATGTTAATTCAACATGCTTGCTTCAAGAACAACAAATTGCCCCAAAATTAGGGACCTTGGTGGAAAGAGATGAAATAACAAAATCTGTTATCTTCTTTTTCGTATTCTTTTAGGTTTTGGATGAACACATTGAAAGCCTACAGTTTATCAGACTGACACATCTAATGTTACTGCCTGATGTGATGTGGCACAGCCCATCAGGTAAGTTCTACTTCCCTTTTTGACAGGAGACACTCAGGCTCAGCACAGGTCGTTTTTAGTCTCTTAGTTTTCTTTGCTTGGTTGGTACTACACTAACACTTATTTAAGTGTTAAATCACACAAGCAGAACCAAAGTCAAGAGCTTATGATGACACTTCCTGTAGCTGCTGTTCAATGCTATATGACTGTACTGGTGGCTATATAGTTTATCTAGACCCTCCGTTTTAAAGAAAACCACAAAAATTATAACTATGTGGGGTTTCTTTCCCCGGTTCCATCTCAGGCTTAGTAATGCATGCCAATTACACTGTTATCTCCAGGCTGGCACATATACAGAATTTAGATTAGCAAATACAGCAGGACTGCAACTCCCACAACATTCCCTTCCAATTTCTATGTCCAACATAAGTCACCAGAAGCGTGCTTCCATCCCAGACTTATCACTGGGATGCCCCATTACAATGGTCTTATTACACACAGCCACCATCACTTTTCTCCTCCTATACAATGTCTACTTAAAACTCTAATGTCTACTTAAATTCAGGTGACACTGAATTTACAGATGCAAAACCTTGTGCTGTTGAGGAGGTGGAGCTCCTCTCTTCTGATTTCTGTAGGTTTTAGTTTTAAGTGAATAAAAGCAAATCTGTGTAATTTGAAGTCCCTAGGAATTCGCTCAAATGCAAAGCAAGAAGATCACATTACTGAGGTGACAGCGTGCGGATAAAGCCAATCTTCAGGAGAAAAAACTACAGCAGAACCTCAAATGATTCAGTTTTTCATATTCTTTTGATTATTTGCAGCTATGAGTTATGTTAAATAAACCAATTATACCTAGTATTTTTAACTGTAGTTTAGACCTGACTCCAGTCTTACATGAATGTCAACAAAAGTATCACTTTTAGCACACAGTCTAAAAGTTTCTTTGTAGTGAATAAAAAGATATATTCAAGTAATATTTTCCCATTAAAAACAAATATTTAAATAATTTTGGCCTTCTTTTTAATTATGTATAACTTTACCTACTTTCATCCAGAGACAAGCCCCATTCTTCGAAGATCAGCTTAGCACAAGGTCTGCAGGCAATTCTGAGCGTTTGAAGACCCCTGAAAACAGGCCTAATGTTAGTTGTCTCCAGGGTGGTTATCACATTTATACTCTCATCCAGTGCTTGTGCTAAAGAATCAACCTTATTATCATAGAGGAATGAGTCCTTAGTGGCTGCAGATGAATTAAATAGAACAAAGGGATCTGGATTTTATAAATTTCACAAGGGATTTTAGTGGGCCAAATGCAGTGAGGAGGGCAGGTCAAATAGCGTAAAGCAGTTGTACAAATAAGAGAGCAAAGCAGGTTACTTGTTACCAAATTTAATAGTCTCACTCTGGGAAAATAAGTTAGGGTAATATTTGCAATGGAAGCATTTCTGCTGAAATCTCTTCCCGTCCATCAATCTTTTCCTCAGTAATACAGGGTTTTCATTTTTATGAGCTCCAAAATCTGTTCTATTGTTGTAAAATGGAGAAACAGGGGTTCTTAGGATTACTTAGGGTCTGTTTTCACTTAGTTTGATGCGGGGCAGGGGGAAAGGGTTAAAGAAATGAAGCTTTCAGCTTTTCTTTGCCTTGCAATTGCCTAACTTAACTAAATTCACAAGGACAAATAGGGATTTTAAAAAGAAATGCATGTAGTTTTGAGCATTTGGGCACTGCTGTGCAGTCATATGATCTCATCTCCCACAACCTCATCCTTTTCCACAGCCTTTCACTGACTTTGCCACTTCCTTCTGCTGTTCCTGTCAAGCAGGGTATAAGATGGGGACAGGCACTTTGTCCACACTCATCCCACAAATCAGAGACAGCTTCTCCAGTACCTTATGCACTGCAGACCAAGGAGTCTTCCTTTCTCTTCCTGCTTTCCTTTTGCCATTTAGTTATTAAACTGACAGGAATGCATCAAACAAGAAATAAAACAGGGGTAAGCAGGCCTATGTGACAAGACTATTTTAATTGACTTCTGGGATCCTGCATGGCCCTTCTGCAATTTTATTCACGTTTGCAATGTGAATAGTGACTTCAGAGTGACTATGGAGTGCAGAGATCAATCCACTAAAGAGAAAATGTCACCTTCTCACCAGGCCCTGGTTTGCTCTCTGGAAAACTGGATGTGTCTTGAGAGCATGGAACAGGCCATGAAACAAAATGAAAAAGAACACTTGTAAGTCAAAGTGGATATCATTAGGTGTAAATCAATGTGATAGAAATTAAGTGCCTCATTTTTATAAGATGGTAAACCGTGCAAGACATAAAAAAATGTAGAGATTTCTTTTTTTTTTCAGTAATAGGGCTTTCTTGGAATGTAAACAAACAGCGAGCACTAGGAAGGTTTATGTCACTGCACTAATTAGAATCCTAGCCAAGAAAGAGAAAAATACCTTGGATTTCACACGAGCAATAAAAACATTTTTAAAAGAACATGTGGATAAGCTTTCTGACAAAATGCTTAGATTATTGCAGGAAAAAATATGAAATAAATATGTGCATGTGGAAGAAGAAAAACATATCCTGGATGAGAATTTAGCATTGAGGACAAGGTTGCCAGGACAGTTTGAACAAATGCAAGAACTGAGCATTTCACTGCTTCTCAGTCTCGGAAACACTCTCATGGCTCCAGTACAGACCATTAGTGGGCCAGATTCTCCACCTTTACTAAGTGCACCTGGAGCTGTCAGCCTGTGACTCCTCCAGGGGACAGAGAAGGAAAAAAAACATCACAAATCTCAGTAGAGCTAAAACAGTAGAAGCCTTCAACGTACATCTGTTAGCTAAACTGGAATAAGGGAAGTTCAGATCAATGTTCCCTTCTCCAGCTGTGCACAAGAGGTGATACTCTCCAGGAGGAGAACAGTAATAGCTGAGTGGCAGGGTATGAGGCATGTTAACCTCTTCCACCATCTGAACAGGTTGCAAGGATTAACTTGAAGAACTGAGGTGGCATTAAAGTGATAAAACACTCAGCTATTTAAACCTAAGGTCCCCACAGTTTTTATGAGGCTAAATCTAAGCCAAGCCTTCACCACTTAAAAAAAAAATAAAAAACAGTGTCACAAAGAAATTAATTTCTTCTGATAGACAGAAAAATCATTAACAGGCATGATTTTATTAATGAACAGTGTTTATTTTTTTAATTGATTTGTGGAACATCTTTAAAGCTTTTTCTTATATGTTGGTTGAAATTAATCTATTCATCTATGCTATCTCATTGTGACTGTCCAAATGAGTCAGCCAGTGCTGTCTTTGATTAGATGACCATGCAAGAAATTTTTTATTGTGATTCACAAATACCAAGTTTAGAGTTAATGCCCTCAACAACTCCTTTTTTTTTTTTTTTTTTTTTTTTTTTTTGTGAACCTCCGCGACATCAATTTTGAGAATGTTCCAGTACGGTGGAAACTAGAAATATGCAGCCCAAATCAGATTTTTTTGTGTATATGTGTTGAGTTATTCTCCTGGTTCTAATTGGAAGACAAAACCTATAAAATTTGGATAGCAGGATTCTAAACCATATAAATATCAGAAAATAACAGATGCTGGAAATTATTTTATTTTGAAGAGGGAATTCTTTATCATGTTTGGATCATGTTTTAATTTTATTTTTTTATGTCAAAGAACTAGTAATTATTAATTACTGCTAACTTGGTCTTTGTAAAATGAAAACATGCTTTCCAAAACAGAATTATATTACAAAACAGAGCAAAAATTATCAAGTGTAAGATACGCCAATTGCAGAATCCTTTCTCCTCGATGTATTGATCATAAAACACTTAAAAAATTGTTGATGAATAAAAGGGAAAAAATATAGTAAATTAAATAGGGATGAGCAGACAAGAGAAACACAGGGGAAATAAGTCAGAGATGTTTGGAAAACATTTTTTTAATGTCCTAACTGAACAACTTTTAGATTATTCAAGGGAGAAGTCAAAGGCTGATGATATTAGGCTTAGAAAAGAAATCTCTTGAGGGGAGAGGAGATTTATTGGAAGAACATATTGAGTTTCTCATTAACAAACACCCCCAAGTCCTTTTCCTCATTGCTGTTCTCAATTCATTCTCTTCACAGCCTGCATTTGTGCTTGGGATTGCCCCAACCTGTGTGCAGAACCTTGCAATTGGCCTTTATGAACTTCATGTAGTTTGGGGGGGTTCCACCTCTCAAGCCTGTCAAGGTGAGAACCCAAACTTACTGAAGCTTTCTTTTGTATTCCCCAGTCACAGAAGGCTGTCTACTCTGTTCCCCAAATCCAAAGAGTGTTTACATCCAATCTTGCATTAACTTTCTTTCTCCCAAGCTCTAACTTGCTTCCATCACCCAGAAAAAGGTCTCTACTTCAGTTTGAGCTATACAAGATACCCACATGGGGCTAGCCTGAGACACTGGAATACTTACATCCCTTGAGATGATGGCTGGAGGCAGGATGTTCAAGGATATCTATTTATTTAGCTGAAGCAAGTCTGTTGTCTGTATAGTTTTTCAAGGTGTCTATAGTAATGTTCTAGGCTCTCTTCATATCGTATGTTGTTTTCCTGCTAGTAAAAGTTCTCACCTCCTTTTGTTATGCTCGGGGGTTGTTACCCAGGTTTTATGATGCACGGAGACTTCTTCCTATCATCTTTTGATCAAATCTTTCAAAAGGTGCTGCATCAGAAAATGTACATTGCGTCTACATAGTGAGAACTTCTGGTGATCCATCCTGAAGTATATATGTGTATCTTCTGTTAATAAAGGATTCTCAGTATGATACATCATATTAAGGAGTAAATTGCTCATGTTTTTTAATGTAATATATGTCACAGGGGCCACAGAATATTCAACAGTTAAGTAGTTGAATCTATAAGTTGAAGGTGATTAAAACCTCTTTATCAAAATATTTTGTAGGAAGAGAGAAGTTTAAAGTGTCAGTATTTTCCTTTCTATTTTTCTTTTTTTAATTTTTTTTTAATTTGAGTAATTAGACGTTATTGAATGTTTACAAGGATTGGTCTTTTCCTTCCTTTCTCTCTCACCTTTATTCCTTCCCCGCCTCTGCGTATACCAATACTTATCTGAAAATGAGACCATTACTTTACTGTCTAAGTTTTAATTTTGACCGGTACTTTGACCATCAGATTTATTTTACAATTCTTTAATCAAGGTAAAACTAAAAAAAACTGAGTATGACAACTGAGAAGCACTGAGCAATATTTTTATTCGTTTACTGTATTTCAAAATTTATCTTGTTCCTGGTTGTCTTGCTATCAGTTCAGCCACAGAAGAAAACAAAATCCAAATTGCTTACCTATTCAGTTTCATAATTAATTCTGAGTGTTTCCTGCTTCAGAAATGTGGGTAGTTTTCCCCACTTCTAGCCAGATTGTGCTTCCATTATCATCTCTTTAACCCTACTGAAGGCAGAGAAGCACAAATTAAGGCAGGGATGTCCAGATAACATTTTTATAGTATATCTCCAAGGGTCCCAACTTGAATCAAATGGTTGCAAACAAGATGAGACTTTACATGCCAGCCCACACTACAGAATTTCCCATCTCTCATGTTCAGACTCTGGAAAATTTTGAGGCTCTCCAGGCTTCAGACTCCTGACCATAGGGATAAGACTGCAATATTGGTCTAAGGCCAGCAATTCCAGGGCTTCTAGGCTCCCTGCCTGGATGTAGACCAAGGTCAAAATATCCTTTTTAATCATCATTATTATAACTACACATTTTTTTTTTTATTCTTGGGATAATTTAAGCTGGAAATGAGCCATAGTTATTGTTTGGGTCAACACTCATCATTAAATCACAGACAATATCATACAATATATTGCTTTCATGAATAATACCTTTTTAGGCCCTAGATTGTAAGGAATGTAATTATTATCAATTTTATAAAATTAGAAAGATAGGTTGATCTGGTCTATTGTAGTAGTCTGGGAGAAAAGAAATGAGAAAGAGAAATGAAAGCAAGTAACAAGAAGACTGGACTTTCAGGAAGCTATTGTAAGATCTTCTTTCTCTTAAAATATTTGCTTCTTAATGAAAACCTGTAATTATTCCAAAGTATTTTTCAAGCCCAGTTTTGCATTTCCCTTTGGAAGGGACCTTACCACACTGTTGTAATTTAACCACTAAAACTTCCACACCAGGAAGAGGCCAGGGGCAAATTTGCTCTAATTCTTACACTGTCCCAACACTGTGTTCAATTACTGCATCCCCTTAGATCCTTAGTGTGCAACAGATATCAAAGTCAATTTTCCAAATCTATTTTTACAATAATTCAAACTGAGGTATTTTTTTGTTGTTGTTTTGGTTTTGGTTTTTGTGGGTTTTTTATATTTTCTGACTATAACATGTTTACTGTATGGAGAAATTATATGTGAAAGTGTAGAATGGTCTGAGGCAATGAAAAAAATAAAGATCACATGTACACGAGGAGCATAAGCTCTGTATTATTCTTTGCATTTGTCCTCTGCAGCTGACTATAAATACAGGGGGTTTTCAGCTTGTTCAGAAATGTTGTTGGTACTACTTACTGCATTCCCCTGTCTCAGCTTTACTCAAAGTGGATGTAAACAATAAATACAATTATTGTTAGGTTACTTTTTTTAAAAGTGGTTGTTATAATGAGAAAAGTGCTGCTATAAAAATGATATCTTAGTGTTTCACATTTATTCTCCCTCAGTGACTTCTTTATCAAATGTGCTCATTTTGCAAGTCAAAACAAGATTCTTCTCACTCCCAGTACTGTGGCTCCACATGTTACTTGGAAAGCAGACAATATTCTTCTCTCTTTTTCAGTGATAAAGGTTTTAGAATAAAAAACATTCCCACCCATTCGGATTGATGGTGCAAGAAGAAAAATAAAAGTCTTTGAGGTTCTACTTTGCAGTGGAGATAGCGGAAAACATTTATTAAAAGTTAAATGTATGAAAATTATTCAAAACCTGAGGCAGGTACATGGGCTGCCATTTTGTGATTGTCTTTCTCATGGCAATGCCTTGGCTCCAACAGGAAGCCTTGAGGCATGGGAAGCAAAGGCATTAATGGAGCAGCAATTTCGCACAAGCATAGCAATGTTTAAAATAACTGAAATTATATTGAACACTTGTCGTATTAGGCAGCATCTCCAGGGAGCTGACTGAGAGTTCAAGTTTGGAGCTGGTTCAGAGGATGTCCTCTTTCCCCTTGGCTAATAATTGGAAATGTGGTATGCAGAAAAATTGGACACTGTTAAAAAGGGACTAGGGCACGTTTTGCAGACAGGGGCCAGGTCTTTTATCCATCAGAGTTATGACACTAGGGAAAAAAAAAACCAGCACATCACACTGATTTTTATGGCATAGTCTCTGACAAACTAGTCAGACTGTCAGGATAAGGAATTGGGTGGCTGGTTGTACTCAAAGAGCTGTGGTCAACGGCTTGATGTCCAAATGGAAACCAGTGACAAGCAGCATTCCTCAGGAGTCTGTACTGGGACTTATCTTGTTTAACATCTTTGTCAGCCACATGGACAGTGGAACTGAGTACACCCTCAGCAAGTTTGCTGATGACAACAAGCTGTCTGGAGCATGTTATTATAACAACAACAAGCTGCATGTTATTATAACAGCAACAACTGTAAATAGAAAAGTAGTTGAGCCTGTGTCAAAATTTTGTGTGTTTTGCAACAACTGTAAATAGAAAAGTAGTTGAGCCTGTGTCAAAATTTTGTGTGTTTTTGTTTCCATGTAAACATGTATATGTAAACATTTCCATGTTTACTGGTAGACTTCTATTGTACGTGTAGAAGAACCAGGGGAATCCATAATTGAGGTTATAAATTTTTTTTCCCACCTTGAATTGCTTTCTACCATCTTCAAAACAGATGTATGTTTTTTTCAGATTTCTTTTTGGTCATCAATGATGAAATCATGAATACTCAGTTGCTATAACTGAAAAAACGTGTTTTGTTTATAACAGATATGATGCACAGAGAATGAGTGGTGGAAAAGAGAATAAAATGGAGCCTTGACTTGTTTTACAACATATGGAAATTTTTTGGATTTTAGGGTTGATTATTTGAAATGTGTTTCTTAATAAAAAATTGTCTTCTTGGTTTACATGCACAGAAACAGAACTGGCTGCTTGTATGAACCTGAAGACTTCTGTTAAAACTTCAGAGGGATGAGAGGATAAGAAAAAAGAAAAATTTTGCAGTCTTTACTTTGGGAATAATACTTTTTTGACCCTCAAAAATTTAATAAAGAGCGTATTCTTGCTGGAGGTTTAAAAAATAGAAAAATTAAGAGTCAAAAGTGATTGACACATTGGATTTAAAATTTGTGTTCTTTAACTTGCTTAACTTGCTTCCTTTGGTTTACTTGTAGTCTTTAAAATCATTCTTTTTGCTACCTATTAGAAATGTAAACTATTGTTTGTTAAGCACCTAGAATCAATTTACAAACCTTTTGTTTAAACAATCATAAGAGAGAATAAATTAACGGCATATTATGTGATGCTTCTGATAATCCAGTTAGGATAAGAAATATGCACCTAATAAATATTTTCAAAGTTTCACTGAATTGTCAATGGAGCAACTGCTATATTGACCATTCTCTCTGTTATTCTGCACTAAAGGTCTAACTTTCTACAGTTCTGCTGTCTACCAAAAGAACAATCTTTTCTTCAATAATCTTTATTTTACCCGAGCTTTTAGCACATTTGATGGGCTGTGCCTTAGCATCCAGAATTTACACATGGCACTTTGAATCACAAACACAGACGCCATGCATGCTACCTAAACATTTGCATTTATTTAACTATGGAAATTGTTGCAGTGTCTTCCATGGGTCTGCCTGTGACTATGAAATTGTATTTGCTCAAATACTTTGTTGAATGCTGTCTGAGTGAGATGCTAAGCCTTTTGCAGTGTCACACTCTGATTATCACGAACAATCTTCTGGGTGTTCATTTACATACATATCACCCCAGAAAACTTTCCAGGGCTTAACTTCTCTCTTATTTAGTTTCTCCCATCCCCTTTTCTCCACTCAGCTCTAAACCATCTTAGTCTTTAAATTTCAGTGAAAGAAAAACATTGCACTCTCACAGACACTGGTGCAATTCACATGATTTGCACTAGAATAAGCAACAAACTGTGTTTACAGTGAATGCATCTTACTTTAGATGTTCAGCCTTGGCCTCTGGCAAGTTACCCTCAGATTCTCCTCCAGTTTACCCTTCCTTGATTTTTTTGCCCCTAGCAGAAAACTCTGAGTAAGCCTTTCCCTTTACCATTGTTTTTTTACTTTTTTTTGTATCTGCTTTTTTCTCTCTAATATACAACTCACCCACCACAAATAACTGTTCTAGTTGTAAATTAGGTTGGCAGACATTGACTTGAAGCCATACATAGACCACCAAAATTATCTGTAGCTCTAATCACATTTCACCTCTCCTGCCTGAATTGAACAATCAAAACTGGCTGCTATTAAAGTTCTGCAAAGAGTATTAAAGGCAAACTTAACAATAAAGTTTCACCATGCTTTTCTGAGCCACATTTATCTGGTTCATGTTACTGGAATTTATGATGTCTGTGTAGTGCTGGATCTTTTCCCTCTACTTTCATTTGCTTTCCCCGTAACTGACAAACTACTCTAGGTTAAACAAAAAACAAAACAGATATAATCAGTAAAAAGAGAAAATCATATGCAGTGTGAGATATTTGATTCAAGAAGCACAAACTACACACTGCAAACTAAACCTAGAGGTGTTGTTGATTCAGTTTATGTGTAATGCTGAATAAGCTGGAAGCTGTTCTCAGGATCCTTTGTTTAAAATGTGAGTACCAAAGAAAGATTTTCTTCCAAGTACTGTCCCACGGCAAATGTAAAAGTCATTTCATTTCTTTTTCATTTCCTCAGATTACAGGCAGTCAAGAATCAAAGACAGAAAATCTATTCTTGGGTTCACTGGAATGGGTGAATCAGTTCAAATTAAGCAGGAAAGCACTAATCTTTGACTGAAAATTCAGCCAAACAAATTCAGACAGTCTGGGACATGAGGGAGTTTAATTAGCTTTTTGTTATTATTTTTGGCTCATCATTTCATCATTTCTAGTGAAATCAGAAATACCAAATTACCAGAAAAAAAACATTCTTATGTTTTTTGCAAAACCTAGAGGCTCTTTGTTGACATACATCTAGGTGTATGCAGGTTATTTTTTTCATGTCTGGATGCATGTGGAAGCAAACGAATGCAAAATGGGAAACAATTGTTTGTTAAGCACGTAGAATCGATTTACAAACCTTTTGTTTAAACAATCATAAAAGGGAATAAATTAATGGCATATTATGTGATGCTTCTGATAATCCAGTTAGGACAAGCAATATGCACCTAATAAATATTTTTAAAGTTTCACTGAATTATCAATAGAGCAACTGCCATATTGACCATCCTCTCTATAGGAAATTATTTTAAAAATATTTTTAAAATATTTTAAACTGCATACTAGGGCAGATATGCAAATTAATGATTTTCAAATGAGCTTCTTCATAGAGTACTGGTAGACAGATCCATACCTCCTTCTTTGCTAGAGCTGATATGCATGACATGTGTCATATTTAAATGCTGGTACCTAGAGGGGAGCTATTGTCTGAGTGTCAAACGAGTCATTCTATTTCGCTTTGAATACAATATATTATATATGAAAATCTAATAAATTGCAAAAATATACTATAAATTAAAATCTTGTAAATCACAAAAGCCAGACAATGCAGAGCAGTGCAAAATGTAGAACTATCCTCTTGCAAACATTTGAGATGTTTCTGAGCTTCTACTACTAATGCTGTTACTGTGTGCTGCTACAAACTTTTCTTCCAAAAGCTTCAGGATTAATTTGCCATCAAAATAGATGGCAAGCATTCAGAGACCAAAAATTATATTTAAATTCATAATTCATCATGTTATGTGATGTCATAAATTAAATAAAGCTATATTAATTGTGAGTGAAAACATCCTTTCAGTGAATAGTAATCAGTTCCCACACAATTATGCTTTTCAGAAAAAGGGGAGGGAGCTGTGTGAAATATTTCTCCAGTAAGAAAAAGTGTTCTCAAAACCTGGTGAGGGAGTTTGCAGGAAGAAATGTCTGGAATGATAAACTGCATACCACTACTGTTAAAACAAAAAAGACCACAGCAGATTAAAATGTGTGTTTAAAACAGAAATAAATCTGATGTCTCTTTCATTAAAACAGGATGATACTTGTTGCCAGAAAGTTGTTGGGTTTTTTTCCAGTGGGGATGAGATAAAAACTGAGGGTCATACTCACACGCCTTTTCTTAGTGGAAAACCTCTGTATGAAGATATGTGTGAAAACTGACAAAGAGAAATATTCCACAAAATCCATCCCTATACCTGTTCATTTTTTACTGAAGTCAAAGGGACAAGAAGCAGCATACACTAAACAAAATAAATGACAGCAGACTGAACACACCTTGAACTACTTCTTTAACATCACAGATCCAGAAACCCTAACCCACAGGTATTTTGGCATTTGTTGAAAACACAAAAAAGCACGTGAGACTTCCATTTACACTGGTAATTTCTCTCCTAATACAGGAGTAACAAACTAGAAAAAACTAGATCTGTCAATAGTTAAAATATATGTCTGTTAAGAAAGAGACACCTCAATAAAAGGCAGGAAGTCAGATCTACCATCTGTTCATTGGAACCCCAGCATAGTGGTTATCTTTTCAACCAGTCTTTATTTCTATTACATCAACTCCAAATGGCTTTTTGGATCAGACATGAAAACATGCCGACACTTCTGTATTCCTATAAGGGGTTTTAATTTCCATATTCTTGTAGTCTGATCCCTGCTTCTGTTGCATGTTGGCTCCCTGTGTCTCTCAGAGCCTTCAAGAAAATGCTCACACTACCACATCTCTTCCTCTTGTGTTTCTCCTTCGTAGCCCCATCCTGCTTTTCAGAGCCTGAAAAGAGTATCTCCATTGTTGTGCTGTGTTTTGGGTTTTTTTTTAATTCTGGGCAGGAGCGCATAAAGTTTCTGCCTTGGAGCATCTTAACTGTCTTTGAGATGAAACCAGAAGCTCTTCATGAATGCACGTAATAGGTTCCAAATGTCAAAGGACATTCAGCCCACAGCACTGGGCCACACTACTTGCTTAGAGAGAGAAAGGCTTTTCTCTGCTTTAGTATTAAAAACAGTCTACTTCCCCCTCTTCACATGAGGTTTCAGCCTGCCACAAAATATTCAATAAAAATCAGTCAGGTAACCTTCCTCCAAGCTGTAACCATAAAGAGTTTAAGTAGCAAATGAAACAAAAATCAAACCATTCTAACATCTCCCAGCATGTGCTGCTCTTGTGAATATCACACTGCCTCAGAGGGAAGACTTCACTGATGGCCAGAGGATTCCTCAGGGGGGTGCAAGTTCTGGCTCAGATCACTCTCTTTGGTTTGCTTTCCCCCCTTTGCTGGCTGTCTTCTTTCTCCTCAGAGAGCTCATATGCATCAGATGTTGTGACAGAGAGTATAAAGCATTATCTACTTTGTTCCAGGAGGTAGCTAGAAAGGTGGAACTGAGCTGCTTGACTCTATTTGGCCTTGGGTCATTATGAGCGTACCTAAAAGAGGCACTGAAGTAAAAATTGCTAGCAGAATTTAAGGTTCATCCAGATTTCTAAGGGCTGAATGGGCACGTAAATGCCAATGAAGAACAAAAGAACATTTAGTCACCTTAGTATTCACCTATACTGTGCAAGGACCAGATCCAAACTCAAACTAACGGTGGTCAGACTGCCCCAACCACACATTTTTTGTTCAGTATGGTTAAAAGACAGGTTTAAGTACTGCAAGTAACATCACCCTTTTAATGTGTAGACTTGGCTTTAAACAGTACCTATTGAGACAGATATTAATTTTACAGAGAATGGAAATGTAGCCTTCCAGTCACAGATGCAATGCAGACTTCTCTAATTTGGGTCTTGAAATCACGCTTTAAAGTGATGCACATCTTCTAGGTGAATATAACATCCAGTCTTTGGATTAGATTTCACTGTCTCTTACAACAGAGAATTGTAAGTGTACAAGTTATTATAGATGGAGACAAATCAATACTTTCCATGTTTCCAGATAAACTGGAATCAAACTGTTCCCCTTCACTTGAATTTGGTCTTACGATTAGTCCTTTTGATGTTTTAGGTACCATTAATGTAAATATAATTGGAAGATTTCTGATAATAGGATGATTTTTAACTTATTAGGAAAATTTATAATGTTAGCTAGTGGTTGGAACTCTTATGGGCTGCAGAGAAGAGTATTCTTTCAGGTGAGGCAATGTGGGACAGTTCATAAATGAGGGTTCCCAGTCACATTTGTATAAAAGTTTTTATATTAATACAAAAAAACACAAATAAAAAATCAAACAAACAAACAAAAACAAAAAAAACAACCCAACACCAAACAACAAAACCAAAACTTGGGATGCATGAATTAACATAGGCTTAAATTCCTTTTTCAGGTAAGTGAAGTCACTTATATTAATCTTTTAAAAAATGACCCTCCTAAATTCTAATTTTTGGGGCAACCAGCTTGAGAATCTGTGTAATGTTTTATAATGATAGAATCATAGAATCATAAAGGTGTGAGTTGGATGGAACCTTAAAGATCACCTGGTTCCACCCCCCTTGTGTGGGCAGGGACACCTCCCACTAGATCAGGTTGCCCAGATCCCCATCCAACCTGGCCTTGAACCCTTCCAGGGATGGACCTTCCACAACTTCCCTGTTTTAGTGTCTCACCAACCTCACACTAAATAATTTCTTCCTAATATCTAATCTAAATCTCTCCTCTTCCAGTTTAAAACCATTACCCCTTTTCCTGTCATTATAATCCCTTGTAAAAAGTCCTTCCCCAGCTTTCCTGGAGGCACCTTTCAGGTATTGGAAGGTTGTTATTAAGTGCCACCAGAGCCTTCTCCAGGCTGAACAACCACAACTCCCTCAGCCTGTCTTCATAGGAGAGGCTCTCCAGCCCTCTGATCATTTTCCTGGCCCTGCTCTGGACTCTCTCCAACAGGTCTACTTCTTTCTTGTGTTGGGGGCTCCAGAGCTGGACACAGTATCTCAGGTGAGGTCTCACCAGGGCTGACTACAGGGACAGAATCACCTTTCTCGATCTGCTGGCCACACTTCTTTTGATGCAGCCTAGGACCAGTTTTACAGAGAACCTAAATAACTGCATTTTTAGAGTAATGGGAAGCACTTACCTATAGAAAATGTTTTAGACACCCCATGAAGGTCTGAGAAATCAATGGATTTGGTAAGTTTTGAAAGCTTAAGCTGCACCTTCTCAGTACACTTCTAACTCATGTGCAAATGGGACTATCTTCTTACATTATGTAATGGGCATTTTAAAATTAAATTCATTTCCCATATGAGGCAAACACTTTTGCAGTACTTGGCTATCTCTGAAAGCCAGATGGAAGGCTGATAGGCTTTTTTTTTAAATATCACATCTCTGTGGCTGCACATAAACTCTACACCTTGGATCACCTGGGCATATGTGTCACCTTCACATACCAGTGGTATGATAGAGCTACACCATATTTGCTCCTCCAATTTTTCTCCCTATTTCTTTATGCACTAATTTTCATGGAAATGTGGTTGAGCTGATCACACCAGAGCCTTTTTAAGTTTCAATCAGCAAGAGTGGATGAAAACATCAGACAAGGAAGCCAAGGGGAAGAAAACTATTCTGTCTCCACAGCAGAATTACACATGGTGTGAGTAATAAGACGTGGTGTGCATATTGAAAAGAAACATTATATAAAATAGCTCAACAGATGCTACCCACTCTCTACAATAAATGACACCAGCACTTTACCAAAAAAGTATGGTAGTAGCAAGACCTGTGGAAAACCAAACATAATGTGTTTTTTTCTTCATTTAATGCATTAGTGGAGAAAAAAACCTCATAGTTAAGACAATCTTGGTATTGGAGTTTTCTAAATATTATAGTTTAGACGTTAGGAAGAAACTCACATGATGGTGGTGAGGCACTAGAACAGAAGCTGCCCAAAGAAGTTGTGGCTGCCCCTCCCTGGAAGTGTTCAAGGCCAGGTTGGATGGGGCTTTGAGCCATATGGCCTAGTGGGAGATGTCCCTGGCCATGGCAGGAGGGTTGGAACTAAATGATCTTTAAGGTCCCTTCCAACTCAAAACCATTTAGTGATTCTATGATATGGGTTTTACATATGTATATACATTGTCACTTATATTTTAGTAGGTCCAGATAAGACAAACACTATTTTGTAATTCAAGAAGGCATAAGGCTCTGCAGTTTCATCAGATACATATTCAGGCAGACAATAGCTTCTAGTAAAGAGAAAAAAATATAAACAAAGAGCATTATATTTTGTCCATATTTCTCTTGAAACAATAGCCAAACACCCTATTTATAGCAGTCATTTTGACCATTGCAGGGCTCTGGAGAGAGATGGGAAAGCTGCTGGGCAGAGACGTAAGGTGTACTAATGAGATAAGGGACCTGGAGAGCTGCTTTGAAAATAGTTGTCAGGGAAGTTAGGAGGGGGTAACTTTTGGAGCCTGTATTTATTTTTTCTTTCTTGCATTGTTGGGCCACACATGCTCAAAGAAAGATTTATATTGCATATCTCAAAGGAACCCACATACTGTACCTGTAAGAAATAGTCATAAGCAGTGCCCAGCAATTTCTGCTCTCAGTGGACTTAAGTAGAGAGATGATGAAAAAGAAGCTAAACACCAAATTGAATAACACAGCCTCTAAACTAAATCACAGAATTCAGTTCAAGTGTAATCAACATTCTCAACATTCTTTTGGCAAAACAATACAAAACTATTGCCAACTCTGAGCAGTCTTGCAAATTAATTTCATTTTTTAAAAATGTTTCATTCTTTTGCTTCTGGAGAAGAAAATCAGTGTGTGGAGAATGTTTAAGGACACATCCTCTTTCCATCAGATATTCCAGTTATAACTCACTGACATACTTTTTCTACTGGAAAAAAAATATAAATCAATGAAAACAATTAGTTAAGTGGTTCAGCAAAGATCAATTCTTTCCAAATGTGGGTATCCTAAACTTTGTTGATAAGTTCAAGTAATTTAGATTATTCATGCAAACTAGAAATTATTCAGAAGAAAAGGCTTTTGACTTATGAAATTGTTTAAACTCTTTTTTTTTTCTCTTGATTATAATCTCTACTTGTTTGAAATGTACACAGGTTATTCTGAAATCATACATCACACAGAAAATAGAGATCTGAAAAATTTTCAATATTTTCTCTAAATCTGCAACCTTTCTGTTACTAGTCATTTCATGCCTCTTAAGCTTTATATGTATTTTCTCCCATGACAGATGACATAAAATATGTTTCAGAAAAAGTACTGAGATATATATCTTCAGTTTAATGGAATACTTCCACTTTTTATATGAGAAAGAAACAATATGAATATCAAATTTGTGAGTGAGCTTATTTTCTTTCAAAGATAAAGCTCTTTGGATCTTTTGTCTCATAAACTTTTGTGGTTTCCTGGAAAAAAAAATCACACAAATAAATGCTTTGTGTATTTAAAAAAAGAAAAATAACTCATTATGCCTTTTTATTAGCATGAGATGTTCATCTATCTTTTGAAACACCTCTGTGCAAGTGTAAACTACAAAATGCTCTCAGATCTTTAGGAGATCAGAAAGCTCATAGCTTTGAAAGTCAGCTTTAATTAACTGCAGAAACTTCTTCACGTGGATATTTTATGATTGCTAAAATTTTGAATATTTAAAGCTGGAACTGAGATCGACAGACAGTGGGGTAAAGTACTCCTTGCATGACGCTCTGGTCATATTGGTTCAAAAGAGGTCACTCAGCGATCCTGCTTGTAGAAGAATTAATTCTGGAGGTCTCAGTCATAAAGAACATTAACCTTTTAAGACACTTGTACATATTTCTTCTTCAGAAATTCTGTCCCTACTGATCTCAATAAAACTGTACTTTGACACAACTAGGGCTTGTGTATCAAGCTGCTGAAGATGACTAGGTTTGCCCTCATTCTATCTGAGAAAGAATATTTTACTCTTCCACACAAATGAGGTCCTGGCAGACCAGTCTCTTATGCAATGAAAGCAAAAACATAGTCAACTAAAGATGATAGAAGTTGCAATCATGTCTTTCAACACTAATGCATTGTAACATCTTACTGTCCAGCAGATCTGGTGAATAAAATCCAAGTATGGATTAACATGTTTTCTCCTCTTCTCTTCTCTTCTCTTCTCTTCTCTTCTCTTCTCTTCTCTTCTCTTCTCTTCTCTTTTATTTCTTATTTTCCTAATTGAAGATTAAAGTTTAAGAGTTATGAATAGCAAAGGTGAAATTCATGTCTGTCATGTTATATCAATTGTTAATTTTTGTCACAATTGGAAAATATGTAGTGCACATTTTTGCCCAAATATGAATCAACACTAGGAATCAGGATCACTCTATGTCAACAGCGGACTCACCTATATCTTTACTTTCTAGATGCTGTTTCCTATGAAAAGGAAAACTTCACATAAAAGAAAGAATAAAAAATCACTAATGGGAGGAAGCCAAAGGAAAACCAAACCAAATCAAGAATCAACACAGTACCTTGGAGTTATATTTAGGCACACTCAGCTGGGACACAGGGAAGGAGACTAATTATACAGGTTAGATAGGTCAAAAGTTGCAAAATTAACCTTGGATTTAGAAGGCTTGAATTCAATTCCCTACTGTGCCACAGACTTTGTAGATGAAACTGGTCAATTCCTTTCCCTTCTGCTGTGAATTAAATTCTCCACATGCAAAGATGAGGATAACACTCCCTCAACATATCCTGTTGATTATTTTGATTATTTGAATATTACATTAGCTGAAAGTATATAGATTTGGATAAGGGCAAACAGAAGAACAAAAAAACCACGTTTTTTTGAGAAGGTGAGCTGCTTCCAGAGGAGAAGTCTCAAATACAATTATAACCATTAAGAGAAACTCTGGCTTTAGTGGTTTGCAATTCAGCTGAAATTTAGGCTGCAGTGCTTCCTTGGGTATTTATTTCCTTAAATCTCCATTTTCTTTGTTTAAACCAGAATCTTAATATTCATTTGGCCCAATTTTTATCCTGCAATACAGAGGCATTTATTAATATGTTGCACTTTTAGTTTGTATCTCTAGTCTAAAACAACTATGAAAATCAAAATTCTGTAAAATCTATGACCAACAGTTCACAGAAATCCTGGTAAGGGTGGTACTTTTATTGAAGCTGATCCTAAATTTGATCAATTACACAGTTTGTGGTATTACATACACTTAACTACTGGAGATTTTTTCTTTTTTTCCACTGCCCTCAGTGTAGAATAGTTTAAGAAGACCTAGCTGATCATTATATCTGCTTCTGTACATTAGTTTCTTTTTAACAACTATTTCCTAGAACTTATATTTATTGCTTTTAATGTGATCTGATGAACTGCTGCGACTGAAATATATAACTCTGCTCTGAAACCCAGCATGGCCAGGACAGTTTTAAATTGTGTCAAATCATGAGGTTCCCCCTCAAAGGAGAAAGGCCATGAAAAAAACATTTCAAGGGGAAGATTAACAATAGCAAAAATGATGCAGAAGACCAGGCAATAGTTTAATTTATATGCACTCCCACCGCCTCTTTCTGTCCCCTATAGCAATACATGGACAACCTAGCTTTCCACAGCTTTCTCATTCCCTTTTGTTATCTCTTTGTATCACCAATTTACATGGGCATTCCATGGGGTATATGGGAGTAAGAGCAATTACCTGGGCAGTATAGCCTAGTGGCATTGTAATAGTTGTTATTATGTTCCCCTTATTTGCATCACCTGCTCAAATGCCACTTTTTAAGAGGCTTCTGCTAAACCACACAGCCCTCTTCTTCATTTGTACAGGTCATGTTCTTGATGTGACCTCTTAAATGGAACAATTTGTCCTAAGGGAAGTGAGTCACACTTCAATTAATGGTGATGCTGATTCCAGTCGGGGAAAATGTAAAGGTTAACATGAATATTTTGCATCTGATATATTAATAGAAACATCCGGTTTTCCTGGGAAGAGAAGGATTGCTCTCTACCAGGTTGGTCCTGCTCTTTTTAAGTGACTGTAAGAAGATTGCAAGCATCAATCTAATTTGGGCAAGAACTCCAAACAGTATCCAAAGATAGGAACTAACATTCCCAAATATTTTTAAGTTGGTTTCATCAGCTATAAATGTTAATCCTGATTTGATAAAGTCATTACTTCACATCACTCCCAGTGCCTTCCTAAAGCAGTGTCAGCTATATTTTACAGCTTGTGAATGGCTTTAAGACCCTCTGATAAAGTTGTTACAGTCCTTCAGAATCAATTAAACTATTTATCAGTGGGCTTTACAGTAGCCTATGAGGACAATGGAAAAGTTCTGAGAATGAGTTTTTTGTTAAAAAACAATAGTCAATCATTAATCTGTCATTTACTTCCACATTTCTGAAAATGTCCACCAACATAAAATTTACAGTCATATAAAAGGTGGTGTGAAAATGGTATTTTGAACAAATAAAAAATAATAGAGTTAAAAACCTCTAATCAAAGATTTGTGTGGTATTACTACAAAATAGATAGATTTCCATTATCCTATGGAAATAAATAAATCTTATGGATTTATCATTATGGATTTATTATTAGTTATTAATTACTTACTTTACAAGAGGAGAGTTTGCATCTTAAAGAAAAATAAGACACAGAAAATCAACCATAGAGTGCATAAAGAAGAGTAGCCAGCACACTGAGGGAGGTGATTCTGTCCCTCCTGTGTCCAGTTATGGAGCACCCAACACAAGAAGGTCATGGAGCTGTTGGAGGTAGTCCAGATGATGATCAGAGGGCTGGAGCACTATTCTTATTCTCTGTGTGGCAGAACATGTAATAATTAAGGGTTTCTGTTGGGATTTTCAGTCTTTTTGGTGGACTTCCATGAGGACTCATAAACACTACCTTAAGGAAGGTTTAAGGGGAAGCTCTTGGATTTTTGTCTTTGAATATTTGAAAACAAACAACTTAGGTCAATAAATTTTCAGATCGATTTGCTTGAGATGTCTTTCCTAGAATGTAAGATTGGTTTTCTTACCTTTTAGCCCCAACTCCCATTCAAGTAGCAAATCCAGTACCTACAGTCCTGAAACTAAGCCAAGATTCTAATGGAAGGAATCTACATACCAATGATTAAATATGTAAGTCAGGAAAAAAAAAAAAAAGAAATATCTCTCTTTTACCTACATGCCTAAAAAATTACATTTCTCCATCTTTCCCATCCCATTGTGCTTTCCTTCCCTAGCTGTTTTGTCTTTTAATTTTTTTTCACATAGTTTTAAAATAATAACAAAGAAAGACACTGTCTACATGGGGCTCTTCCTGATTACTTCCAGGGTTCATGTGATGTGATTCAGATCTCAAGATCTTGATTGATAGCAAACACAGAACTCTACCCAGATGAAATAGTAAGAACTGACCAGAACCAGAATCTTTACTGTAGTCAATTCTACGTTGATTCCACATTCCAAGGGTCTTGTGGAAACTAAAGGAAACTAAAAACAACAGATTACATTAAATATAGCCCAGCTTATCTAACAGTATATGTCAGGTTCTATCCTAAGCCAAATGAAACATTGATGCTCTCACTAGTAAGCTATGAAGGCCCCAAAGGACCAAAACCACAGTCACTGGTGAGTGTCATTTCTTGGGAAAGCTTTCAAATGTGTTGATTAATTTTACTGCTAACTCTTGGGGTTGTTTTTTTTTTGTGTGTGTAACCACTGAAATGGTACCTTGTGCTACAGTATTCACAGTTGAGACAACAGCCATAGGAGTAATCACATACAACATATCTTACAACTGAATCACAGTTGTCCACATTTGGCCCTGGCATGAAAGCCACTCATAGACACATAAAGAACTGTTTAAACAGCAGATGTATCAGGAGGAGTGGGAAATTATCCCACTCCCAGCTTTAGTCCTGCCAGAAACTGGCTGTGTCTCTTGGCAGTTGAAGGTGGCTGTGACTGCTGCCACCAAAGGGGAGGGACAGGTTGCATTGCCCAGTGGCCTGGAGCACTGGAGTGCAGGGCTGGGATGCCCCTTACAGAAGCTGCTGCCATTGTCCATGAACCCTCCTTGTACCCTGCATGAAACAATACGTACAAGCCTGTTCCCAGAGTGGGGTTCCCCTTGTCCATTCCAAGACAAGTTTACCTGCAAATGGTCCTTGAAGCTGTTTCTGAGAGAAAGCAGCATTCTTTCAGCCTTTCCTCTTCTCCCCTAGTAAAAATCATCTTTCTGAGTGAAAAAGGAACATGTGTTCTGGTGTAAACAGGAATCTAGCCTAACATTTTCTCTGAAGGCACTCATAATCAAATAGCATAAATCATATAGTTAACCTTTTGACATGGTAGTTTTAATTAATTCATTTTTAATCATACATGACAAGATGTATCAGCTAATGAGTGACGATGGGCTGCAGAAAGGAGTATGGTATTGAGCCTCAGGAATTCTGCATTAAGTGTGACTGTATTACTGACCTGTGTGGATTTCAGCTACTATCTTACATCCTCATTCAGGAAAGCTCCCAAAGCTGGAGTGTCAATATAAAAGTATGAATTGCCTATAGACTTTCTGAAGTAGCTTTTTGAACCAAACACTTCACTTTCAGGTAGGTTTGTACCTCAGCCTGGACAACAGGGGCTATTTAATCTAATTTTACCCTCAAACAGGAGGATAATTTAGAAAATGCTTGGGGCTAAAAGTTGTCACTCACATCCTCATCTTTAGATTATTTACTAATCTGTTAAGATTATAATTTCTTCTGAAATACAGCTAAAGAAGAAAAGCTTGGGAAGAGGATAGGATATGGGATATGGAAGAGGATAGGGATGCTGCTCGGTTGTGTAGGGATGAGGTCAGGAAGACCAAGACATGGCTGAAACTGAACTTAGCTACTAAGATGATTAAGGGAGTGGAACATCTCCCTTATGAGGAAAGGTTGAGGGAGCTGGGTCTCTTTAGTTTGGAGAAAAGGAGACTGAGAGGTGACCTCATCAATGTTTTCAAATATGTAAGGGGTGAGTGTCAGGGAGATGGAGTTAGGCTTTTCTCAGTGGTGACCAGTGATAGGACAAGGGGTAATGGGTGTAAATTGGAGCATAGGAGGTTCAAGTTGAATATCAGAAAAAATTTTTTTACTGTAAGGGTGACGGAGCCCTGGAACAGGCTGCCCAGGGGGGTTGTGGAGTCTCCTTCACTGGAGACATTCAAAACCCACCTGGACACGTTCCTAGGCGATGTACTCTAGGTGGCCCTGCTCTGGCAGGGGGGGTTGGACTAGATGATCTTTCGAGGTCCCTTCCAACCCCTAGGATTCTATGATTCTTTGATTCTATGATTAGCAAGGGATGTAAGGAATAACAAAAAGGGCTTCTAAAGGTATGTCAACCAGAAAAAGAAGGTTAGAGAATGCATCCTCCCCCAAGCCAATAAGCAAGGACAACAAACTAGTAACAACAGATGAGGAGAAAATGAAGGTTCCCAATAACTTTTTACCTCAGTCTTCACTGGCAACCACTGTCCTCACACCTCCCAGGTTGAACAACCACCGGATGGGACAAATGGGAGAAAGTCCCTCTCACTGTAAGTGACGACAGGGTTCATGAACATCTGAGGAACCTGAACAAACCTAAGTCTATAGGATCTGATGAGATGTATCCCAGAGTGCTGAAAGAATTGGACCATGTAGTTGCCAAGTCACTCTCCATGATATTTGAAAAGTCATGGCAGTCAGGTGAACTGGTGACTGGAAGAAAGGAAGCATCATACCCATTTTTAAGGGGGATAGAAAGGAGTATCCCCAGAACTTCTAACCTGTCAGCCTCACCTCTGCCTGGGAAGATCAGGGAACAGAACCTTCAAGAATCTCTGACAAGGCACATGAAGGACAAGGATGTGATTCAAGAAAGCCATTATGACTTTACTAAGGGTAAGTCCTGCCTTACCAACCTAGCAGCTTTCTACAGTGAAGTAACTACATCAGTTGACAAACAAAGAGCAATGAATCCCATCTATCTGGACTTCTGCAAGGTCTTTGACACAGCCCAATACAGCAGCCTTCTCTCTAAGTTGGGAAGATACGGATTTGATGGGTGGAGTGTTCGATGGATGAGGAATTGGCTGGATGGTTGTATCCAGGGGATAGTGGTCAATGGCTCAATGTCCAGGTGGAGAAGGGTGACAAGTAGTGTCCCTCAGGTGTCCATACTGCGACTCAAGCTGTTTAACACCCTCATCAATGACACTGACAGTGGAATTCAGTGCACTCTGAGTAAGTTTGCTGATGACACTGTCAACATTCCAGAGGGAGGGGATGTCATCCAGAGGGACCTGGAGGAGCTGGAGAAGCAGGCCCTTGTTAACTTCATGTGGTTCCACAAGGCCAAGCGCAATGTCCAGCACCTGAGTAGAGGCAATCCTCATCATCAATACAGGCTGGGGCTTTACAAGAGCCATCAATAAGCACTCACAGCTCAGAGGACCAACCACATCCTGGGCTGCATCTAAAGAAGAATGGTTCTACTCTGCTCTGAGACAGAGAAACTATCAGAGGGATGGAACACCTCTCCTGTGAAGACAGGTTGAGTTGGGGTTGTTCAGCCTAGAAATAAGGCTGGGGGAAGACCTTATAGCAGCCTTCCAGTACCTGAAGGGGCCTACAGAAAAGCTGGGGAGAGACTGTTTACAAGGGCATGTAGCTATAAAATGACAGGCAATGACCTTTAACTAAAGCATAGTAAATTTAGATTGGATATTAGAAAGAAGTTCTTTACCATGGGGGTGGTGAAACACTGGAAGAGTTTGCCCAGAAATGTGGTGGAGGCCCCATCCCTGGAGACATTCAAGGTCAGGCCTGATAGGGCTCTGAGCAACCTGATCCCTTCTGGGGGATCCACCCCTGAAAGATGTCCCTGCTTACTGCAGGGAGGTTGGACTAGGTGACCTTTAAAGGTCCCTTCCAACCCAATGCATTCTATGATTCTATAAGATAGAGAAAAAAGGCTTTATTTCCATATAACAGTATGATGTGTTTGACAGTCCAGTTCAGTAGAAGATCAACAGCATATGACGGTTTCCCCAGAGACCATCATTGTTACTGGTGTAGATCGCATCACAATGCAACACATTTATTGCTCTGGCACTTTTCATAAATGGCTGTGACACAAGTTTTCTTCCATGGCTTTTTTCAGCAACTGTGCTTTAAAGAAAACAAGCTGGACTAACAAATCTTTTTAAGGTTTTAATATAAAGTACTAACAGGATAGAGAAAAAATCTCAGTTAAAAATGTAATGTACCATACACTCTCCAACAGCTAGGCATCACATACAACTATATGTGTGACTGTATTATTGTTTCCTGGATGTGTGAGAGATTTTATGTAGAAAAATAGAGCTAAGTAGCTCCATAGACATCCTCTACTATGAAAATTTTTAGTTCAAGAATGAAAATTAATTTTAATTAATGGGGCTGAGTTTTTAACCTCCTTGCTTTTTATAAGACTTATTAAAGATAAAGGTGATGTATGGAGAGTCAATGTCTTTTAGTCTATGTTATAACCCTTATTTGCATAATAAAAGAAACTATGCATAAGCTTAAGAGTAATCATAAATGTACATTAATGAAGACATTTATAGACACATGAAAATGTATACCACTTGGGTGAAAAAATCTAAGTTATTAATGTCGACAGATTCAATACAGATGATGTTATGTATGTTAATATTATTATAAATCCTTATTGTTATTCATAGGCTTATATTAATATTGTCATGAATCATCTTCTGCCAGTTCCCATGAGAAAATAAAAATGCATGATGGCAATATATAGTGGAAAAGTGTCATTGTAGTGCTTATATTAATGTAAAGTACAAATTAAAATTAGTTTTGAAATTAGTGACAAAGACATTGTTTCGCATTTAAAAATAATAACCATTTGAGTTAATGTTGCTAATAAATTGAAATGGAAATAACCAGTTTCAATAACTACAGACTGAATGTGTTGTCAAAGTAAATGAAAATACAATCTTTTGAAGTTGTCATTGCTGGGCAATGAATAGCAAAAAATATGTGCAGGCTCTATGTGTGTGCAGGTCCTATGAATATTATGGTCCTGATTCTTTTTTTCTGATGACATTTATTTTGCACTAGAGCTGATTTGTGACTTTCACCCTGATTATTTTTGTTTCTTATGCCATAAAAGCTTGCATCCAAACACAGGGTAGTCACTGGGTATCCTAGGGTTCATTGAGAGCTATTTCACCCTCCTTCATGCCAGCTTCAATTATGGACCACATGCCATGTTGAATTATCTTTGGTCTAGCTTACTGCTAGAAGAATCATCGTACTTGTTTTCTTAGCTACATTTTCTCTAATTTTCTTAAGAAAGATGTAAATAAGAACTTGGAGATGTATTTTATTTAAGGGGTTTACTAATATGATGACTGCAATTGTTTCACCTTTCTTCTGTAGCACTCTGGTAGCATGGAGTTGTTTACTGCATATATAGTACAGTCAGCATTTCTGTACTGCTTTCATCAGATAATGTTGCTGAGGGCTGTTAATCACAGACAGAAGGTTAAGCCTCACATCATTTTTTCTCCTCTCTTTGTTTTATTTTGCTTGGGCCAAAAACATATGGTAAAGTCTACACAGAAATAGGGCTCAGGATATTATTATTTCCCAGATAGAGGCTAAAACAATTTTAACACACCATAACATATGGTGAGAACCATTCATGAGAATTACTGTTTGGATTGAATTATGATGCTACTTTGAAGAGGATTTAAGGAACCCTAGTAGTTGATCCTTTGGGATATACAATAGCTACATATGGAAACTTCTGTTTTGAAGAGTTGTGTTGTATATAGTTTCTCACGGACACAACATATTTCCTATAGTGAGTAGCATATGCAAATCAACATCTTTGTGCACAAAGGACTTTGAACACATATAAGAAACTATCTCTTCACTCAATCACTTAATCTGCACATTTACTTGAAATAAGCACTTTACAACTTAGAGTTTTTCATATTAGTCTGCAGATAGATCTTGTCCTGTGTTTTTAAAATATTTGGGCTTAACTAAGGATACAAGAATATATACAATGAACTGTGCATAGGATATATGTATTAAAAGTTCCTTTTATCTTGTTTTTTCTATTCCCTGGCAGACTACCATTCATTCAACCTATACATTACTGGTATCATGCTGGTTTTGAGAAATACAGAAAACCTACACAGACGGAGCAACCTTCCTCAGTTGCTATCCCACACGGGAAGACAAAACCCACTGCCATTCATATTAACATAACCTACTAGAGTATTACTACCAAGATTATCTGAGTTATTCTACAGTCACACTGAACAAAATATAACTTAATCAACATGGGAAAAGTTATTTCAAAATGGGGGTTAGCCAGTAGTCTGTACTAGTAGCTGTGTAAAGATTCCACAGGTAGTAAGTAAAATTTGTGAAAGATGAAAAATACAAGAAGATAATCTAACTTTGAACCAGGCGAATTCAAAATGAGAAAGAAATATTACATCAAATCCACTAAATCAGAACTGGTAATTCTGAATGCTGCCTGCAAAGCCCTAATCTTGTTTCCTGTTCAGGAAAAGATCATCTCAGTAATGCATAGGGCCGTATTTCAGACAAATACTTTAATGATGTGATTAGTTTTAGTAATATAAAATATCCCATTAAAATCTATTTACCAAATCAAGGAGTAAAATAGCTCAGAGAACTGCATCCTTGGGTCTGCTTTATTAAAGCACTGGTTTTTTTAGTTTACAAGCCTGGAACTCTGTATGGATATCTTGGCAGAAAAGTAAAAGAGAACTGTACTCTGAAAAATGTTTGAGAACTGAATTTTCCACTTAATGTACAGCATTAAAATCAAGGGCTTTCTTTTGAATATATTTTCAGGCTATCTTGATTTGTGTATGGATAGCTTCCACACTAAATCAGCAATGGTTCTACATTGGGATCCTCTCTTTCCGATACCATAAAAAGTAGAGAAAAAGACATACTTCCTTCCCTTCCTTTTTCTACCTTCCTGCCTTTCATTTGGGGAGGATGAGAAACCACACCTAACCCAAGGAAAGGAAAGAAAAGCAGCCAAGCTACAGAGCAATCTGCAGCTTAAGCTGGCATGAGATCAGCCTCTAAAGCACTCCCTTTCAGAGAAGCAGCTTACCTACCTTCCATAAGTATGTGAAAGTCTGTTTCTTTTCTACGTTTTGTCAACACTTGTTTATCTCATCCTACCAAATCTGCTTGAATTGAGTTGCATGTCTGCAAAATGAATCCAGGGCTCAAACAAGCTATTGACATTCTCTGCCCCCACTCGAGAAAAGTTTCTTTTTTCTGTTGGCAATGATCCATGACATTTAAATTCTGACTTCCACAACAGGCTTATACAAAACTAAAGAAAGAACTACAGTGCCAGTGAAGGAAACATAGCCCTGTCATTCTCATTTAAACCAACTGGCAAAGCCAGTAAGGATAACGTGAATTTTCTTTACTAACCTATTTCTTGATTTTTCACATGACTGACTTCCCAACACATTGCAGTATGTCATTTTCAAGATCATAGTATGGGTTGCCAGAACAGCAATAATCTCCATGATGGTGAAAGAATAAGGGCCCTCGAAACATGTTTTAACAAGGCAAGCAGCTGCTGTTTCAAACAGAAGTGAAAAAGGTAACAAACTCCCCTGATTAATCCAGGCTCTCAACTGGCTTCTACCTGGCCATGTTCATGCCACCACTGGTCTGAAGGGAATGCAAACAGGACAGTCCAGAAGTCTCACGAATTTTTGCTCACTAACTTTTAATGTTAACTGAAGACAAATCTTTTCTTTGATGTGTGGACTTAAGAAAGGAGCATGACCAGAAGCCTTGTCTCTGGGGTCCACATGAGCTGTAGGAAAATGAGTCCAGACTTTTGCAAAATGCATTTCTTTGAAGACATGTCCCATTCAATGTCACTTGATACGGCTCCTATAACTTCAGAACAGAACCCTGAGCACTCAGACCTACCACCCAGTGGCCTTTACCTCATACTTTTATTCCTGACTGCAAAGAAATTAACTCTTGCAATAATTTACAAACCTGAGGAACAAATAATTATACCTTTCCCTCTTTCCTGCAACTCACTATTCATCTCCTTATTTTTAACTGAATATGATTCATAGAATAATAACACTGATAGAGACGTGTTAAATTCATTCTTGCAGCTACTAGTGCCTGATTGCTCCATGACGTATGCTCTTCACTGTTTTCCCCAAGCTCGCTGTAAAAATTATAGCATCCCCATGGAGAAAATGCTGCCATTAAAAAATACACTGTTTTTATATGCAGCCTATATTTATTTAACCATATGTCATTCTAAGTTTGGATCACTTCCTCACCCTATTTCATAATTATATTTGTCATGTATCAGCTCATCTATTTCCATATTTGCTGTTTAGCTAAGTAAAACAGGAGGGACTTTTTTAATTGTTCCTCATTTTTAAGTCCCTCCTTCCAACATTGTAACCCTGTATTAATTGGTCCCTTGCTGTAGGTGGTAGAACTGAAGGCAATAGTACGGTAAAAATGCTGCTGTGCAGCATGATTGTTCTTTTAGTTTACTACATGAGGTCACGTTGCTTTTTATTGCCATTGCTAACTCCTACCTAGTTATTTGTCTGCTTTCAGACACAAATCTCTTTCAGTATGAGGCATCTCACATACTTTCTTCTCCTGGAATACATCTGAGCTTTGGAAGCATTTTGGTTCTGTGTTCTAAACAAACTGCATTTTTCTGCCTGGGCATGTGTCAGAGTATTTCCTTATAAGAAAAAAAGCTTTTAGTTATGACAACTAGGGACATAAATATAGTAACATTTAGCAGAATCATGGAATCATCAAATGCTAGGTTGGAAAGGATCTCCAGGCTCATCTGGTCCAACCCTTCTAATATTATTTTTTATGTGCTATGTGCCTCAGCACCCCACTGAGCGGAGCCTTAAAACTTTCCAAAGTGGGGGAATCCACCATTTCCCCTGGGAGACCATGCCAATGTCTGACTGTCCTCATAGTGAAAAATTTTCCTCTTGTATTCAAATGTAATCTTGTAATCTCAGCAGCTTTTTCAGACTCTCTTCATATGGCAGGTGCTCTAATCCTCTGGCCATCCTTGTGGCTTTTCTCTGGACCTTCTCCTCATCCTTTTTGTACAGTGGGGACCAAAACTGGACACAAAACTCCAGCTGTGGTCTGATAAGCACCAAGTAGAGTGGGATGATGCCTTCTTTGTCTCTGCTTGTGATGCCCTTGTTGATGCAACCCAAAATCCTGTTGGCTTTCTTTGCTGCTCAAGGACACTGTTCACCTGTGATGAGCCTGTTGTCCATTTCCACAAGGCTGCTCTCTAGCCAAGTGGATCCCAGTCTGAACTGCAAAATAAAAATCTGTTTCCTCTGGCCGGTTCTGATTTGGTGAAGTTTATTTGCTTTCTAATCATTCTGCAGAAGAAGTGTGTTAGGTTCCATACCACACAGATCTGACAATTCAAGGAAGACACATGTAGCCTTATTAGCCTTCATCAGCTCTTTATATACACATGCATTTTTTAGCACTTAAAGATGCTTGGTATCATAGAAGACCTCATGTAAATTAGGCAGCATTAACTTTGAAGTTATCCGAGTCTTGAGAACTAAGATACCTAAAGATACCAAAATACCTAAAGATTTTTCAAGAGTTCAAGGAAAAGAAAGAATTGTACCAAGGAATTTGCTGACCCCTTTCTAAATGTCATGCAAGTGATTTTGAACATAGATAAATCTCTTTTCTCTTGGTTCCTATGGAAACAACCACCTCTACTCTCCTTTATCACCATATATATCACCATATAGCTTATTTTTCATGTCTCTGGGTATTTTCTTTCTTTTCTTCCCAATATGCTTCAATTGAATATACTTTCCATATTTACTCTTTATGCAATTTGACACTTTCCATCTCATTGATAGAACCATTCAGCAAGATTTCAAGATAATCTTTTCCTCATTTCTTAGCAAAATTTCCATAAATTTATGAGGAAAAGGGTGGACTGTTAAGATTTCCACACAAACCTGATCCTATTTTAAATGTGCTTCTTCCAAAGAGGCTATGGGTGGTCACCACTGAGACAGGCAGACATATGGAGCCCCTTTTCAGCATTAAAATCACACATTTGCCTTTAAAATTAACCAAGATAACTGTAACCATCTATTCATAAATAGGCAGAAATGTGAAATAGAAGTTGGGGAGGAAATTTTCAATATTTTGCTTCTTTTTCTAGAGCAAAGTGATACTTGTGATAGAGTCGGTACATTAAATCTAATTGTAACTTTAGGAAAAGCAAAAATTCAGAGGAAGCATTACAGACTATGAGTGTCATTACTTTCAAGACATAAACAGATCATTCCAGTCTTGATGCATTTGTCAGTAAAGAAAAAGACAGGGGATACACGAAGAAAGGAGTCCTTTTAAGAAAATCTAAAACCAAAGTCTGGGACAACATTATGCTGTACCTAGAGGAGTGAGTTTTAACATCAGTTGATGAAGAGAAAACTTTTATCTGACTTCTGGATTAATGGTTCTTCACATCTTTATTTATAACACTAATTCTATCTCTCCAAAAATGGAGCTGTTTTTAACAAGGATTGTATTATTAATGAAAATTACAGTGTAGTCTCATTATTAATTTTATCAGCAAAGTTGGCATGCAATAAACTGTGTGTAAATCAAAATGTGCAGTTGTAGATGCAGAGGAGAGAGAAACGTTTTAAATAATTTCTAATACCAAAGCAAATTCTAACACTAAGTCATGAAATTGCCACTAAACAGCAGTGAAAGAACTGCATATTGAAGTGTGATAAGAAAGCCAGCTAAGGAGCAAAAAAAAGGAGCTCTAAAAAAGGAAGGCCCGAGTAACCTTTGACTACCTGGGTTTTTTTGCACTCTGCATTCTTACTAGATGATGCATGAAGATAGTCACACTTAGCATTTTAAAATGTGAAAGAATTTCAGACAGGACCTATATTTGAAGGCACATAAGTCTCAAGGTTGTGCTTTTGCCAATGTGCTGTAACATTACTGGGCTCAGGGTGCACTGCTGATAGTCACTGTTCTGCAAAAATGACAGAAAACAGGGAACAAGAGTAAGCAGTTTCACTTCTTGCACACAAAACATCAACTTAGCTGTTATCTTATGGTCTAATTGATTAGTAGAAATATACAATCATTTCTGAAGCTGTTTACTGTATCTGCCACAGAGGCAGCCAAATTCCCAAGCTTCTGAAATCTTTTGCTTCCGATTCTCAGGGTTGCCTGCTTATATTAGAGAGGATGCTTCAGTCTCTCACAGTGGTTTTGCTGCCAAATTTGTGTGTGCTGTTATTTTATTTTCTAACTCACTTCCCTTTAAGTAATGTTCTCTTTTACCAGTGAGATGAAGTTATCAGGCACTTTTCAGTACAAAGAAGCCACCAATCAAACATTTGTTGCATAATTTAAACATGTGGCAAGGGAGAGACTACCGGTATAATTCCATCGTGTTGTTTACCCAGCATACCCACATAAAGTCCCTGAAGGCACCACAAGCGTACACACACACACAAAAAAAAAAAAAAAATTGCTTTTTCCATCCTTCTCTTTCTCTTACTCCCTCATTACACACTGGGCTTTCTTCCAAAATACTGGAGGTCAGTCTGAGAGGCTTTTTATAGCTTAACCCTTAGAACCTAAGAGCTAGAACTGTTGGTTTTTTTTTCTTCACCTAAAAGAAAAAAATTAACACATTTCCTTCTAGTTTAGACTTTTTTCTTTTTTTTCCTAAGGAGAAGTTGGATTCTCATCTCTATTGAGAATTACACCTTCTTTCTTTTCTTCCAAATGGGGCTGCCTCTCAAAAGACCTTTAATCATCTAATGTAAAAATTCCTGATTTGTCTATAAAAGTGTCTCATATAAAGCAGCATGGTTAAATCTGCACACCTCCCCCCCAAGACTGTAGCTGAAGTATTAATTTATTTTCTAATTCTGAGATAATTTATTATTATAAATAAATAAATCTACTAGGGTAATGAATTACATTTGAAAATGCTGTTTTATTGGCTTCAGGGCTTGTTAAAAATACTTGTTTCTGCTATAATAACAATTTTGCACATAATTTATATCTTAGTACCGTGCTTTTAAACAACATATGTTATTATTGCAATAAAAATATTTCATTTATATATTATCTTTCACCAAGGAAAACATTAGATAATCTACAATATGTACTTGTGATAAGTTATAGAGACTCTACAGAGAACCATAGTAGGAAAACAAAGGGGTTAATATTCTCTGGGTGACATGGAAAAAACTGCAGTATAAGCACTCTGACCCCCTATTCCTTACGTAAAATTAGATCCAAACACCAACTGTCTTTCACTAAAAGACTATTTGGATATTGCATCATTAAACATTAAAGAGAAGTTTATCTAAGGACACAATAGGAACAGTGTATGAATATTCCATATTCCAAGGTTTCTCAAGCTATAGTCCCTGGAAATCATTGGCCAAAAGCATCAGCACACCCTTCTTTGGAGAGTACACATTTTTCTCTCCATTCACAGCAGGGATATGATGAAAGAGGGAAAAGGTCAAACTTTAAAAGTATGCTATAGAAGCAAAATGCATTTGCTCTGTATTGTCAGAATGATAAACTAAAAAAGAGGTGTCATCCTGCAGAATGCATCTCCAAGTGTGCCTCTCACTCATGAATTTTACAGTGAACCAGATGTAGCCATGAGAAGGAAAAAAGTTTGCATCCAACTTCTGAGCTTTTTGGGGAAAAGTCTTTAACAGATAGTGTACTAAGTTTTGCTTCAGTAATGACAGAAGCAGAACCTGAATGCGGGTTTAGCGCTGAAGTGCCACAGAGGTATTTGTTCCAGACTTAAATGTGCTTCCTGCTGACTTTGATTGACAAGTAAAGTCAAGGATGCCTAAGCCTTTTGTTCCCCAAGGGTCTGACCAAAAAACTTTGATATATCTAAGTTAGACAGCACAATGCCCATTTTAAAGAACCTATCCCCATAAGCATCATCCCAAATCCAGAGCTATGAGCTGTGCTCCCTCTGTAATATGAGAGAATCAAGTGCCTTAGAAGTATGATTCAAAAGCTCATACCCGCACCTCAGGAAGGAATTGGCCAGTCAAACATACAGTTCTAAAGGGGTAAACTAGTTTTTCTTTCACATGAATTCCTGTGAGCCCACACTGCCTGTAACACAAGACAATTCAGACTTGCATTCCTCACCTCCTAATACTTCTTTTGAGTGTGAGCTTGTGGGTTGGGATGTAAGGTGTCTGGTTTAGGCCAACTGGTTTTCATGAAAACAATATTATTTAACATCTCCACAACAAGTGACAGAGTAGTCACTTAGTGGAAGAGAGAGGTGGTTTCCACAGAAGAGTTTTTGGGACTTAAAATGGACTTGGTTTTTCAGGCAAAGATTTTTCAATGTTGTCTAAGATCTGGAAATCTTTCGGAAATAACTTACCTCCAGGGAGCAATGTGAAACAGAGGAATACCTTGGTACTTTATTAGTCACCTTCTTAGCAATGGATCTAACCGGAGAAGCAGTAGAGGGAATTCTTTTAGCTTTGAAGGAAGTTTGGAAGCTGGGCTGGAGGGTATCCTAGCATCATTCTCAAAGTTAAAATTTAGGCAGCAGCATTAATGGGCAGGACATATTTGTGCATCAGTGGTAAGATAACTGTGAGTTTTTTAGTGACCACATTCAGAGGCTAGGCTGTCTTTCCAGTTACCAAAAGGGAAGAAAAAGCATTCCACTAGTCTTGTTCTGCTACTGATCTGTTCTCAAACTGAGACTGCAAACAGTTGTTTCAGTTCAAAAGTATTACCCAATTTCTATTTTAAAAGGCAGCTGTCAGTTTCTCTTACAAATTCTTGTCTTCCACAATTTTGCAGCTAATAGACTGATTTCTGAACTGACCTGGAGTGTGCCTAATCATTCATTCACAAAAAAATGTCAGGCCATATCTCACTCAGCTGATAAATTCACTCCTCTTGCCATCACAGAAACATCAACACATACAGAAAGTAAGGAGTTTTTAGTCTTAAGGAAGAATTAACCTTGGATGCTGGGTTTTGGTAAGATGAAAATGGGTCTTACTCTAACAGTGTGGACGATTAAGGAAGAAAGGTGTTTAACATGATTGAATTGCCAAGAAGGAAATTGATATAACAAGGCTTTCTGGGTTTATAACATATATTCACTTAGATAGGTAATATAGCTGTTGGCTTGCTGAAAATTACCTGTTTAGTAGTACTCAGTGGCAACTGTTTTCCAATGCAAACATTTATTGCACTTGATAGCTTCAAGTTCTTGCCTATTTGTTTTTGGTAGTGGTGATGGCTTTGTTTGTTGATTTCTTTTGCTATGTTTCATTTCAAAACTTGAGACTCAGCAGACCAGAGTGTCTCAGGTTAAAAGGAGCTATGACAAGATCTCATCACATCATAATAGCTCTATTTTTATCATATTGCCAATTTAAAAGACGTCACTTAGAAGCTGACTGTCTAGGAGAGGAGATGGATTATTAGTGCTCCTGATTAACAGTTATGGAAAGGTTGGGGTTTCTTCCTCCCAGCAAAAATAATTTCAATTATCTAAATCATTTAGCAAAAAAAGAGGTTTAGCTTTTAATGTAGAAATATTTGTTATGACTGGAATTTATAAAATCAGAAGAAATATGTTAATAATACAGGTTTGAACAGTTTAACAGCCATAAAAAATTCCCTTGCTCTGTTTACTTAAATAATGCATGAACTAAACAAAGAAACAAAACCCCTAAATATTTAGAAATAAATGGAAAAGGAGGAAAATGCAGTTTTTCTAAAGTAATACCTGAATGTGAAACTCTGATTCCTGAAACACAATTTTCAAGTATCATGTGCTGCTGAGCCATTAGTATGCATACAGTGCTGCTCTCCACCAGAAGATATCCTTACAGGAGCTTTTTACTACAGCCAGTCTTCTGGGAGAAAATTTTAAGGGAATTGGATTCCTTGGATTTTCTAACAGGTAGCAGTTTCATTATATGGATATTTGCCTATTAGAACATGATAGAAATTACAAAGCTTTTTCATGCATATCACATAGTTCAAGGCATAGATTTATTTCCTGCCATTTCTGATAGTTAAAATGCACTAAAGCATAAGGTGAAGTTTTAATGAGATAGAACTGTATGCAAGTATTCTCTATAAAATACTCTTCTCTTGTTCTGTGTGGTTAGGGTTAACTTTAAATTCTTTGCGAGGTCAAGCATTTCTGCTAAAATTTGGAAAACAGATTGAAAGGCAATACTAGGTTTATTATTAATATTATTCTCTTCTTTGAACCTGATTCTGGTATTCTGGGATAATTTTTTCACATATTTTTTGAAATGTTAACATAGAAAAACAAAGAGTAGACAGGTCTTTCTTAAGCTGCTATAGACGTAACTTCCAGCTATGTCAAGGAACCTAAAATTTATTCTGTAAACTATTTTAGGACTAAAATACTTAAAAGTTTTTGGTTTATGATTAAATTCTGAGTTGGTGCGCTCTAACTGGTAACGCAGTTGATGGTTGATGTAAGAAGCAACTCCAGTATACCTTGCTGTAAATGTCAATATCACTGAAAGACACAAGTGTATGAAGGCTCATTCAATTTCTGCTCTATAAATAAATAAACTCTACTGGCACTGTAGGAATAAAGTGCTCAACTAAATTTCCCCTTCCCGGTAGCTCTTCTTTGTCATACATTCCCTGTCCCATTTCTGTGAAACTACAACACCAGGCTATTAAAAATGGAAAATTTTCATCAGTTGTGATTCTAAATGGTTTAGACATTCTTGAAAAATTTTGCTACATTTTGAAATAAACACCTTTGTTTGTTTGACTTTTAAACTGAGACCAAGGCCATTAGGCAACTAACTAGGCATCTCTAGCCTGAAAAATACACCTCCAGAGAAAAAAAGTTAGTTCTTGCAATCTGCTATACTTTATTTAAATTTTATATTTCCCTAATTTTCAGAATAATGGACATTCTTATTTTAAAAAGTCTTTATTAATGCAGGACATCATTTCTGTAATTCAACTAGAGGCTAGATTCTCAGCTAATGTAAAGCATTTTAGTTCCAGCAAATTCAAAGTACCTATCCAGCATACACCAACCATGGCTCTGGTAGAGCTGCATGTTAATCCTCGTTCTATTGCTAAATGAAAGCATACAGATATTTTGCATTTAGATTTTCCTTCCTACCACTGTCCAAATTATACTGATATTGGCAATATCAGTCTGACCAGCTCGCTTGACAGAGAGGACAGATTTGTCTAAGCTGAGGCCGTGCATGCCTTGCGGGCCTCTCTCAGAGAAGGTGGCAATTTCCTCTTGCTCTTTTTCAGTATTCTTTATATATAGCTTTGTGAAAAGTTATGATATTCCCACAGACATAGAAAAGATCCAGCTTGTCTTACTTACTCAGAACTAAAAGCTTTAAAGGCTAGTCTGGAGGGACATTATTACGTTGCAGGTCAATAATGCCTAGTAACCTTTGCCATGTCTCCTGAGGGTGAACACACATTTTATGATACCCTATTCTGTTACAGATGAAAGCCTTCAGAAAGGCTGGCTTAAGGTTAGGAACTGTATGGAAAAATCCCCTGGAGGATGCTGTGCAAGGGGACTAGTGTGCTTCTCCTGCCCCTCACTCTGATATCTCTGTCTTCGAAGCAAAGGTACAAAGGGGATTCTTAGCTCTAACAGAAGCAGATAAAATATTTTAGATCCATGCTTACCAGAGCAGATATTTTAAAAGGAAGCATTTGAGACATAGCTCCTGATGAACACTACATTTCAAAGTATGTGAGAGAAGGCAATGGATGAGGGGGTTGTTTGGAGTGGGGACATCAGTTTAAAGGGTTTTTTGTTGCGGGGTGGGGTTTTTTTTAAGATCTGTTAGATTTAAAATTGACTGTTCTTCTCCACTTACAAGTTGATGTTTCTGCTCATTTCTTTTTGTGATTCCTCAGCTAAGCATAAGAATTGCTCCAGGAAATTTTCAGCGGAGAACCATTTCAATTTTGTAAAGCATTTTTTTCAACAAATACCATATCCTTTATCTTAACATTCTGAATTAGAACAAGCATACTAGATTTTGCTTCAGTGACAGGCTATAATATGATAAATTCAGTCTTTAGGTTACAGTCTACCAGATTATAGAAATGAGATTAAACATTGCCATTTGACTTATTTGAACAATCATAGCTGAAGGAAATATTTGAAACCTCAAATTTACAGCTATTGTGTTTTGTGCTTATGTTTTCCTCCTTACTTTGGCAAATCAAGAGGCCACATCTTTTTCAGTTAAAAATGATTCTATGATGCTGAAAATTCGAAAGGAGTTTTAAATGGAAAGGAACAAAAAAAATTCCACCTTCCCTCAGAAACCTGTAGAAAATCAAGGTATTTAAATTAACATCCTTTGCCTTCTGCTTACAGTAGACTGGCTGCAAAATTAAGCTCCCTTTGTAGGCTGCATTTCTTAAATTCTGGAATGCTTGAATCATCAGTCTATTGTCCCTGATACAAACCGGAAAAATTAGCAGAGAAAATCCTATCTTTGGCTGACATAAATAAACTGCACTCAGCTGAAGTCTGTTGTTCTGTACTGATCTGAACAAATTACAAGTCTGGTCCTTTAATGTGTAGGAGGAAAAGTTCAATAGTGCAGGAAGTTCATATTGCAACAAACCTTTCTTGGTTTGGCTGAAAGAAATTTGTTTCAGAACCAGGTCTGCCTTAAACTTTCTGTTTTGGCCCCAGAAGCTAATACCACAGTGCATCACACTCCCTAAGTAAAGGGTTTAAAAATAGTTAATCACTTTAAAGGAGCACCACTGTTACGTTTTTGCTTTCGTTCTGGTTTTATTTTTTTTTTTATCCCTCCTACACTCCTAGCCTAAAGGTTGTCCTTCAAATTTGGATGAGTTCCAACATACAATCTTTGCTTTTCTCTACATTTGCAATGTCCATTTCTTTGTTTATCTGTTAATTAAGGTGTAGCTTTCACGCTTTCCCTAGCATCAAAAAAATCATCACAAAGACGCTCATAGCTGGAAAACACGCAGTGCAGAAGACATGCCAATGTAATGTTGCATTTTCTTGTCCAACTTTCAAGGAGTGGCAGTTTGCTGTTAACAATGTGTGCATTTTCCATTAGGATTAATTACTCTTAGCAAAACATTTTTAGGCTCACATAGACACATTTGGATTTTCCAGGATTCTGAGTGTCAAATAAAGATTATCATGTCTCAAGTGTTGAGTGAGTGTCACCTAATCAGCTCTTCTCCACACACCCCTGGCTCTAGGGGTGCACTTCATCCAGCTCTTTGCCAAACACTACAGGACGTCGCTTGCTCTTCACATCATTTACCAGATGCAGAGGCATTTTGCCATCCACAAGCCCCATTATCAACAGAGTCCCCCCTGTGTGGCTCTCCCCCCAACTGCAGCCAGAAACACAGCTGCTGCAGGTAGAGTCTTGCAACATCAGAAAAGAAGAAACTCAGGTTTCTTCTTTTATGGCTCAGTGGGATATAAGTAGGTTCAGCACTTCAGAAAAGCAGGCCACTTATTTAATCACTTAAATGTGGATTTAGGTTCCTGTTGTTGAGAATCTAGGCTGCAGCATATGGGCCATTTTCACTGGGACACCCTGGCTTGTTTTATATTGCTCTAGCAAACCAAACGGCCATAAATCTGCTTTGCATTGCTAGAGAAGCAGAAAGCAACCACCAGAGAACACCAGTGAACCTGTCCATCTGTATCAAAGGCCTTGACATTGTCCTTTTTAGCTGTCAGATTTTTCAGAGAAATAAATCCTTACCTTTTAATGGCTATTGTATAGTGGACAAGGACACTTAAAGAGCAGATTTCTGTTTTCTTGGCCTTTCCACTGTTGAACTCTTAACTTTT